>NC_085843.1:170383273-170727440 GCF_035594765.1 Anolis carolinensis | reverse complement strand
TTGGAATATATACAGCCCGGATAACTCACAGCAACCCAGTGATTCCGGCCATGAAAGCCTTCAAGACAGAGCTTCTGTTTCATTGACCTATCTATCTATCATCTTCCATTATACACACACACATATGGCTTTCATGGCCGGAATCACTGGGTTGCTGTGAGTTTTCCGGCCTATATGGCCATGTTCCAGAAGCATTCCCTTCTGACGTTTCGCCTGCATCTATGGCAGGAATCCTCAGAGGTTGTGAGGTCTGTTGGAAACTAGGCAAGTGGGGTTTATATATCTGTGGAATAATGTCCAAGGTGGGAGAAAGAACTCTCGTCTGCCTGAGGCGAGTGTGAATGTTGCAATTGGTCACCTTGATTAGCATTGAATATCCTATCAGCTTCAAAACCTGCCTGCTTCCTGCCTGGGGGAATCCTTTGTTGGGAAGTGTTAGCTGACCCTGATTGTTTCATGCCCGGAATTCCCCTTTTTTCCCCCCTGTCTTTATTTGTTGCCCTGATTTTAGAGTTTTTTTTTTAATACTGATAGCCAGATTTTATTCGTTTTCATGGTTTCCTCCTTTCTGTTGAAATTGTCCATATGCTTGTGGATTTCAATGGCTTCCAGACGGGGACGTTCCAGACAGGAAACAGTCAGGGCCAGCTAACACATCCCAACAAAGGATTCCCCCAGGAAGGAAGCAGCCAGGCTTTGAATCATAGAATCATAGAATAGTAGAGTTGGAAGAGACCTCATGGGCCATCCAGTCCAACCCCCTGCCAAGTAGCAGGAAATCGCGTTCAAAGCACCCCGACAGATGGCCATCCAGCCTCTGAAGCTGCAAGACCATCCAGTGTTAATCAGGGTGGCCAATTGCAACATTCACACCTGCCTCAAGCAGTCAAGAGTTCTTTTTCCCACCCTGGACATTATTCCGCATAGATATATAAAACCTCACTTGCCTAGTTTCCAACAGACCTCACAACTTCTGAGGATGCCTGCCATAGATGTGGGCGAAACTTCGGGAGAGAATGCTTCTGGAATGCTTCCATACAGCTCGGAATATAGCAGTTCGAAAACATGCCAATATGAGTAGATCAATAGGTACTGCTCCGGCGGGAAGGTAACGGAGCTCCATGCAGTCATGCTGGCCACATGACCTTGGAGGTGTCTAGGGACAACGCCGGCTCTTCGGCTTAGCAATGGAGATGAGCACCAACCCCAAGAGTCAGACATGACTGGACTTAACGTCAGGGGAAACCTTTACCTTTACTTATATATTCCAAAGTCCAAGAAGCTTCTGTTCCATTGACCATTCTGTCTGTCTGTATGTCTAATCTATCTTCCTTTGGTCTCTTTTGCCCTATCTATACGGCAAAAGGAAGATAGATAGATACAGACAGACATTCCCAAGTCCAAGAAGCTTCTAATTCCTCCCTGGAGGAGGTTGGAAGGGAAGAGGCCCAGCGGCATTGCGGATCCTTTGGAGAAGGATCCAAAGAGCGAGATCCCACCAAAATGAGAGCGAAGGCGAAAACTTTCCCTACAGACTCTTGCGGGAAGTCCCGGACTCTGTGATGGGGAAGATGCCAAATCCCCAGTCGCCCCCGTTAAGATAGGCTCTTTTCTTATCTAATAATAAGTCTTTCTGGATCCAACCCCCACCCTTCCCTGGAGGGCCTGCCTCCGATCTCCCATCTTGGTGGGTGGGGATTGCGAGGCACGGCTGCAAATCGTCACCGTCTATGTACGAGTCGGATTCCCACTGAATACAGAGAGAGGCGAACCCGCTGTGCACCTTTTTCTTTCTCTGTCTCTCTCCGCCCCCGCCCCACAAAACCAGGAAGGGGGGGGCATTATGTAAGGCCGATCGCCAGATGTTTCCCTGCCAGATGCATCAACAAGGAAGGCCCTGGCAAAAGAGAGGCGTTCGTAGGTCCAGGGAAGACAAGTGGATGCGCTTAGAATACCCATTACCCTCATTCACAGCCATGGCTGGGATGGAAGAGTTTGCCGAGGCCCCAGACATCTTTGACACGGAAAGATGACCCTCTTGTAAGACTAAAACCCTTCCGGATACCGTGGCAGCTCCAAGTGGTGTCAAACTGCGTTATGTCTTCCGTGTAGGTGGGGCCCCTACTTTCAACGCCACCCACCCTTTCCAGATTACACATTAGCATCCATCCACTTTACCTCCATCTCCTGCCTCCTGCAGAATGCTGGACTTTGTCTTTTAAACCCCGTCTACATACCCTAACGGCGCTCCATGCAGTCATGCCGGCCACATGACCTTGGAGGTGTCTACGGACAACGCCGGCTCTTCGGCTTAGAAATGGAGATGAGCACCAACTCCCAGAGTCAGACATGACTGGACTTAACGTCAGGGGAAACCTTTACATTTATGTAGATGGGGGCTAAGGATGGATCTACACTGCCATATAAAATCCAGATTATCAGTTGCGAACTGGATTACATGTTAGTGTAGATTTATATAATCCGGTTCAAGGCTGATAATCTGGATTTTATATAGCTGTGTAGATGGAGCCTAAGGCTGGATCTACACTGCCATATAAATTCCAGATTATCTACTTTGAACTGGATTATATGGCAGTGTAGACCCAGCCCCCTTCTACACTGCCATTTAAAATCCAGATTGTCTGCTTTCAACTGGATTAGATGGTAGACTAATATAATCCAGTTCAAAGCAGATAATCTGGATTTATATGGCTGTGTAGATGGGGCCTAAAGCTGGATCTACACTGCCATAGAAAATCCTGATTATCTGCTTTGAACTGGATTAGATGGCGGTGTAGATTCAGCCCCCTTCTACACTGCCATAGAAAATCCGGATTATTTATGTGAATTAGAATATATGGCAGTGTAGACGCAGCCCCCATCTACACTGACATTTAAATCCAGATCATCTTCTTTGAACTGGATTAGATGGTAGTGTAGACTAATATAATCAGATAATCTGGATTTTATATGGCTGTGTAGATGGGGCCTAAGGCTGGATCTACACTGCGATATAAAATCCAGATTGTCTGCTTTGAACTGGATTATATGGCAGTGTAGACTCACATAATCCAGTTCAAAGCAGATAGTGTGGATTATCTGCTTTGTTAATCTGGATTATATGGCAGTGTAGAAGCGGCCCACTTGAAATCCGGTTGCTGCCTCCTGCAGAATGCTGGGGTTTAGGGAAGATAGTAAGTCCAGTCGTGACCGACTCTGGGGGTTGGTGCCCATCTCCATTTCTAAGCCGAAGAGCCGGTGTTGTCCGTAGACACCTCCAAGGTCACGTGGCCAGCATGACTGCATGGAGCGCCCTTACCTTCCCGCCAGAGCGGTACCTATTGATCTACTCACATTGGCATGTTTTCGAACTGCTAGGTTGGCAGGAGCTGGGGCTAACAGCGGGCCGCTCACTCCGCTCCCGGGGTTTGAACCTGGGACCTTTCGCTCTCCAGCTCAGTGCTTTAACGCACTTCGCCACCGGAGTTCCTTCCCCATCTACATAGTCATATAAAATCTAGATGATCTGCTTTGAACTGGATTATATGAGTCTACACTGCCTTCTAATCCGGTTCCAAGCAGATAATCTGGATGTTATATGGCAGTGTAGATCCAGCCTTAGGGCCCTTCCACGCAGCTATATAACCCAGAATATCAAGGCAGAAAAACCACAACTGGATTATGTGAGGCCACACTGCCATCTAATCCAGTTCAATATGGTGTTTTGTACAGCTGTGTGGAAGGGGCCTTAGTGAGATGAGTGTTCCATTGGACACATTGTTAAAGCTCAGCTTCTTCTCCCTCCACCCCGGTTGCGCCCAGGTGCCATCTTCGAAGGCAACGCGGCCAAGGACGACGAGATCTTCAAGCAGGCGGTGGCGGACCTGAGCCTCAACGATGACATCCTGCAGAGCGAGAAGATCACCTACACCATCAAGCTCATAGAGGCCAACAACCCCTTCCACGCCGTGCAGGAAGGTAAGAGGCGACGCTCCTTTAAGACGCAGCCAGATCCCTTTCCCCGTCTTCGGGCCTCTCGGAGGGAGGATCGTTTCTCGCGGCGTGATCGCGGCTTGGCAGGAGCGGAAAGTTGCCTTTTGGCCAAAGGTTGGCGCTGTTTCACAAGGAAAGAGAAGCGCAGAGGCGAAAAAAGCCGCAGGAGAAAGAGAGAGAAAAAGAAAGAGAGAGTGGAGCCCGCTTGGAGGGCTGGTTGGTTGGTTAGGAGCGCCAGGAGCTCTGCTCCTTTCCTTTCCTTTCCTTTCCACTTCTATTTAATTCCTTTCCTTCCTCCTTCCTTCCTTTTCTCCCCCTCCTTCCCCTCCCTTCCTTTATCATTTCATTCAGTTCCTTTACTTTCTCCTTCTTTCCTATCCTATCCTATCCTTTCTTCCTCCTTTCCTTTCTTTTCCCCTTCCATTCCATTCCTTTATTTTCTCCTTACAGTAGAGTCTCACTTATCCAACATAAACGGGCTGGCAGAATGTTGGATAAGCGAATATGTTGGATAATAAGGAGGGATTAAGGAAAAGCCTATTAAACATCAAATTAGGTTATGATTTTACAAATTAAGCACCAAAACATCATGTTTTACAACAAATTGGACAGAAAAAGTCGTTCAATACGCAGTAATGTTATGTAGTAATTACTATATTTACGAATTTAGCACCAAAATATCACGATGTATTGAAAACATTGACTACAAAAATGCGTTGGATAATCCAGAACGTTGGATAAGCGAGTGTTGGATAAGTGAGACTCTACTGTATTTCCTTTCCTTTCTTTTCTTTCATTCCTTTCCTTCCTTTCCTTTCTCCCTCATTCCATTTCATTCCTTTCCTTCCTTCTTCCTTTCCTTTCTTCCCTCTCCTTCTTACCATTTCCATTCCTTTCTCCTTCCATTCCATCCCTTTACTTTCTCCCTCTTTCCTTTCCTTTCTCCCTCCTTCGGTTCCTTCAGTTTTCCCCTCCTTCCATTCCTTCACTTTCTCCCCCTTTCCTTTCCTTTCCTTTCCTTCCTTCTTTCTTTCCTTTCCTTTCTCCCTCCTTTCATTCCATTCCATTCCTTTCCTTCCTTCTTCTTTTCCTTTCTCCACTCCCCTTTCCATCCTTTCCTTTCCTATCGTTTCAATTCCTTTCTCCTTCCATTCCATCCCTTTACTTTCTCCCTCTTTTCTTTCCTTTCTCCCTCCTTCAGTTCCTTCAGTTTTTCCCTCCTTCAATTCCTTCACTTTCTCCCCCTTTCCTTTCCTTCCTTCTTCCTTTTCTTTCCTTTCTCCCTCCTTTCACTCCATTCCTTTCCTTTCTCCCCTCTCCTTCCTATCCTTTCCTTTCCTATCATTTCCAATCCTTTCTCCTTCCATTCCATCCCTTTACTTTCTCCCTCTTTCCTTTCCTTTCTCCCTCCTTCAGTTCCTTCAGTTTCTCCCTCTTTCCTTTCCTTTCTCCCTCCTTCCATTCCTTCAGTTTTTCCCTCCTTCCATTCCTTCAGTTTCTCCCCCTTTCCTTTCTTTTCTCCCTCCTTCCATTCCTTCAGTTTCCCCCTCTTTCCTTTCCTTTCCTTTCCTTTCCTTTCCTTTCCTTTCCTTTCCTTTCCTTTCTCCCTCCTTCCATTCCTTCAGTTTCTCCCTCTTTCCTTTCCTTTCTTTTCCTTTTCTTTCCTTTCTTTCCTTTCTTCCTCCTTCCATTCCTTCAGTTTTGCCCCATTTCCTTTCCTTTCCTTTCTTCTTCCTTCCTTCTTCCTTTCTTCCCTCCCTCCCTCCCTTCTTCCCCTCCCTTCCTTCCTTCCTTCCTTCCTTCCTTTTTTCCTCCCTCCCTCCTTCCCTCCCTCCCTCCCTCCCTCCCTCCCTCCCCCTTTTCAAGTCCAAACCCACATGGGCCATCTAGTCCAACCCCCTGCCTGCCATATGTTTTATATTTTTATATTGTTTTAATTGTTTTAATTAGATTTTTATTGTTATGTTTTAATTATGTGTAGGCATCAAATTGTTGCCAATTGTGTACGCCGTCCTGAGTCCCTTCGGGTGAGAAGGGCGGGATATAAATGTTTGAAATAAATAAATAAAATAAATTCCTAACAGCTGGCCAACTGGCTGGGATTTTTGGGAGCTGAAGTCCAAAACACCTGGATGAGCACAGTTTGAGAAACACTGGCTTAGAGGATGTGTATCAAATTATACAGGTTGAACATCTCTTCTTTGGAATTCCAAATTCCAAAATGGTCCACGTGGTTGACAGAGGCCCCTTCTACATTGGCAAATAAAATCCAGATTATCTGCTTTGAATGGGATTATATGCCAGTGTAGACTCATATAATCCATTTCAAAGCAGATAATGTGGAATTTATTTAGTAATGTATGAAAGGGGCCTAAGATAGTGACACCTTTGCTTTCGGACGGTTCACGCACACATATTTGGTTTCATGGACAGGATGATTAAAAATATTGAGTATGAAATCACCTTCAGCCGAGATGTATACGGTTCATAGAAAACAAAAGTGACCCTTATGTTTAGACTTGGGTCCCGTCTCCAAGACATTTCACTATGTACCTAAGGTATTCCAAAATAGTGATAATTATTAAAAAAAATCCCAAACACATCTTCTTCCAACCGTTTCTGAGAAGGGCTACTCAACCTGTGTTTATTTTTATTTTTATTTTTTGTCTGTATGTACTAATCTGTTTAAAAGGCCCAACTCTAGCCGGAGCCCTGCCACATTCACTCTGAATTCATATCCTAGTCATTTCTAAGCCTGGTTAAGCTTGCCGTTTAAAGATGGAATGAAAATATAATCAATGAATGAATGGACTAAGTGGAGGAGAATAGATCAGGGATGAAAAGGTCATAGCAGAATGCCACTCTCACCCACTTTGGCGTTGTGATCAATGCAAAAGTGTCTAACCAAAATGGACAACAGGTGGGGTTTGGGTTGTTGTGAATTTTCTAGGGTATATTGTGGGTTTTTATTTTTTGCTCAGGGCCCCAGGAGACTTCTAAGGAAGTCTGAATTCTTGAGTTGTCCATAAGGCTGCAACTTTGCCCAAATTGAGGGTTACTGACTAATCCGAGCTGGCCGAGCAACACTTTCGCTGACTAAAGTGTGGATTGGTATAAGAGTTTGTGCAGATTGGTAGATTTATTGTGCTTGTCAGAAATGTTTAAAGCTGTGGGAAGTGGCGAGAAAGGGAAGGCAGTTCTGAATATTGTAAAGCAATTGCTCCTGGGGAAAATGATGCGATATACAGTGATGACGTCTCTTGCCTATGAAAGCCTATTTGCAGTTTAATAACCTTCCACTTGTGGGGTCTTTTCTGCTGTTTTTGTTGAGCAATAATCCTTATCGGTCCTTGTTTGAATGTTTTTCCAAGATAGAGTGAGGAGATGTTACTTCATTGCTCTGTTAGTCCCTTTGCAACATCTCTCCACCTTTTTCTTCTGCTTAAGCTTTGCCTATGCAGAGTTGGTCGGTGTGTTTGTTATGAGCAAGACATGTTGATCAGAGAGACCGAATTGCTGTTGAAGATACCCTTTTAAAATGTGTGTATGTTGAGAACAGCCAACTGCGAATTTCCTCTGATCGCTGTCCTGCATTGTGGCACCTGTCAATCCATCTCACTGTTGGCAAGGGGAAAGGAGACCCAAAGGGAAATATTAATTGGATAATACAAAGAGGAGCTGCTTCAGCCAGGAGTCAGTGTTCTCTCCATTCTGGGTGTGCTTTTTACGGTCACTGGAATAAATAAGATGCATTGTGTTACTATGAATTGCACTTCGGAAATGCCTCTCTGATGTCGTGTTTTCAGATGACTCTGTTTTTGATGAAAGGAATGAAGCATACTTTAGCAAGGCAGATCTCTCTCTTCTGTCTTTCTGCCATGCACACCTATACACACATTGCATTTCGATTTCTTTTGAACCTGACCTGTAGGATTAAAAGGCAGATTGCTGGGAAATGTGTAACTTAACAAAGGTATATTTCTGAAGAAGCTGCAAATAAAACATCATGGGAAATGCACAATTACCCGAAACTCTCCAATGTGGTGTTGCTGAAAAGAGAACAAAGTAAGCTTATGCGATCACAGTAGGTTTGTCACCTCCTCTGCCAGCTCTTCTTCCTTTCGCCACAGCATGATCCAGAGATATTAGTAAAAGGATAATATTTCTCTCCGTGGTATGAAAAGCTTCACCTGCCAATTCTCGCAGAGCAAACTCTCCTAAAGGCATTAGAGCAGGCAGAGCATTTGGCTTTGGCCCTTTGGCAACCTTGAGTGATGAGGGCAGGTACATCATAGTTTACAAAAGAGTAGTTGTAATAATAATAATAATAACAACAACTCTTTATTTATATGCCACAATTCTACCCGAGGGGACTCAGAGTGGATTGCAGGGTTGTTGTATGTCTTTCAGGCTGTGTGGCCATGTTCCAGAAGTATTCTCTCCTGACGTTTCGCCCACATCTATGGCAGGCATCCTCAGAGGTTGTGAGGTATGGAATTACAGAGTATGGAATTACAGAGTGGATTACAGCATATAAACAGTCACAGTCAAACATTCAATGCATTTTTACAATGGCATAAAATGAGACACAGGAGCCCCGGTGGCAAAGTGTGTTAAAGCACTGAGCTGCTGAACTTGCAGACCGAAAGGTCCCAGGTTCAAATCCTTGGGGGCGGAGTGAGTGCCAGCTATTAGCTCCAGTTTCTGTCAACCTAGCAGTTCGAAAACATGCAAATGTGAGTAGATCAATAGGTACTGCTCCGGCGAGAAGGTAACGGCGCTCCATGCAGTCATGCTGGCCACATGACATTGGAGGTGTCTACGGACAATGCCGGCTCTTCGGCTTAGAAATGGAGGTGAACACCAACCCCCCAGAGTCAGACATGACTGGACTTAACGTCAGGGGAAACCTTTACCTTTACCTACAATGAGACACAAACGCACAGCCAAAGGCAAAGGCTTCTCCTTTCATTTCCGGCTTTGGTGGCGGTGCTCATCTCTGGCTCTGGGGGAGGTGCTCTTCTCCATTGCCAACCCAAGGAGCCTGCGTTGTCCATAGGCACCCCCTGGTTGTGTGGGTGGCATAGCTGCTTGGAATGTCTTTTTGCCTTTGCCGCCGAACTGGTACCTATTTATCTACTCACATTTGTATATTTTCAAACTGCTAGGTTGGCAGGACCTAGGGCTAACAGCAGGAGCTCATCCCGTTCCGCGGATTAGTAGTCGTAATTGTAGTTGTTATTTGTTAGTTGAAATATACTTCATAATTCCATGAGATTTAAAAATAGATTCAATAGGCAAGATTAATGAATTGCTGCAAATTGTCCTCAAGTTTACTGGGTTTGACAAGTTGCTATGCAGATTAATGATTTTTAAATTTTATATATATATATATATATATATATATATATATATATATATATATATATATATAAAGAAAACAGTCTAAATTAATCGGCTTGCTTCTACAAACAGAAGACTTCTTAGTAATGTTATGGGGGAGTCTGATGAAGCAGTCAAGATTGATTAGTTCATGCATTATTTCAGCAGCAGTGTATCTGTGCAGTAATTACTCCAGAAAAAGAAAGCTATTTATATGTCCTGGCAATATTATTATTATTTCCTTCTAGCAATGATTCATCAAGAAGCCAGTTTCTTACCATGATTTGAGAAAATAGTTCTCTTTTTCCCCCGGTATGAAACCTCATGAATGTTTGGATACTTGCTGGATGAGCACAATTGCATGAAAAGTTTGTTTTTATGAAAATGAAGTATTCTGTTGTTTTTTTTCCTTATTGAGTCTCTTATGTTTAAATGCCTTTTCACTCATGGTTATGTTTTTTGGTATTCTGACTTGATGGAGGAAGGCTACATTTGCCGTACGATGCTTGGACATAGGAAATGAATTCTGCTTTTAGGGTTACAACTATTCTCCACAGTTTTTTTTGTTTTTGCTTTGTTTTTTGTGTGTGTCAGGAGCAACTTGAATCGCTTCTGGAGTGAAGGGAGGGCTAGAGTTTCTGAGAAAGGCTTATATAAATCACTAGCTGTGCCCGGCCACGCGTTGCTGTGGCAAAGTATGGTTGAATGGGAAATAAAGTATCTTATATTATCTGCTTAGAACTGGTTTATATGAGGCCCCTTCTACACAGCTGTATAAAATGCACACTGAAGTGGATTATATGGCAGTGTGGACTCAAGATAATCCAGTGCAAAGCAGATAATATAAGATTATAAATGGGTTATATAGCTGTGTGGAAGGGCCTTGAGTCTGCACTGCCATATAATCAAGTTAAAATCAGATAATTTATATTTTATAGGCAGTGTGGAAGAGGCCTAAGTGAGGCCTAACTCTGCCTGTGGCCTGGGCTGAGTGGGTTGCTAGGAGACCAAGTGGGCAGAGCTTAGCCTTCTAACTGGCAGCAATTGGATAAATGCAACTATTCCTCTCCCTCTAATTAGGACTTTATTTTTATTTTCTTTTTGTTGTATGAACGTAGAGGCACGGATGAGGGGTTGTGCTGCCAAGTTTAGTGTTTCTAGGATGTGTAGTTTTGTTGTTTTGTCCTAGGCCAAAATTTCATTACCCTTTTATATATATAGATACTGTGCACAATGGGACCTACTCTTAAAAACAAATAATCTCTGAGTATTCATAGGAAAAATTACATTACTAATTTTGCAAAAGTAATAATAATAATAATAATAATAATAATAATAATAATAATAATAATAAATTATTTATATTCTGCCTGTCTCCCCGTGGGGACTCAGCGCAGATTGCAGTATGAACAGCTACAGGAAAACATTCAATGCCTTGTTACAATACAATGAGACACACATAAACAGGCAAAGGCAAAGGCTTCTCCTTTCATTTCTGGTTTCTGGAAGTGGTGCTCATCTCTGGCTCTGGGAGGAGGCACTTTTCTCCATTTCCAAGTCAAGGAGACTGCGTTGTCACCTCCTGGTCATATGACCGGCATGACTGCTTGGAGCGCCTTTATGCCTTTCCCGCCAAAGGGGTACCTATCTACTCACATTTGCATGTTTTCAAACTGGTAGGTTGGCAGGAGCTAGGGCTAACAGCAAGAGCTCACCCCTGTCCCATGGATTCGAACTGCCAGCCTTCAGGTAAGCAGTTCAGCAGCACAAGAGTTTAACCCATTGCGTCACCACAGCCCCTCAAGTACAACACTGTATGAAGCTTGATGGTTTATTTTGGTTTTACTTCTTCCCCTTTCAGTCTCTTGTACAGTAGAGTCTCACCTATCCAACACCCGCTTATCCAATGTTCTGGATTATCCAATGCATTTTTGTAGTCAATGTTTTCAATGCATTGTGATATTTTGGTACTAAATTTGTAAATACAGTAATTACTACATAGCATTAATGTGTAATGAACTACTTTTTCTGTCAAATTTGTTGTATACCATGATGTTTTGGTGCTTAATTTGTAAAATCATAACCTATTTTGGTGTTTAATAGGCTTTTTCTTAATCCCTCCTTATTATGCAACATATCCGCTTATCCAACATTCTGCCGGCCCGTTTATGTTGGATAAGTGAGACTCTACTATACTTGAGAATGCTAACTGAGAATACCAAGGATAATTATTGACAAATATCTGACACACAATAAGATCATCATGGAGCTAAAAAGGCTCAGTGGCCTATATTGGAGATGGCTGATATCATTACTTGGTTATTTGAAACAGTATTTGGAGAAGTATGCTTTCTTGCAATCATTACACCTCGTTTCCTATTTTGATATCCATGGAATCTGAAGAAAAAGTCACAGAGCACTGATATGGTCAGCATACAGAGGCTTGTATTTCTTTCCTTTCTTTTTCAATTATTATATAACTTTTAATTATGGCATTTTACTTCAATATCTGAGGAAGAAGCGATTACCAAGCTAATGTATGAGGCATAAACTGGAAAGCCCAAGATAAGAATCAAGCCACGTTTTAATCTGTTTTCCTACAGCTCATTAGGCATTGCAAAATGTTCTGTGAGGCCCTAATAAGTGTTGTTTCAAACTGTCCACTCATGGGCAATAGGCCTCTAAAATTAGAATATCTCTCTGAGCAAAAGCTTGTAAGCCGTAGGGCAGATGGGGTGTTGGATAAATGTTCAGATACGTTAATAAGTTTTTGTGACATTGTCTGCTTCCTCTCTTCAGGAGGGCGGAATAGGGACTGTAAGTAACCTCTCACAGAAACAGTAAAGAGGACAACGGTCATTTAGTTCATGTATTATTTCAACAGTGTATTTGTGCAGTAATAATTCTTACTCCAGGAAAAGAAAGCTATTAATATGTTCTGGACATGGTTGCTTCTGGTTTATGCTACAGAGTAGCACATACACAAATGTCTTTTCCCCTTCTTTCATTTTTTCCTTTTCTGCTGTTGAAACAGCATGCTGACAGAATGATGCATGGGTCTGCCAAAAGTCATACTATTACCCTGTACTATCTATTTGGGCCATATTCTGCTCTTTCATTCTTACCATTTATTCTCTTAGTACTTGTGGTTCTTTTTATGCTTCGTATCCTGCCCCTCTCAGTGTAACTTTTTGAACGAACTGTCAAAAAGGAAAGAGAGATGAATCAGATCAACTGACTTATTGAAAAAGTACGAGGCGACAGCTGCAAGGCAATAAGGCTCTGAGGCGTGCATTTTTCTTTTGATTCCCAATGCATTTCTACATAGGACAATACAGTTCATTGTTGCAGGTGTTAACTAGGCTTGGGCCTGAATCAATTTGGACAAAAGTTATTGTAACACCCCTAAGCAGCGCGAACACTGGAAACCAACACGGAGGCCAATAAACAATCTAATATCTTTATTAAAGCAAATAAAGTTCTAAACTAAAATAAGCAGAGTATATAGTCCAGCAGTTGACCTTTTAAAGAAGATCAAAATTAGTCCAATATGATGAAGTTATGTGTCCAGTATTAGAGTCCAAAGTCTACAATCCAAATAACCGAAACACACTCAAACTCTTTGGAAGTTTGAGTGGGGAAAGAGCAAGGTTTCACAGGGAGATCCTTGATGTAAAGTCCAGAACAAGGATTCAAGGCTAGGCAAGGTAATTCATGGTGGATCTGAAATGCAGTCCAAACTAGACCAGGAGTGGAACGCAACTCCCGGTCTACTCGTGAGTAAGCGCACCGGAGGGCCGCTTGGAAGCTCAGGAACAAGAGACAATGTTCTTCTTTGAATAGTCACGTTGACACCGCGACAGGGAAAGCTCAGTGCAGAACTTTTATGGAAGTTCAAGAGGTTCCCCCAACAGGTGTTTAACTCCCCAAATCTTCCCAGAGAACGAAGCTGTTTCAACATCGTATCAGATGCCTGCCTCCCCGAAACTTCCCAAGGGAAACGGTTTAATCACAATCATCTCTCTCCGCTAATCTCGCGCTTTGTCTTAGAAACTGCTTATGGGAGCGATGTGTTTTGACAAAAGCCTTCATATCAAACACCAAAAATTCCGGGGAACCAGGCTCTGTTTCAAGGGCATCCCTAATTGGCTCTGGCATGAAAATGTCAACGGGGGACATCTGGAATGGAACAGAATCTTGCTAAGATGGGAAAAAGCCCAAATCCTCTTCAGTTTGATCTATGATGGCTGCGGGGTCATGGGCCAAAGGTTCCTGAGACATCACAGTTATTTGTAGTTTTCGGTGTGCCATTTTATATAAAATCCGAAAACAGAATGGGGAGGAGGGAGACGAAAAGTCCGGCAAAATGGATTAAGGGAGTCAGATTTTATCAGTTGTGAAGAGGAAAGCAAAAGCAGCGTCCTCCATTACTTCTTGGAAAGTTCCCTCCTCCAGACAGGGCCCTGGGAACTTGCTTTCCCAGCAGCACTTGCATAGGGCGGGCATTGCAAAGTTCCTCTCAGAGCATGATGGGAGTTGAAGTTTTTCTCTCTGTGTGTGTCTCAGCCAGTAAAAAGCCTGGTGGAGTCCATGCTCTGATTGGCTGAGAATGGACAAAACTGCTGACTACAATTCCCAAAACTCTCTGTTGCGGTTTGTCTTATTAAAAAATGTTATGGTTAAAACTTAAAATAATTCTAAAAAATTAGATTGGTGAATTGTTTTGAAACTTGGCAGGCTGCAGTTGTAAATTGGGGTCTAAAACGGAGATAGGTTTCATGCAGAAAGGCCTTAACATAGCTGAGGATTGAGACTTTCAAGTTTCTCATTGTAGCCAATGGTCAGAATGTTTGCCTAATTAAAACAACAAAACCCTTCCCCATTCAAGTAATTTCCCGCTAAACAGAATGAGGAACTGACCAACAATGGACCCCAAAACAGCATGCCTTTTGGGCAAATTGCACATCTCTATTATCTATTAAAGTGAGCTTCTGAGTACAGTAGAGTATCACTTATCCAACATAAACGGGCCGGCAGAACATTGGATAAGCGAATACGTTGGATAACAAGGAGCGATTAAGGAGAAGCATATTAAATATCAAATTAGGTTATGATTTTACAAATTAAGCACCAAAACATTATGTTATACAACAAATTTGACAGAAGAAGTAGTTCAATACACAGTAATGCTATGAAGTAATTACTGTATTTACGAATTTAGCACCAAAATATCACGATGTATTGAAAACATTGACTACAAAAATGCGTTGGATAATCCAGAACGTTGGATAAGCGAGTGTTGGATAAGTGAGACTCTACTGTATATAGGATTTAAGCCTAAATGTCACTGACTTCAAATGAGTTGACTTATGTGTTTCTGCTTTCACCATGTGCCTGTCCATTCATTTCCTAATCTTACCTTGAGGAATAATTTGTATCATCCCATAGGCTGAGTTTGATAGTACATATAATTCATCATCTCTATTGTCCATGGATCTAAGGAAGCAGACTTGCCTAGAAAGGCTGATAGTGTGATATATTTATTAAAGTGACACTCCACTCTTTCCTCAAAGAAATGCATGTATGTGCGAAAAGAGAACGAGAATTGCAATGTTTTCTTATTCATACAAGGTGGAATTATCTCAAACAGAAAGATGCCATGGCAACATCAAGACAGGTAAACTTGAGCATTTGAAAAGAAGAGAGAAAAAGGTATCCATTGATGTTTGGAAACTAATTGAGCATTCCATAGAAGTGGTTGTGTAAAAAAAGAAAGAACATATTTTGCACATTATAACACAATAATTAGGTATAGAACAAGCTACTTGGGAGAAAATCCTACTAAGCACAATAGGACCGACTTCTGAATAAAGACTGCCTTTTACTGAATCAGACAATTAGTCCATTTAATCTAGTATTGCTGATATTGAAAGGCAAAAGTTTTCCAGAAGTTCGGGCAGCTTTATTTGGAAAATACAGAGGGTAGAAACAGCAATTTTCTGAATGTAAAGCACATGCTATAGTACTCAACTGTGCTAGGATGAGGTCAATTGATTCATGTTTGATCTTTGAGAGTGTTTACTAGACATGTGCGTGAAATTTGTCCCTATCGTTTTTCCTGTTTCTTTCGTGTCTTCTGTTTATCCGGAAGCACGAAACAAGCCCCCCTTCGACACAAAATCTGCTCAATACGAAAGCCTGCTTTTGTGTTCAGCCGAAATTGCCTCCTTGCCTGTACAAGCACAATTGTATATTTATATGTATATTTTTATGAATGTTTATTGTATTTAATGAGTCGGGGCAAGGTTTACCCTGAAAGCACAAGACTAGTGTTTACACTGTAGAACAGTGGTTCTCAACCTGGGGTCTCCAGATGTTTTTGGCCTTCAACTCCCAGAAATAATAATAATAATAATAATAATAATAATAATAATAATAATAAAAACTGCATTTCTATACCACTTTTCTCAGCCCTGGGGGGACTCAAAGCGGTTTACAACATAATAAATGGCAAAATTCAATGCCTTACATATATACAAAAATATATCGCATATTTAAATAAAAAGCATACAACTGTAGATTAAAACAATTGAAACTATAAAAAACATCAAACATAGACATAAGTATGAAACATATTACAGCAATTAACATACGTCCGTTCTCTACCCGCACCACCATCCGCCATCTCCCTCTCCATAGAGTTTCAACTTATCTTTATATACCCTCCCTCCTCCCCCAGGGATCAGGATGGTGGAGGTGAAATCCTAACATCTGGTAAACTGGCTAGGATTTCTGGGAGTTGTAGACCAAAAATGTCTGGGGACCCCAGATTGAGAACCACTGCTGTAGAATGAATGCAGTTTGATACTGCCATAGGTCAATAGACTCCTGCCAACCTAGCAGTTTGAAAACATGCCAATGTGAGTAGATTAATAGGTACTGCTCCGGCGGGAAGGTAACGGCACTCCATGCAGTCATGCTGGCCACATGACCTTGGAGATGTCTACGGACAACGCCGGCTCTTTGGCTTAGAAATGGAGATGAGCACCAACCCCCAGAGTTGGTCACGACTGGACTTAACATCAGGAGAAAACCTTTACCTTTTAGGTCAATAGAATCATAGGAGTCATGGTTTGGTGAGGCACTAGCACTCTTTGGCAGAGAAAGCTGTAGACCTTGAAAAACTACAGTTCCCATGATTCCATAGCATTGAGCCTTGGCTGTTAAAGTGGGGCATTCATTCTCTAGTGTTGGCGTACCCGACCCATAGCCTATCTTTATGTGTTTTATGTTCATTCTTTTCCTGTGATAAGATTATGGGACAGTTTCATAATGAGACCAAGTTGTGTTCAAAGAAGTTAATCTACCACTACAGATCTTTTTATTGAATATCCCTTAATAATCTTCACAGTGATCTGAAGTTTCCTTTGCACACAGTTCAAAAACAATCAGATGGTAGCAGGCAGTGATTTTAGTGTAAGATTATAATGAAACAGGAATACTCATCATAATAATTTGAAAATGGTAGCAAAAGATATTTATAATCTGGCAAAGTAACTCCCATGTTTTTATTTTTAGTACAGTATTGAGAAATCTTGACAATATGAATCCTGAATTGATGGAAGCCTTCACAATTCAAGACGTGTTCTGGGCAAAATTCACAAGTGGTTGTTTTGTACAGAACATGTTCTATTTTGGAATAGAAAATAGTATTGCTACACAGAAGAAATTGACGACAATTTGGACAATCCACCCCTTCCTGATGATTCCGACATAACTAGCACTTTGGCCCAGGTTTTTCCCTGATTTTATCTAAGATTTTATTTTTTGTTCTGATATGTGATTTCTTATGACTTGTTTTTACTGTTTTTAATCTGTTTTATGGTGTTATTTTATTGTTGTTGACTGGGCTTGGCCCCATGTAGGCTGCCCCGAGTCCCTTCGGGGAGATGGGGCGGGGTACAAAAATAAAATTATTATTATTTATTATTACTTTATGTGCAGAAAGAGCTTATTCCTGCACAAAATGTTGTCCTTTACACAAAAGAATGACATGCAAATTTTGCACAGTTATGAATAGTTTTGGAAAATTATGTGTGTGTTTTTTTTAAAAAAAATTCTCAAAACAGGAAAAAAATAACTAAAATTACTCATGACTTCCTCCAAAAAGAGTCTTAGTGAAGAATCGCATCCCTAGACTTTAGCCAGTTTTACTGTTTACTTGGATATAAGATGGGCTGGCTAATCCTCTGTAGAACAGATTAAATAATAAATGAAACAAGGGAATAAGCGAACATTTGAGTCCTTCCATTCAAAGCTGTAGTTAATTGCTTGTATTCCCCCATCTCTTTTTGTGTAGCCAACTCTGTGCATGTTTGCTCAAAAGCAAGTCCTGCTGTGTCCAGTGGAGCTTCTCCCTAACTAATGGTTTATAGGATTGCAGCTACCTTCAGTTTATCATTCTTTTATCTGGCATCCTTGGGTGCTTCTTGACTACTGATTTCATGCTGACTCATTGGGATATAGTAATTTTATGGGAACTTTCTGAAACCATGGAAAGAGCATATGGCTGCATACATCACTTGTCGTTTTAATCTGTTCTTTTAGTGCTTTCCAAGCACCTGCCAGAAACAAGGGGAAGTAGAGGATCTTTTCTGTACTCCATGAAAACTAACTGTGCTTCTACACATTCTGCTGCTATTAAAAGCTAGTGCTCGGTGGGATGAATGTGCATAATGTTGTTACCTCCTGGTGCCTCCCAAGACCGAACTCAGACAATTTAGCAACTACCATAGTGAAGGCATCTGTAACACTGTCATTTCACTCTGCTTGTGCATGTATGCCTCTGGGTGTGTGGTTCTGTTCTCTCCCTCTAATTAGGACTTTATTTTTCTTTTCTTTTTGTTGTATCAACCTAGAGCCGTGGATGATGGGTTGTGTTGTCAAATTTCGAGGTTGGGGGGCCTGTAGTTTTGTTGTTTTGTGGGTCGCCGTGATGCCATCACTCTTTTATATATATAGATTAAATAACATGCAGAAGATTGGATGTAGCATTGTTTTGTTTCTCATAATGCATTTTTTATCAAATCTGATGGTGATTGGGAGAATGTGGGTAATTACAAAGTCCTGCCATGCACTCCTGTGAACACAGTCTGCATCATTGTACATTTGATACAAAGATAACTTTTGCATTAACATACCTATACATGTCTCTGCATTTCTCTTCCTTTTTACATTGCCCATGAGTTCATTTTAAAGTCTAGTAATGTGGCTGTGAACTTGAGCACTCCAATTATATTTTTCTGCAAAGCTCAGCATGTTAGCATTCTGTCTTTCCTTCTTTTTTTAAGGCAGAGGTGGAACCTACATTAAGTAGAAATGAAATACCCAGCTGCCTCACACATTTGAGAAATGAGGTACAGTCTTGCTTTCAGATGTCTTATCTTCTCCAGGGCTGAAATTCCATGTGGCAAGGAATTAATGGGCACACTGGATCTTAGCAGCATATATAAGTAGCAGGACATAATATACAGTAGTCTTGGAACCATCCAGAAACATATTTCATTATGAAACTGCCATTGTATATTGCCCCATGGCAAGTAAGAACCAGTTCTTTCCTTGACACAGTATTACCATCTCTGTTTCTTTCATCCCCTCTCATTGATGCAAGATGTACACTTCAGACAATGTCATTTCGTAAAGGTAAAGGTTTTTCCTGACATTAATTCTAGTTATATCTGACTCTGGGGCTTGGTGCTCATCTCCATTTCTAAGCCTAAGAGCCAGTATTGTCCATAGACAACTAGGTCATGTGGCCAGCATGACTATGTGGAGCACTGTTACCTTCCTGCAGAAGCAGTACCTATTGATCTACTCACATTTGCATGTTTTTAAACTGCTAAGTTGGCAGAAGCTGGGGCTAATAGCGTAAGCTCACTCCGCTCCTCGGATTCGAACCACCAACCTTTCGGTCAGCAAGTTTAGCAGCTCAGCAGTTTAATCCGCTGCGCCACTGGGGGCTCCATGATTCATTAGCTTTGCAAAATGTTTTCGAGTATTATAGGTGATGCCTTTTTTTTTTTTTTTTGCTTAGAATCAGCACATTATTGTATGTTCACAAATGTGTTTGCAGCTTTGAAATTCCTGAATGGCTAGTACCTTGTCTTTCAAAGTCAGTTACCTTTTGGTAAGAAGTACTTGGAGATACATACTAACTGGGTATTGATTTTTTATTTTATGTATAGAAGTTGGGTAAAGTTAAATGAGGTCATGAAGAGTCGGTCCATGAGGTCATGAAGAGTCGGAGATGACTGAGTGAATTAACACACAAAGTTAAATGGAATAGTAGATAAACGGAGGGTAACATCAGTACTCCCATCCAAAAATTAGCAAATGCTTGCAACCACCCAAACTATTTCTTATTAGTCAAGTCTGAATAATTAGAACAATGAGAATTCCTGCCTTTACTATTGCAGGGTGGCGTAACCTACATTCTAGAGTCTAAGAAATGCCATCTGGTTTTCAGTGATAGAAAACATGCTTATCTAGGAAAGTGTCTGAAAACGGTTTGAAGTGCATAGATGAGTTCTGTCACAGAAGTGAAGTATGCCTGGCATTGGTGAGAAAACATTTGGGAACCATGAATAATATGATATTACTTAAGAATTCCTTTGCTTGACACATATGAACAACAAGTTCATATGTGTATTTTGTATGAAAATCTCCTTGTGCCATTAACAATCTTCAGGGACCATGGCTTGAAAAAATGTACACTCAATGTCCATCTATTGCCCACATTAATGCCAATTTTGAGGTTGATCTCATGTGCTAGGGACAAGCTGGAGACCACTAAGTCTAGGTTACTGTATGCTGGAATATGCAAGTATTTTGAAAGAAAATTTTAATGATCTGCTACCTTGCCCAGACTCTTACAGAAGGCTCAATTGCCTCCTTCTCTGCCATCTTCCTACGGTTGGTAGAGATATTTTTTTTATCTAGGCAGGACTTCAGTTCTTATCTTATTGGAGTAGAAGGAGCTTTTAACTAAGTGTGTTGGGCTCCTCGCTTTTAAATTATGTTTTACATGTGTTTCAAACTGTTTTGCTTTGTGTTTAATATAATGGTTGTTTAATTGTTCTTTTTGAAACGGCAGACAAAGGTTTGAAGCAATGGCCACAGAGAACAAGCATAGGAAGGACCCTCTCCTGTAATCAGGAAAGCAAGGGTACAGAACAAAGAAACACAGGCCTTTTTATACAATTTTGCCTTCATCTACCTACGTCATATAAGCATTATCCATCACCAATTAGTGTCAAAAAGGGCTTACTTTGCACTTTACTAAAAGCTACTTTTGCATTTTCCTAAAACATAGGCTGCTTTCAAGACCTCTGATCCTCCATTAGGCCTTATCTAAGGAATTCCTATCTAGGCTTTCTAGGGTTCCATTAATTGAGGAATTTCCCCTATCTTAGCTTTTAGGGAGTCATTAGCACCTCTCATGGCGCCAGGTTACCTTAAGCTTATTTTGACATCCCAAAAGCCTTGATTTGTCTTTTGTCCATTAGCATGGAGCTTACCTAGTCTTGTTGATACTTGACAGATGTCTCTGCCACTTTGGATGAACTTTGGTCTCTACTATGAGGAGACTAGGCATAAGGTATTTTGGAGAATATATGCACACATTTTGCTTGTGATTATATATATTTCCTATTCCCATTTCTAATATGATTACATTCAATATATAGTTTCCAATACAAATATTATATTTTTCCAATACACCTTCATCATTTTAACTTTTGTATTAGTGTAGTCAAGGAAAGGAAAGATATAAATTAGATCAAAAGTAAATATCTACCCTTGTTTTACATAGTTTCAAGCCAATAAGTCTATAAAAAGGGCAGAACCCATCTATCTTCTATATATATAAAAGAGTGGTGGAATCCTGGCGACCGACAAAACAACAAAACTAAACACCCCACAACCTCGAAAATTGACAGCACAACCCATCATCCACGCCTCTAGGTTGATACAACAAAAAGAAAAGAAAAATAAAGTCCTAATTAGAGGGAGAGGAATAATTGTTTTTATCCAATTGCTGCCAGTTAGAAGGCTAAGCTCTGCCCACTTGGTCTCCTAGCAACCCACTCAGCCCAGGGGACAGGCAAAGTTAGGCCTCACTTAGGCCTCTTCCACACTGCCTATAAAATACAGACACCACCAGACAACGCCACAGCAACGCGTGGCCGGGCACACCTAGTGTTGCAATAATTTTCCTTTATGTGCTGTATTCATCAGCATGGAGACTAACTCTGGAGACTACGGTGCAAATTCCTGTTTAGACATGAAAACCTATTTGGTGACCTTGAGCAAATCACGCACTCTCTCTTTTCCTCTGAACAAATCCTGCAAAGTGGTTGCTGTAAGTTTTCTGGGCTGTATGACAAAATGAAAATAATGCATAGTTTACGCTTGACCAGTCTGCACACTGTCTGGCCAGAGAAAAGATATGCCATGCAGATGAACAGTAAATAACAGGATCTTTACTCTTCAAAATGCAGAGCAACACATGTACATTCATATGAGCAGTTGCACTGACTCACACAAAGTCCTTTTCAAGAGAGATTCAAATAGTCCTTTAGATGTCCATTCGAAATGTCTTCCTCCAGCAGCTGGAGCAAAACCTCCATTGCTAAGCTCCTTTCCCAAACTGAGCTCCAGCAGAAACTGTAACTGTAGTGAAAATTCCCAGGCTCAGCTTGGTGCTTTGCAATTTTCCTGTTCACACACACGCCAACTGATTTTTACATGCTGTAATACCATGTTTTAGAAGCATTATCTCCTGACGCTTCGCCCACATCCTCAGAGATTGAGGGGTCTGTTGGAAACTAAGTGAGGTTTATATATCTGTGGAATGACCAAGGTGGGAGAAAGAACTTTTGTCTGCTTGAGGCACGTATGAATGTTCCAATTTGCCATCTTGATTAGCATTTAATGACCTTGCAGTTTCAAAGCCTAGATGGTTGCTGCCCTGATTGATTCCTGTCTGGAATTCCCCTGCTTTATGTACTGTTCTGATTTTAGAGTTTTAAAATACCGGTAGCTAGGTTTTGTTCATTTTCATGGTTTCCTCCTTTCTGTTGAAATTGTCCACATGCTTGTGGATTTCAGTGGCTTCTCTGTGTAGTCTGACATGGTAGTTGTGAGAGTGGTCCAGCATTTCTGTGTTCTCAAATAATATGCTGTGCCCTGGTTGGTTCATCAGGTGCTCTGCTATGGCTGACTTCTCTATCCTGCAAAAACAAAACAACAACAAATAACCCATGGTAGAGGTTTGCCTTACAGCAGCAACTTTGTAATAATTTATATTTAATTAATATATTGGATTCTTGGTGGTTGTTACATTTGAAATATAGGTTTGCATTTGCAGTCTTTGGATAGTTTGTGAGCTGACCTTTTCCTCCACATCTCTGTTTTCTCTGCCAATTCATGGTTTTCACTGAGTTGTGGAATTTTCCCTTGTGATCTCTTGATTTCTTTCCATCTCTTCCTTCCTCCCACTTTTCATCAAAAGTAAATTAATTATATTCTAAGAAGTGGGAATGCTAATGATCTCTAGTTAAAGGTAAAAAAGAACAATTGACCTTTTTTTTACTTTTCTGTAAAGTCTATATTAGCTGCATTGCCTTTCAATAGGATTTCTCCTGCCTGCTCTTCTAACAAAATCTGCAGAACAAATCTGAACAACAAAATACACAAAATGCATAATGCAAACATTTGCAGCTCTAATGGCTTCTTCATCAAGTGAAGGATGTTAAAGTATCAAAACTATCAAAGTAATTTTGGTCACATTTTTGAGTCCATGGAGTTTAAATTTAATTTTAGACTCTCCTGGAGCTTCTAACATTCAGCACTTATTTCCATATGTTTAGTTATATTTAACATTATGACCAAGTGTTGTTACTGGGACTTATATAAGCAGTGAGGAAAAGGGATTTTCTGTATCATGAAATATTTTCTCACCTTAATAAGTATTGCCTTTGTCAGCAGGTGTTTTGTTTGCCTTTAAAAAAAACAGCAAAGTTTTGAGTTTCTACTTTTTGTTATAGAGTATTGCAGTCCCCTTTGCATTAAGAAATTCCATTTCCAGTAAAGTAATCCTAATTACATGGTGTTTACTATTTATGGACACTGGGCCCATCCAGACAAGTCCGGTAAAGTCGAATTAATTAAAAATCTGGTAAGATCTGGATCTTATGGCAACATCTGGATCTTATGGTAAGATCCAGGTCTTACCAGGTGTGGGATCCATGTGGGTTTGACCCGGGGACCACATCACATGATTTTGTCTCTGTCTCGGTTCTATGTGTTTATGGGCATTGAATTTTTGCCCTATATGTATATAATGTGATCCGCCCTTCTGGGTGAGAAGGGCAGAATATAAATACTGTAAATAAAATAAAATAAAATAAAATAAATATAGTTAGGATCCAGCTAGTAAATGAGATGAATGAAGATATTTCCACTTGAGAGGAATGTGGTATGTGAGATTTCATGTGGATTATATTCAAGCAAAAAGTGATTAAGGCTGCAGGCTGTTTTTAAAATGGCAACACAATTCTATTTTTTAAAGAAATTACTGATTGTTATATTGTAAGTGTTGCTAGAATGCAGATTGCACCATATAAAGCTATGCAGTCCCACTGGTATGAAAAACAGATGTTTCTTATTGCATATACAACTCAAGTAATGTCGCAACTTAAATTTAATGTTGCATTAATAACACGGGCCTGCAGAATTGAGGCTCATAAAAACTTTGTAAAAATGTGTGCTGCTTTTATACGATCAGTGCATTTTAAATTCAAAAATGACCTCAGATTTGCTCTGTCATATGCATTTTTCCCACCACTGATATCCTATTTTATAATGTATGTCTAAGGTTTCCTTGGGAAGTAAAGAATAAACGGTAAGAGAAGGGTTAAAGTCTTCTAATAAACTTTCAGAACATTTTAATTCACTGATATGAAACACAAAAATCCATTCAAAAAGCACTAAAAGAAATTGCACTAGAATATCAGTGTCTGCACTTAATCAAAACTGAATAACAACCGAATTGATAAAACATTAAATTTGTGAAAAACTGTGTGTGGTATGACATTTTTATTGTTATTTTTTTTTTTCAGATTCAGCACCCAAAATATATTAAAAAGAGCAACAATATAAAAAAGCTTTTTAATCACAGGCCGGTCTTATGACAAAGCGTCTTATGAAGCTTTTCTTTCCCAGTTGACCTTCCCTATTCAGAATTCCAAAATCTGAAATTGCCTACATGGAGATACATAATAACAGCTCTGCTTTCTGATACTTCAATAGACATAAACTTTGTTTTATGACCCAAACCATTCAAAATATTGTGTCTAAAATTACTAAGCTTGTGCATGGATTCAGAGTGATTGGTTCACTTCGGCCAATCCGACTGGTTTGACTTGGCTGAACGGCCGTAATGGGAAGAGCCCATCTGTCACATTTTCCGGATCGTTGCAGGACCACGTGGCAGCTGACCACGGTTCCTCCTCCCCTATTCTGCATCACAGTTGCATCCTGGCTTCAGTGTTTTGTTTTGTTTTTAACTTGGCTTCTGGCTTGTCCTCTCTCTTGAATCTTTTGGATTTGGGGGCTCAGAGATTCACTCTTTTAGCTTCTTTTTCTCCTCACTCCTTCCCCTTCAGAAAATACTTCTAAAACATAGTACTGTATATACTCAAGTATAAGCCTAGTTTTTCAGCCCTTTTTTTAAGACTGAAAAAGCCCCCCTCAGCTTATACTCGGGTGAGGGTCCTGGTTGGCTTATATTTGGGTCAGCTTATATGGTACATTTATTATTTTTCTCTATTATTGTTGCTACTATTACATTTATTTTACTCTATTTTTATTATTATTGCTAATACATTTATTATTTCACTCTGATCTTATTATTATTATTGCATTTATTATTTGACTCTATTTATTATTACTTGTATTATTTTCCTGTATTTATTATTATTATTACAAGTATTATTTTACTCTATTATTATTAAAAGGATACATAAGCACATTTTCATTGAAGAAGATGAGAATGATTTGATCAGAGTTGGACAGTGTTATCTTAAATTTGAGCTTTATGTAAATATTCAAAAACATTTAACCTACTCATGCCTCAATTAATGTAATTTTATTGGTATCTGTTTTTATTTCTGAAATTTACCACCCCCAGCTTATACTGGAGTCAATGTTTTCCCAGGTTTATTTCGTGATAAAATTAGGTGCCTTGGCTTATATTCGGGTCGGCTTATACTCGAATATATATGGTAATAACTGTTATTTATAATAGTAATCCCAGCAAACAAAAAGCAAAGCCTCATTCTCAGAAAACTACTACTACCTAGTTACCTCTCCTAGAAACAGCTTTCAGGAAGCATTAAATCCAAAGCAGAAAGGCGTGAAGGGGGAAAAAGGCAGGCATCACTTCAGGCATGGCCTGCAGTGCAAATCAAGAAAAAAGAGAGAGCTTTTAAAAGGAAGACCAGGATAGGATAGCCCCAGGTCATTGCTATTCCTTCTTTGGGAAGTGGGGAAACTTCCTTAAAATAATGGAAAGTGGATATTGCAGGGGAAAAGTGGTGCGTGCCTGCAGTGCCTGTCTCCTCTAGAGTAGAAACAGCTTTACAGTATCTAAGCATTAAACCCAGTCTCCTCTACAGACATAAGGGAAAAGATCGCAGAAAAAGTGGTATCTTAACTCTGATGCTTTTAATCCAGGTCTTAATGAAGGACATAAGGACAAATTATTACATTTCTTAAAATGATGGGAAGGGGAGCCCAGGGAAGCCCCCCATTGCTGCCAAGGGACTGGAACTGGCTGTATTTTCTGGCTATGGTATGGTACAGTAGAGTCTCACTTATCCAACATAAACGGGCCGGAAGAACGTTGGATAAGCGAATATGTTGGATAATAAGGAGAGATTAAGGAGAAGCCTATTAAACATCAAATTAGGTTATGATTTTACAAATTAAGCACCAAAACATCATGTTATACAACAAATTTGACAGAAAAAGTAGTTCAGTACACAGTAATGCTATGTAGTAATTACTGTATTGACGAATGTAGCACCAAAATATCATGATGTATTGAAAATATTGACTACAAAAATGCGTTGGATAATCCAGAACGTTGGATAAGTGAGACTCTACTGTATATAAAAGAGTGATGGCATCAGGGCAGCGGACAAAACAACAAAACTACAGCCCCCCCCCAACCTCGAAATATGACAACACAACCCATCATTCACGGCTCTAGGTTGATACAACAAAAAGAAATGAAAAATAAAGGCCTAATTACAGGGAAAGGAATAATAGTTTTTATCCAATTGCTGCCAGTTTGAAGGCTAAGCTCCGCCCACTTGGTCTCCTAGCAACCTACTCAGCCCAGGGGATAGGCACAGTTAGGCCTCACTTAGGCCTCTTCCACAGATTATCAGATTTTAACTGGATTATATGGCAGTGTAGACTCATGGCTCTTCTATGACTCTTCTTCACAGCTATATAACCCATTTATAATCTTATATTATCTGCTTTGAACTGGATTATCTTGAGTCCACACTGCCATATAATCCACTTCAGTGTGCATACTAAACATAAAGACAACCATAAAACAGACATTCAATACCACCACTACCTCAACAATTTCTCACCAACACCACCAGACAACGCCACAGCAACGCGTGGCCAGGCACAGCTAGTGAAATAATATAATAATATAATAATGTTATTCTTGTACCCCGCCTCTATCTCCCCGCAGAGACTCAGGGCAGCTTACAAATGCAGAAGAGTATACATACAAAAACATCAAATACCGAAAACACACAAATGAAAAATTAAAACATATGATTAAAATCAAACCATTAATAAGACAAAGTTAAAACACATCAATAAAACATAAGGATGGGCTGATCAAAGTGCACTAAGTGAGACTTGTAAACATGAAGGAAGTTAAAAGTGCTATAAGAACATGGGGGAGAACCCAAAACGTTTGCTTCAGCCCAATGCCCTCCTTCTCCCTTCCACTTTGATTGGCTTACCACAAGGCTTCTGGGAAATGGAGTTTTTTGTAGGTAATGGCTGCTTGCTTCATTTCCACTTAAATAAATGGTGAAAATTCAGAGGCTTTGTTCTCTTGCTTTTTGAAAGCTATTGTGATGAAATTTGCCAGAATGGAAGCAAAAATTAACCACTCTTTGCCTATCAAGTTTCATAATGTTTGACCCATCCACTGAATTTTGGGGAAGTTTGAAACAACATTTTTTTAAAATGCTAGCAGAACAATGGCCACGCCTCTTCCATCCGTTCTGATTGGTTGAGAGGCATGCCAACATGGCTTCTCCTCTCAGAGGGACTACAGCTACATCCAAAGACATCAGAAACAGACGGAAAAAAGGTACTTTTTGATTCAAATTCGTAATATTTGGAAGGCAGTGAGCAAATGTTTAAAAAATCACTTCAAAAGTGCGTTCGAACCGAATTTTAAACGAATTTAACGGATTAACGAAAATTTGCTCAACCCTAGTATACACAAAGAAGAAATATTTACTTCTGCTTCCCAGACCCAAAAAGACTGACGCTTATTTCTGAGCAAAGTTGCAGAAAGGAACCAGTTATAAGACTACATACTTTGTTATAAGAGACCATGGACATATTTCTCTATGAGTAATGTTGTGTATGCTTGCAACCTCAGCCTATACATTTAATAAAAACAATACTTTTAATTGAAATGGTAATTGAAATGGATTACCTCCAAATAGTCATAAAATGGACAGGCTGAATTTTGAAGAGAAGATGTTTGGCTTTGCAGTGAGCAATATTATTAGATGTATTTTTTGAACTCATGATTTGGTCAGTTCAGTCATGAATGTTTACTAAGAAACTTGGAGTAATGTGATCGGATCTTCAGTGTAATCTGTATCCTTTTTGGACCTTGTCGCTCAAAATTCCTAAACCTTTCCCCAGCTGTTATACAAACTAATGAATGTTTTACTCAGTAGTAAAATGTATTAGTAAAATGTATACTCGAGTATAAGCCGACCCGAATATAAGCCGAGGCACCTAATTTTACCACAAAAAAACTGGGAAAACATTGACTCCAGTATAAGCCGAGGGTGGTAAATATCAGAAATAAAAATAGTTACCAATAAAATTACATTAATTTTATTAATGTAATCGGTAGGTTAAATGTTTTTGAATATTTACATAAAGCTCAAATTTAAGATAAGACTGTCCAACTCTGATCCAATCATTCTTCTCATCTTCTTCAATGTAAATGTGCTTATATATCCTTTTAATAATAATAAATAATACATGCAATAATAATAATAATAATAATAATAATAATAATAAATACAGGAAAATAATACATGTAATAATAAATAGAGTGGAGCCTCCAGTGGCCTAGGGGATAAAAGCCTTGTGACTTGAAGGTTGGGTTGCTGACCTTAAGCTCTGCCGGGTTCGAATCCCACCCGGGGAGAGCGCGGATGAGCTCCCTCTATCAGCTCCAGCTCCATGTAGGGACATGAGAGAAGCCTCCCACAAGGATGGTATCAAAACGTCCTTGCAGATGGCCAATTCTCTCACTCCAGAAACAACTCAGGTTGCTCCTGACACGAAAATAAATAAATAAAGTAAAATAATAAATGCAGCAATAATAATAATAAAATCAGAATGAAATAATAAATGTATTAATCATAATAATAAAAATAGAGTAAAATAAATGTAATAGTAGCAACAATAATAGAGAAAAATAATAAATGTAATAATACCAATAATAAATATACCATATATTCTCGAGTATAAGCTGACCCAACTATAAGCCAACCAAGACCCTCACCCGAGTATAAGCCGAGGGGGGCTTTTTCAGTCTTAAAAAAAGGGCTGAAAAACTAGGCTTATACTCGAGTATATACAGTAATTTGAGTCTGACATACTGGTTTACAGACTTTCCTTTTGCACAACAAAACAAGCCAGCACTCTGAAACCATAGAGAAGCTTGTGGCACTTTCAAGACCAGCATGTTTTATCTGGTAGGAGCTCTTCAGACCCCACTTCACTTTATTACATCCAAATTGCACCTGATGTCATATATAACAGTTCATTAAAATTTATGCCAAGCAAAATGTGCTAATCCTAAAGGTGCCACTAGATTCAAATATACCGAGGTTCATTGTTTTCAATGATGTGTTGTGTGGGTATGGGTTTTCTCCCCGCTCCGGATGTTTTACTTAGGGAAGGTAGGAAAGGGTATTCCATATCCCCAGTCCAGGTTGTCATCAGTGGGAAGTACCTTATAGTAAGGAAGACCAGAGTCAAGGAAACCAGGTAGGGAATTTACTCATGGCTGTTTCAGAAATTCCTGGAGTTCCCAAAAGAATCCCCTCCTGCTGTCAGTGCAAAATGTAATGGCTGATCCTGCAAAAGCACCCTCAAAATACCGGAGAACCATTGTCTGGATTGTAAAAAGGAGAAAAAACATTTTGACAATATTGCTGTGGTTCTCAACCTGTGAGTCCCCAGGTATTTTGGCAAACAATTCCCAGAAATCCTAGCCAGTTTACCAGCTGTTAGGATTTCTGGGAGTTGAAGGCCAAAACATCTGGGGAACCACAGGTTGAGAACCACAGCAATATAGCAATGAGAAAGGAAAAATCTCAGGGGTATTCCTAATCTGAATGAGTCTTGAATCTGATTCTGTCCATTCCATATGATTTCATCCAAGTTGGCAAACCTGAGCTTGTTAACCGGTGGCAAAAGCAGTTCTTCACAATTGATTTCTGACCTGAAGATCTGAGTAAATTCATTATTTGTGCCTGTGTGCAAAAGGGACACTGAAATCCCGCACAACCCGTTCAATGGTTGTTATGATTGAGCCTCATGGCTCTGTTACTGGCAGACGTGGGCGTAAGACTCCTCGAGAGTCAGATACTCTCGAGGAGCGAGAAAGAAAGAGACTGCGAGATATCTTTGCAGCACCATCTGACGAAGAGTCTTTTGAGGGGTTTACGGAGAGAATGGAGGAGGGGCTGGTTAGCTCGGAGGAGGATGAGATGGATTGGACTCGGGTGAGGGAGGAATTGGGTGCCACTGGCAATGATGGGATGGAAGATGAATGGGGACCTTCAGGATTAGACCCATGGACAAGCTGGAGGGATGGGACGGGATCCACAGCTGGGGATGCTGTGGGGCGTAGTCAGAGGTGTTCCAGCTCTGATGAGGAAAGTGATGAGGAAACGCCCGGGTTAAGGAGGGCAGCTGATAGTGATGAGGATTTGTAACTGGCATAAAATGAGGCTTGGGAGCAATTGCAAATTGCGTTGGGCAAGGTAATCTGGACGAACGCTTGGGATCTGTGTGGGACGCTTTCCTGAAGACTGGTGTGTTTTCGTGTGCTGATACGTAAGTTGTTTTGGAATTTGGGGTCAGACGGCGGGAGGAATTGTGTGGGCTTTTGTTTGTGCAAACTTGTGCTTAATCTCATTAGCTTTGACCTTCCGTCGTCTTCTTGACGGACGCCATCTCCTGCTTTGGATTTCGGACTGAACTGACCACGGCTTGACTTCCCCCTACTCGGACTTGGTGAAACTACAAACGTCTGCTTCTGGCTTGAACTACGGAAAGGAACTGGGTCTACTCTACTGCTTCAATCCTCGGCTGATCTGTGTGTATTGGAAATCTTGCCTGCTGTGTGGAGGAGTGACTTAAGTTACTCAAAGCACAGTGCTGGCAGCAGAGAGGAATCTGCTGCCAATTAATTGCATTCTTTTGAACACTTTGTTCCCCGGCTTCTGTTTTGTTTATCCCCAGGCTGAAGCAAGCTGTTTTGTTTTTACCCGGATTAAACTCCGGTTTAATCCGGTTTATCTTTTGAACGTTTTTCCTTGCCCCTTTTGCTTTTAAAGGCTAATACTGCCTGGCCCTTGTATTTTACGGGCATTTTGAGTTTTGTTATCCAATAAACTCTGTTATCTTTGATCTTGTGGCGTTCTGTCTTTGACAATGGTTGTGGTTATTTTTATTTATTGATACTGCCTTTGCTCATTAATCACCTGCAATGTGTAGCAAAGCAAAATAATTCAGGAACACTATTACAAAAGCATATGACACAGCAGTAAAAGTAAAAAGCAGTAAAAAAGCTGCCAAAACAATAAGATTGGAGGACAAGTGTCAATATTATTTCTGCTTTTTCTACATTTTTCCCAACTTCACTTCATTAATTCGGAAGTAGAGCCAGAAGGAGCCTCAACATTCCCTTACTCCTTTGTGTCCGTATGTGGTCCCCTGATATCCCCCTAAAACATCCCAGAGGGCAAAAACCTTATCTCTGTTTTTTATCTTGCCTACTCTCAGCTGTTCAATTGTCCCCTTTGCACATAAGAGAAGGGGAGATGCCATTGTCTGGCTTTCAGCAGCTCTTTTCTTTTCTTTGCCTCTATCAGAAGTAGCCTACTAAATAAGATGCTTTTTTCTTTTAGCCCTAGAAATTGTAGCTTTAGGAACTACACAACACTGTAATATGACCAAGTTTCTTATCTCAGTTCTCACTTTGGGCCCTTCCACCTTTTAGGTGGTTCCATTAAAGCATGGTTGTTACCATATAATTGGGACAATCCCTGGGAAAGCCCGGTTATTTTGGGTACTTGTGGGGATTTAAACCTGCTTTGGAGCGGATTTAAGCTCTATGTGGAAGCGCCCTCTGAACAATACTCTATTTCTCTGTAGCTGCTGTATTCAGAGTCCCTCAAGCCACCCAATATTACTATGGAGACATGAATCCCATTTTGTGTGTGTGTGTGTTTGTGTCAGGAGCAACTGGAGTTGCTTCTGGAGTGAGAGAATTGGCCGTCTGCAAGGATACTAGGTTTGGCAGGCAAGGCAAAAAGCAGCTCGGGCAGCACAACTGGCAGCTGAGCGTGGGGTGTTGTCTGATTCTAGTTTAGAGGAGAATGCAGGAGCAGCTGAGGGTGGTTTGTTGGCTGACTCAGGAAGGTTTGTAACAAAAGGAGGGTTGGTTGCAATAGGGACCTTGTGATTGGCAAAGTGTATGCTGAGTTGCCTACTACACTGGGTTGTGACTTTGGTGAGCCCTGGGATTCCTGAACTTTGTGGATCCTTTTGGGACGTTGCTACTGTTTCGGCTGGGACCTTGGATCACTTCTGGACATTGCTTTCAATGGCCCTGACCTTGGACTGGACGTTTGATGCTGCTGCTGTATCCTGTTTGCTGTGGATGACCCCTGGACCAGCTTGACTATGACTTTACTTCATCTTGGAACGTGTTCGCTGAAACAATAGTGAGTGTTTCTCATCTGCCGGGTATGTTTGTTAGTGGGTTGGGATTTTTTAGGACTTTGGAACTCTCTGTTTTACCTCCTTTTTGACTGGTTGGTCTGCGTTTGTTTTTGAATACTGTTTTGCTGCTGTTAAGCATTTTTTATTCTTTTGAGCTGTATCTATTGTTACTTTGTACTTGGGACTGATTTCGTGGTATCTGTACCTTCACAATCTCAGTTTAGAAATGGTGAATGGTGAAGCTTAATGTACCTGCAGCCCCTGGTTTCAGATACTAGGTTTGGGTCTTTGTCAACCCCAGCTATTTTTAACACCACGAGACAGCAGATTCTGATGGCATTTCCAACATAGTAGCACATACTTGCTCTTCTTCATAGTTGGTGACTTGTACTGTTCCATACCAAATCAACTTGGTTATCTTTTTGTTGATAATTTGATTAGAACAAGACAAATCTTCTCTTTCCCTTCCAGTTAAATCACAGGCAGCAATTTGACAGATGAACTAGAAAATGAGATAGGCGTGCCTAACATCACAGCTGGTATTTTTCAGTATACAACAATTAGCTGTGCAAACCTAGATTGCTAAATGTCACAAGGAGGAATACAAAGTATAGAATTGCCAAAGATTACATTTTTCCTGACTTTAATGGCTCGGAAGCCCCCACCCTGATGGCGTTTCGAAAGAGCCTGAAAACCTGGCTCTTCACACAGGCCTTTGGTTAAAGACTGCCCATCCCCATAATTAATTATGTTCCTTGACCTTTCCTGTATTGGTTGCACTTCTCCTGGTCAATCTTGATATTAACTTAAGGTCCTTCCCATCCCAAATTGACCTCCAATGAATTGGTAGCACTTTATCTGTTATCTTGAATTTACAATTTATAACAAAGTGCACTTTAGCTAGTCTATTACTCAACTTTGCTGTTTTTAATTCCGTGTTTTATTAAGTGTGTTTTTATTTCATAGGTTAATGTTTAAATTTGATAATTGGTGTATGTTTTGTTTACTGATGTATTGTTTACTGTCACTGTTTTTATCTGATATTATCTGTGAGCCGCCCCGAGTCCCCTTCGGGGGAGATGGAGGTGGGGTATAAACTTATCATTATTATTATTATTAGTATTAGTATTAGTATTATCATTATGCTCCACTTTAGCATATATTCATAAATGAATTGTTTGTGCAATCATGGATTTTAAAAGACAGAAGATAAGAACTTATTGACTGTGGATTAATAAATATGGATCTGATTTGGTTTCCAAACCCTTAAATTATGTTTCTGAACCCTTAAATTAACAAAACAAAACAAAAACCCTCAGAGCCATATTAGTTTGTGGTGGTTATTTTAAAAAAGAACAGGTTTAGTTGAATGCATTGTGAAGCCTGACGTTTCTGTTTGAGAGGCATGAGCTTTTCTAGAGCTGAGCTTCCATTGCCAAATGGTAAAATGGATATAAAAATCCACACAAGATGAAAATCCATTTTGACATCTGACAAAGTGGACTGTCGTCTACAGAACCTCATTCTCCTTAAAATAAAATGTTAGTTTTTAAAGATGTTACGAAGATTTTTTTTGCCAAGACTCTCATAAAACTATGCTTCAGGCTGCTACAGAGTGTCTGATTTCAGAGGAAATAAAAATAAACGATAAACTCGTAGATTAGAAAACAAGCACATGAATGATTTCTTTTTATAGAGTGGAGTCTCCCTCGATATACTGGTTTAGCTTTAAGATGACCCTAGATTCTTTCTTAGTTTTGTTGCAGAAACATGGTAGATTGCTCAATGGTAGAGCATATGTTTTGCATACACACGACCGAAGGTCCTTTTTCTGGCATCTTCACTGAAAATGATCTGACACCATAAGGGTGAAAATCATTTCACCTTCCATGTGTTGCTGAACTGTAGAGTGGATAGTATGTGATGCTACCATGCTAGTGACGTGGTGAATCCATTCTGGGGTTTTGTCTAAATTTTAGAGGTGCTTTCCAAAGTGCCAAATATGGTTTTTTTTCTTTTTTAAATTGCTCCTTTATGAATTGGGCTAAAACTGAGAATGTCTTTGGGCCCATCCACACAGTACTTTTATCTCAGGAGCTCCCAGTTCAAAATGTTGGGTGGCCAAAGAATGTTTCATGAAAACACGGAAGGGATCACTAGAAAGCACTAAAAACACAGGTTTTTCAGTTGTGGAAATATCCTGGTTCTAGCCGGAAAATGCAGATATTTGAATCTCTGTAGGTCCCTACACACATAAAATACAGGATTTTTTAAATGTTGGTTTGTTCCCGGGTTATACATGTAAGTTTCTGATTGGTTGTATCCTAAAAAAATCACAACAGTTGACTAGAGGGCGAAAACTTTATCCCTCTAGAGAAATGTTTAATGAAGTTTTGAATGGCTTTGCCCATGTTTCCCCATGTTTCTATGATAAAAGCAACAAGGAACAGACATGTATAACCCAGGAACATCACACAATTGTTCCCCAGCACACGTTCATGACCAAACCCATCTGGACAAATGGCCATGCAGCCTCTGAATGATAATATTTATTTATTTCCAGCATTTATACCCCACCCTTCTCACCTGGGGGGACTCAGGGCGGCTTACAACAGTTGGCAACATTTAATGCCAAGAACATAATAAAACAAAAACAGTACATATAATCAATTAAAACTATAAAAATACATCATTAAAATACATTATAAAAATTAAAACATATGTAAATTAGATCCATTTGTCTAAAAACCTCATGCTTCAGCCTTCAATCGGACCATGTCGACATTATCGTATTACTTGTTAAAATAACGAAAATAATAATGATGACGAAGTTGTGTTCCTGGCTTGAAAGTGTCAGTTCCTGTTTAATAGTGTAATCCTGACTTTGAAAATAGTGATTTTACTCCACAAACTTTGTTTGTGTGCCACAAACTTTATTAAACATGTGAAGGACGAAGTTTCTTTTGCCGGGGCAAAGTTTTCACCCTCTAGTCAACTTCTGCCATCTTGTCAGGATAAAAGCATTGAGTAACAGATATATATGATCCAGGATCAAAAGTCATATGAACAATGCGCATATTCGCATCTGCGCATCTAAAATTTCTAAAATTGGTTACTTGGCTTGATGGACAGAAAATCAGAGCTGGCTATTGATCTTGCATTACCCACATCTTGCAGGGTTTGTCCTGAATTACTTTAATTATATTTAATCTCAGTTGTTTTAAAATTATATTGTATCTTTTTCCCAGCATGGGATTCGTGGAGGCATAAGACATTTTAAAAGCACAATACAGTTACAAAAGGATGGACATGTATATATTGTGTTACTTTTTGAGTGAATTGGAAATCTATATGTACCAGAAAGTGCAACTCACATTTTAGTAAGAATAACACAAATGGCTACTTTCCTTTGAGTTGCATTCCCAGGGAAATAATATGCAGAATATTCCTAGTTGTATCACAGAGTCTGGTTCTCACTGGAGGCAAGGGGGGAGGAGGGGAGAGAGGCTTGAGCTTCACCAGTATGGCACTGGTGTGTTTTTCCTCTCCTGCTGAAGGTATGTAATGAATGAGAGGCACTCACTTTTTGTATAATAATAATAATAATAATAATAATAATAATAATAATAATAATAATAATAATAATAATAAATAATATTGGAAAATGAGCACGCAAAGATACTGTGGGACTTTTGAATCCAGACTGACAAAGTTCTGGAACACAACACACCAGACATCACAGTTGTGGAAAAGAAAACGGTTTGGATCATTGATGTCGCCATCCCAGGTGACAGTCGCATTGACAAAAAACAACAGGAAAAACTCAACCACTATCAGGACCTCAAGACTGAACTTCAAAGACTCTGGCAGAAACCAGTGCAGGTGGTCCCGGTGGTGATCGGCACATTGGGTGACGTGCCAAAAGATCTCAGCTGGCATTTGGAAACAATAGACATTGACAAAATTATGATTTGCCAACTGCAAAAGGCCACCCTACTGGGATTTGCATGCATCATCCGAAAATACATCACACAGTCCTAGACACTTGGGAAGTGTTCGATTTGTGATTTTGTGATATGAAATCCAGCATATCTATCTTGTTTGCTGTGCCATACAACGTCGTTGTGTTGATAATATATAATAATAATAATAATAATATAATAATAATAATAATAATAATAATACTTTATTTATACCCCACCACCATCTCCTTGCAGGGACTCGGGGCGGCTTACATAGGGCAGAGGCCCAAACAACATAAGGACAAAATAAACAACATACAATCAACAACATAATACATAATACAATCACAATATAAAAAGACTAGCTTTGCCCGGCCATGCATTGCTGTGGCTTATGGGAATCCTTTGTTGGCCAGGTGGAATAGCAGTGAATAGTCTTGCAGTCTCAAAGCCTGGCCGTTTTCTGGAGTAGCTGGAGCTTTTTGTAGTATGAACGTAGAGGCATGGATGAGGGGTTGTGCTGTCAAGTTTAGTGTTTCTGGGATGTGTGGTTTTGTTGTTTTGTCCTAGGCTGAAATTTCATTACACTTTATATAGATAAAAACAGTGATACAATATGAAACCAGAATATTATAACAGTTAAAACCAGTCAATTAAAAACAACAGTTATAGCAGTGATTCTCAACCCATGGGTCCCCAGATGTTTTGGCCTTCAACTCCTAGAAATCCTAACAGCTGGTAAACTTGCTAGGATTCCTGGGAGTTGTAGGCCATCACATCTGGGGACCCATGGGTTGAGAATCACTGCTATAACTGTTGTTTTTAATTGACTGGTTTTAACTGTTAAAAACAGTGATACAATATGAAACCAGAATATTATAACAGTTAAAACCAGTCAATTAAAAACAACAGTTATAGCAGTGATTCTCAACCCATGGGTCCCCAGATGTGATGGCCTACAACTCCCAGGAATCCTAGCAAGTTTACCAGCTCTTAGGATTTCTAGGAGTTGAAGGCCATCACATCTGGGGACGCACAGGTTGAGAACTACTGTGTTATAGAAACCATGACAGCCTGCTATCCCTTTATGTTTCAATCAAAGATCATTTTCTAGCTACAATAGAGCCTCACTTATCCAACATAAACAGGCTGGCAGAACGTTAGATAAGTGAAAATGTTGGCTAATAAGGAGGGATTAAGGAAAAGCCTATTAAACACCAAATTACATTATGAGTTTACAAGTTAAGCATCAAAACATTATGTTTTACAACAAATCAACAGAAAAAGCAGTTCAATACACGGTAACGTTATGTAGTAATTACTGTGTTTACAAATTTAGCAACAAAACATCACAATGTATTGAAAACATTGACTACAAAAACATTGGCTACTAACAAATTGACTACAACTAAAGATAAGTAAAATGAATTTGTAATGACAACAGTGTCGCAAGTTAAATCTGTAAAAAGTTCAGTCCTTGCTGCCTAGAGAAACAGTTGTAGATCCAGGCAGGAGGTAGACTGCGTTGGATAATCCAGAAAGTTGGATAAGCAAAGGTTGGATAAGCAAGACTCTACTGTATTTCAACAGGGTCACACATGGCCGTTGTTACTTTGTTTGTGGGATCCACCAGTGTATTTGGCTCCAGCTCATGGCAGCTGTGGTATGTTTGTAGTAATATCCCTTTCACCACCACCCTTGTTTACTTCTCTTAATTGTGTCTTGATTATTTGTTCCCTGCTCTTCTAATTCTGCATGAAGCAGCCTTTCTTTTGCTGTTTCCCAGTCAAGTGCGCCATGCAAATGAATTTATGAACATGACTTACTGGATTATTATAATTTCTGTAACATTTTAATCATAATTACAATAACATCTGTTGGCAGTGCTATACAGATGTCTGACAGAGCACGGCATTTGTAAACAGCTACTATCTCCTTGCTTCCATGAAAATTGATCTCTTATCCCTTTCCTCATCTGCCTAGAAGCAAATAAAGCTGTATGCATATGGGGAGCAGGTACAATATGATAGTAAAAAAAAAAATTGGAAAATTCTTGGCTTCCCTCTACTTTTCAAAGCACTTTTTTTTTGTTTTCCAATTTGTCCCTAGTAGTGCTAAATTCATAGCCTACCCAAAGGGACTTTGTTCCACTGGAATTCAAATATTACTTTTGGCATTTTCTGTTGCCTCGTGGATTATGACGCACTGTTTAACACCGAGTCTTAGAAAGGCAGGCTATATATCTATATTTTCAATGACATAAAAGCAGTTCAAAAGTTCTACAGCTACTAAAATTATAGAAATTAATCAGATCTGTGTAATGGAGGATAAAAATTGGTGTTTTGCCCGTTATTCCTGCTTTTATCCTCCACATTCTTGCTTTAAGCCTGAACCCAGACTGACATTCCCTCCAAACTTCTGGCGTTCCTTTACATTATATACTGTATATACTCAAGTATAAGCCTAGTTTTTCAGCCCTTTTTTAAGACTGAAAAAGCCCCCCTCGGCTTATACTCGGGTGAGGGTCCTGGTTGGCTTATATTTGGGTCAGCTTATACTCGAGAATATATGGTACTTTTATTATTTTTTACTATTATTATTGATATTATTACATTTATTATTTTTCTCTATTATTGTTGCTACTATTACATTTATTTTACTCTATTATTATTATTATTATTATTAATATATTATTTCACTCTGATCTTATTTTATTATGACACAGCAAACAAGATAGATATGTTGGATTTCGTATCACAAAATCACAAGTTGAATACTTCCCAGGTGTCTAGGACTGTGTGATGTATTTTTGGATGATGCGTGCAGATCCCAGTAGGGTGGCCTTTGGCAGTTGGCAGATCATGATTTTGTCAATGTCTATTGTTTCCAAATGCCGGCTGAGATCTTTTGGCACGGCACCCAATGCACCGATCACCACCGGGACCACCTGCACTGGTTTCTGCCATAGTCTTTGAAGTTCAATCTTGAGGTCCTGATAGTGGCTGAGTTTTTCCTGTTGTTTTTCGTCAATGCGACTGTTACCTGGGATGGCGACATCAATGATCCAAACCTTTTTCTTTTCCACAACTGTGATGTCTGGTGTGTTGTGTTCCAGAACTTTGTCAGTCTGGATTCGGAAGTCCCACAGTATCTTTGAATGCTTATTTTCCAATACTTTTGCAGGTTTGTGATCCCACCAGTTATTATTATTATTATTATTATTATTATTATTATTATTATTATTATTATTTATTACTGCATTTATTATTTTACTCTATTATTAAAAGGATTCAGAAGCACATTTACATTGAAGAAGATGAGAATAATGATTTGATCAGAGTTGGACAGTCTTATCTTAAATTTGAGCTTTATGTAAATATTCAAAAACATTTAACCTATGGATGCCTCAATGTAATTTTATTGGTATCTATTTTTATTTCTGAAATTTACCACCCTTGGCTTATACTGGAGTCAATGTTTTTCCAGTTTTTTTGTGGTAAAATTAGGTGCCTCGGCTTATATTCGGGTCGGCTGATACTCGAGTATATACAGTAGTTATAATGTTGAAATTCCTTTTTAATTCCCATGGTTCCATCTTGTGGATTTCTGGGATCTGCAGTTCAAGGAAGTGTACTTTGAATTCTCAGCTTGAGATGTCCTCGTGTGTCACCAAAGTAAATAAACCCTAGGCTTCCTTAGGAAACAGCCATGGCAGTCAAGGTGGGATGGGTTATAATGTAATGTCATTGTGTGCAACCTCAAGTTAAATTCACAGTGGTATTCTTTTAGATATTTCCATAAAAATGAGCCCAACTGTGCTTCTTCATGTATGCATGTCCTCATTTTTGCATGATGCAATAGACAATCATTTTAAAGGCTTTATTGTCATTCCTTAATCTGGAATGAACTTCAGCATGTTCACTGGAATGGGATAACTGGATAGTTCACATGAAATAATGCAACACTTTGAAAATATGCATGTGGGTGGGGATACAAGTTAATTTATCCTACTTTGATACAAGCACCGGGCACCAATACTCTACATTAGAAATAAATCTCACTATGTATGCCCGTTGATGTACAGTATTTATTTATTTACAGTATTTATATTCCGCCCTTCTCACTCCAAAGGGCGGATCACATTATGTACATATAGGGCAAACATTCAATGCTCATAAACACATCGAACCGAGACAGAGACAACAGACAGACAGACACAGAGGCAATTTAACCTTCTCCTGAGGGGATGTTCGATTCTGGCCACAGGAGGGAGCAGCTGCTTCATCATCCACTCTGATGGCACTTCCTCACTTCCTCATTCCAACGTTGTAAATTAGTTAAACTTGCCTCCCCACTTTTATAAGTGGTACCTTATTTCCTACTTGATAGATGCAACTATCTTTCGGGTTGCTAGGTCAGCAACGAGCAGGGGCTATATTTTATTTATAATTGACGGGTGCTCACCCCACCATGGGCTGGCCTCGAACTCATGACCTCATGGTCAGAGTGATTTATTGCAGAAGCTGTTTACCAGCCTGCGCCACAGCCCGGTCCCCCATGTGGGACAGGATCCTAATTAGATGAGGGTATCTATCACATTGAATACCTCTTTGTGAATATGGCAGTAGTGCATTTTCTCTTTGTAGGAGATGGTACCTGGAGGTGTGATCACATTGCATAGTAGTAGCTACTAGGGGCGTGAATTTTTTTCATTAGTTGTTCTTAGTCATATCAAATTCATTAAATTTGTACTTAAAATGTGATATCTAATGCACGGGCATGGCCCCTGCCAAAAACTTAATAATTGAAACTTACCCAATAGTTTTTATTTGAATTTTGTAAATCTCATAAGCCTCCCAAAGTCAGTTTCATTTTCAATGCAAGGAAGCGAAGCAAAGCAAAGCTGAAAAGGCTGCCTTTCCTCTTTAATTTAATGGCCTCTTGCCATTAGGAGAGGGAAGCAGCTGGGAGAAAGTAGAGTTCACTGGGGAAGAAAGCACAGAATTCTGGGAAATGTAGTTTTGGAAGGCGAGGAGCCCTATGCCAGAAAATTCAAAAGGCCCTGCCCTAAACCACATTTCCCAGAATTCTGCTTAGCATCAGAAAGCCACAATTAGGATATGGGGAGAGATTTATCCCTTCACAGCAGCAGGCAGCTAGAGTTCCAATAAATTGTTGAATCTGCAAAGAGGAGGACTGGCTGATACTTCTAGTAAATAAATCTCTATGCTTGTCTGGGAAGAAATCCCTAAATGGAAGTCCTGTTGGTTAATATGAGAGGCATTCAATGAGATAGCTGTTGTGGCTTTTTAAAAACACATTTTTGTCAAAATTTTAAAAATTTCCCTAAAATCAGTAGATGTATGAATAATTTTGAACGTTGGGGAAATTATGCCCTGTTATCTTGTATCAAGGAGATTTTATAGTTATTTTTAAAGTTGTTTATAAAAATTTGAAAATTCCCCAAAAATCCACAAATAAGTGAAATGTTCTGAAACTTGATGAGCCAACAGTGATAAATGTGTTCTACGTTTGTAACAAGTTTTACCCCAATAGCTGTACAGATGAGGGAGAAAGGAGTCACTGAAGTTTCCCCACTTGCACAATTACTACAGTAGAGTCTCACTTATCCAACATAAACCGGCCAGCAGAATGTTGGATAAGCGAATATGCTGGATAATGAGAGATTAAGGAAAAGCCTATTAAACATCAAATTAGGTTATGATTTTACAAATTCAGCACCAAAATATCATGTTATACAACAAATTTGACAGAAAAAGTAGTTCAATGCGCAGTAATGCTATGTAGTAATTACTGTATTTATGAATTTAGCACCAAAATATCACGATGTATTTAAACCATTAACTAGAAAAATGTGTTGGATAATCCAGAATGTTGGATAAGTGAGTGTTGGATAAGTGAGACTCTACTGTATAACAAAAAAATTGAAATGTTGTTACTGTCATTATAGTAATTAAATTTTCACTAATTCACTTTAGAAACACAATGCCGACACCCCCTAATTTTGTAATGAGTTTTGAAACATTTTTTTCATCGATTGCACTGCCCTAGTAGCTACTCCAGCAACAATCTCACATGTTCTTTTAGTGAACAAGGACAAATGGCTTGTGAACATTTGAAGCATGAAAAATGGGCCTTAAATCCCTAGGACAGATTGTATGCCTGTACAGGGAGTATTATTTCCCATACAGGAAAAATGTCCTTCAAATATTAACTTGTCTGTATCACAGAAACTTACTGTGATTTTTAAAAGATCCATCATAAGTTTTTGCCAAACTGAGTGGGATAAGAGGTCCTAAGTCATGACAGAACGTTTAAAAAATGGGCAATCTCATAAAGTTTCTATTCCCTAGCAGAAGATTCTGATTGCGTATCTTGAGAAATATGAGATTTTAAAGACCTAAGAGTATTTAAAAAGTCAAAGGCTGTTTCACCTTGGGCCACATTTAACTATAAAAATGATCACTGCAAAAGTGCATTAAAACAAATGAACATTGAGCATCAACTGTAAGGATCCAATATTAAGAACACTTTACTGAGGGACAACTCTGCCACTTTTTTTTAAAAGGTCAGTCAAGACAATAAAGGAGTGATTTTCAACTGGTGGATCCCCAGATATTTTGGCCTTCAACTCCCAGAAATTCTAACAGCTGGTAAACTGGCTGGGATTTCTGGGAGTTGTAGGTCAAAACACCCGGAGACCCACAGGTTGAGAACCACTGCCATAAAGGAACCATTTCTCCCAGCTGCTGGAGACAGCGGACGGGAACATAGTTTTGTGCTCAGTGGGCTTTTCATGGCTGGCAGGGTTGGCCAAGATAGGAACAAGATTTCAAGGTAGATAGTCTAGCAATGAATTCTACCACCTAGAAACTGAGACCACAAAGTCCTGTCCCTTGTGTATATTATTCATATTGCAGTTGGTAGATAGAGGACAGGGTCCTCTTTAGGGGCACATCTGGAACTAGTATTTTGGACTAGCCAGCTTGTTGATTTGGAACTGGAAGGAGGACAAGAACATAAGAGGTGGTACCACCCAAATGACTTCTGCTGGTGGTCTTTTTGCCTTTTTGTACAATGTAAAACTTTCTGGTTATCTTTTAAAGGTAGCCCCACAGACAGAGCCAGCCCTAGGTATTTTTCAAGTGTAGGCGAACAGAATTTTGCCCCCCCCCCCCAAAACCAATCACTGAAAAATAAAAGTGACGGATAAGCGAAAATGTTGGATAATAAGGAGGGATTAAGGAAAAGACTATTAAACATCAAATTACATTAAGATTTTGCAAATTAAGCACCAAAACATGTTTTACAACAAATCAACAGAAAAAGCAGTCTCGACTGCACCCCCATATGTTTTGCGCCCGAAGCAACCACTTAATTCGCCTCATTGTTGGACCGGCTCTGCTCACAGATTATAACTGTTCCCATTCAGAAGCAGCCAACACATGTGTAATTGTGACCATATTATATTTATATAGCTGCACTAATGTATATATCTTCTTCTGAGAATTGCCATTGCTGTTCCTTTGTATCGAGATGGACAATAGTCAAAACAATCGCCCATACATATATAGGGCAGAATGTTCTCAGTGGAGACTACCTCGAAGATGATAAAATCTGAAAAATAAATTCCATTGAGATGGATCAGAAAGAAGTCTCTGCAGATACCTGTGCTCATGGGAGCTTTTGACTTATTTTTTGGGACAGTCTGTCATTCTTTTCACAACATCTTAGTATGCTCTGGCACACAATTTGGGAATTACTGTTGTCAGGATTCCTTTGGTGACACAGAAATTGAACATTGAAAAGGCACTATTCATTTTTTTTGTTAATTCTCTGTTTTTTCCTGCGTTATCTTAGTGTTCAGGAAGATATGAGAAAGTTCTGAAAGGATATATGGGTTGGAGTATGTTTATGGAGCATGTGTTTGTCGTACAAAATAGCATTTTTCTTTCTTAATAATTTTTTGTTAGTTTGCTTTCATTATGCCACATGCAATTCCTCATAGCCATAACATATGATTTGTCCAGGTCTCAGTTAGGAAAGAAAATGTCAGTGGAGGAAACTGCAGCCAGAACAACCAACTTTGGTATCTGAATTGGATGTTCTGAAAACCTAATTCTGCTTTAAGCAAAGGTTGTAAATGGTCACCTTGGATTATCAATTCATTATTTTCTATGGTACTTTTTGCTGCCAATTTTTTCACTTGCCTTCCTCTACTGAACTGGTTGGTTCAGGTGATCTTTGCTGGCTGATGAGTCTTCAGAAGTCAGACTATCCAACAAATATTATTTCAAGACAGAAACCATGGCTCAGTTGTCCTGCAAATCTCCTTCTGGGAAACAGTCTTTTGTCATTTTTAGGCAAGGATTGTTCTCAACCTGCTACTCTCAGAAGTTTGTTTCTCCGTTATAAGTTGTTTTTTTTTTTTGTTTTTTTAAACCCAACTGTATTGATTGTCCTGTAATTCCTGTCCATTGTCTTCTTTCAAACAACTTGGAACTGATTGTTTGCCAGCCAATTTTTTTCCACCTCTGTTTAAAATTGAGTAGAGCTGTCAGGAAGCAGATAAAATTGCCCTAGTTGCTGATTTCAGTTCATATGTTGTACACCTGTTTTGCTCCTGGGAGATTATTATGATCTCAAAGTTTGCTGATGTTCAAACAATCAGATGATTGGGTAGTTGGTAGGCTTCAGTGATATTGAGCGTGTTACTTGGCAAGGGCGTAAGGAGATAATAATTTCAATTTTCTGTCATTCCAGAGGCAATTAAACTGGAAGAAAAAGATGGACCTTGCTGAAGCTTTGAGAGGAGGCATTTCCTTGTGCAGAATATCTAGCTAAATAAATTTCAGAAGGAGAAGAAGTGAGGAAGTGAAAGACAGGAGACTTGAAGGAGGCATAGGTTCTTGTCACTAGTGACTGGAGGACAAAGGAGAGCAAGTTGACTGAAATGCTGGGTGAGAAGGAGGCAGCATAAAAAAGAAGAAAGTAGGTCAGTAGTACTGGAAGATTAGATTGAGAAAGCAGGGTGGCAATTGAGTAAAATGGTGGTTCTCCCAGAGGCACCTTATGTAGGCTCCCATTTTAGTTCTGGCAGAATCTTCAAGTGTTGTAAACTACAAGCTTTGCTGAGAGTTTCTCAAACATGTAATAAATCTAGATACTAATATTTCTGCTCGCAAAATATCTCATAGCCGTATATTGTAAGGAATCACTCACTTCACTTATGTGACATTTCAGTTGTATTATCCAGCCCTTGTGGTCTGTTAATAGCATGAGTGATACTTATGAGATCTTCTGGGTATTATTTGACTAAAACATACAGCAGTGGTTCTCAGTCTGTGGGTCCCCAGATGTTTTGGCCTTCAACTCCCAGAAATCCTAACAGCTGGTAAACTGGCTGGGATTTCTGGGAGTTGTAGGCCAAAACACCTGGGGACCCACAGGTTGAGAATCACTGACATATGGGAGCCTCCGGTGGCCAAGGGGATGAAAGCCTCGTGACCTGAAGGTTGGGTTGCTGACCTGAAAGCTGCCAGGTACGAATCCCACCTGGGGAGAGTGTGGATGAGCTCCCTCTATCAGCTCCAGCTCCATGTGGGGACATGAGAAAAGCCTCCAAGGATGGTAAAACATCAAAAACATCCGGGCGTCCCCTGGGCAATGTCCTTGCAGACAGCCAATTCTCTCACTCCAGAAGCAACTCCGGTTGCTCCTGACACAAAAAAACAAAACAAAAACTGACATACAACATTCCTTAGCACAGACAACACTGACCATAGTTACTGGGACTTGTAGTCCAATAATATCTGGAATGCTATGTGATTCCTATACATGGTGCAGAAGAGACAACTAAGACTAGCATTTTGGGGATAAGGAGGCATGCTGACTTCTCTGATTGTCACCTTCTTCTGTTTACCTACAGTTTCATTTTAGTTTCCAGACAAGATCAAATGCTTATCTTTTAAAACTGCCAAAATGCCTTGCCAGCTTTCCTAGTTCTTGAGTTTATCTCCCTTCAGATCTCATTACCCGCTGAAACTCTGCTGCTCTAGAAATACAAGTCCATTTTCTTCTACCTTGTTATCGCATCATCTTCTGCAAATATTACTTCAGACCTTTTTTTACCTGTCTCAGAAGGTCCATAGTTGTTACTCTTGGCATCTGCTCTGTTTATATATCTTAAAAATAAGAGGCTCAAGATGATATTGAAATATTTTAAATCACCAGCCAAACTTCAATTACTGGTAAAATATTTTTAAAACTCTAATTTGTACAAAGTATGCAATATCATGAAAACAGTGTCTCCTTTTCATCAATTTTCACTGCTTTTTCGTCCAGTGTTCTGAACAATGGAAAGCAGGAACAGAACAGGGAACTTCCTATTCAGCACTGGGTGGAATTTTTCAGGGTCTTTTAATGAAGTTCAGTAAATGTCGTTCTTCGAATTACAGTTCCCAGAACTCACAGCCATCCTGGCCATGTTAGAATAGGAATTTTGAGGGTTGGAGCCCAGAAAATAATATTTCAAAGCTGTGGTTTGAAACAATTTCTATTCCACCCCCACTTCCATCTGCTTTGAGAAAAAAAATTGAAAACAGACAATTAGATAAAAAGCAAGGCAAATTTGCACCTCTTCCTGCTGTAACACCCCTCATTTATTCTTTATATATAATCTATATGTGTACTGTAATTCAGTACTTACAACCCATTCCCATCCACCTTTCCATTTAATGCTGACATAGAAATATTACTTCCAAAGTGCAGTTGAGAACAATTTTACATATTTTCTGTTAGAAACTCTAAAAGCATTAACCATTTCCTGTTAATGTGCCATTTTGTTAACTCTCTTTCTCATACCTCAAAGTCTTGTGAGAAAATGAGCTGGAATAAAGCTACTTGGTAGTGGGTATGGAAATGTTTAGCCTTCTAACCCAAAATATTTAAAAGTATTATCTACTGCACAGTTAGGATAATTGTATATGATCAAATGTACTTTTTAGGTTTCTATAAGGGAGAGTTTTAAAGGTCCAACCTTGGATATATGCAGAATTAAATTATATGAAGCAATTCTTATGTAATAGTGTTTTTGATTCAGCATACTGTTCTGGTAAGAAGCCTTTTTATTTGGATAGCCAATTCATGTTACTTCCAATTTAAAAAGTGGGTTATTTGGGATTTAGAGGCCTGTTTTACCAGTCTTCATCTGTACCAAATCAGTCTTAATGCCAGCTTTTTTGCTCACTTCTTTTCCAGTTCTGCTCCTTTTTTCTCCAGAGAAGCACTTACATTTACCTACTAGAAGCACTTACATTTACCTTATTGAAAAGTATTAATCAATGAAGGTTGGCACCAAAGGAGAACTGTGAAAAGTCTGAAAGGACATCAGGTTTGCTATTTGGTGACTCCCCATTGTCTTTAGAAAGTCTTGGTGCTTGCTCTGTTTTTCTCCCTTGTCAGAAAAGTTTGTATATTGACTGAACTCAGCAGCCCAGCTGCTTGAGGGGGAGTTGAGACAGTCTGCCAATGTTTTCTTGTATTGATGGAGGTCTTTAGAGGAGGCAAAGACCAGAAGAGACAAAGCACAGAGGAAATGTACATGGCTTGTTATTAGAATGAAACACATCCTCATTGTCACAGTGAGAAAGGAAAACAGTGAATTCTAGCTGCCTGCCGAGGCTTAGTATCTTATTTCATGGTGGAACTGTGAGCACCTGTATTGTTGAAGGCATGCTCTTCACCTTGGATGGCCTGAGATCAGGAGGCTTGAGTTGAGTTCAGTGGTTTGAACTGGAGCCTGTTTAGACTTGCAGCTCCCGGAATCCCTGAGACAATGGTCATGCTGGTTCAGAGATTCTGGAACATAGAAAACTAGCTTATACTGAACCATCCTGTTCAGTACTATGAACACTGATAGGAAGTTGCTCTCCAGAGTTTCAGGCAGAATTCCTTCCCAGCCTTACCAGGAGACAGGGCCGTAGCCAGAACAAAATTTCGGGAGGGGTTTTGAAAATTTCGGGGGGGGGGGGGTTGAACCCCTAGCACATACCCCTCCTCGCTACAAACCTGTCAATATCTGCTTGAGATAGTGCCTGGAGGGACTCTTAATGTTTTGCATCTCATAGACTTAGCATGGGGATTTGGTTAACCAGTTAAAATTCATGAGTAAACGAGATTTTTTTTATAACTTGAAAAATTTCGGGGGGGGGGGGTTGAACCCCTAACCCCCCCCCCCCCCCCCCCCTTGCTACAGGCCTGCCAGGAGATCTCTGGTCATCTCATATCTGGGTCTGAACCCAGTTCCTTTCTGAAATTAAACAATTTTTGGGGGTTTTTTGGTTTGTTTTTTTTTGCAATTACATACCCATGAAAACTGTAGGAAGAGAAAACACTCCAGGGTCTTCATAGAAGGTCACCGACACATGTGTAAAGCTTTGCTCTTGGTGTTTACACCAGGCCTGGCCAATTCAGAAGGTTCAAGTCTCCTGAAAGTCACAGAAGCTGACAGTTCAGGCTCCTGCTAACTTGGGAAGATAAGGAGGCTCTGAACCTCAAGTTCACATAGCCTGTAGTGGCCTGCTATTCTAAATGCTAGCCTTAAATGAATCCAGAAGCTTTGACTTTTAAAACATTTGTTGCTCTTTAATTGGTCAGTCTGAAAACTGTTCAACTGATGTTTCCTCCTCAGCAGCCACAAGCCATTTCCAGAAAAAATATGACTCAGTGCCCCCTGGAAAGGGGTGTGTGGCTTAGAGGGGTGGGCATGGCTCCTGCTCAAGAGGGCAGGGCTGAGCCTCTCCCCTAGTCCAAGATGCAGGGCTGTGAGGAGAGGTGGGCGGGGCCACAAATGGGCAGCCAGGACTGGGATGGGCGGAGTTACGAGCTCTGAGGCAGGGTTGAGCTTCTACCCCTGTCCTGAGGTGCCTCTCAGGTCACAGGAGGCGGGGCTAGAGGAGGGGGCGAGGCCTGACGGGGCTGAACCTCTATACCCCACCCCCATGTTCTAACAAGCACCTCAGGGGAGGTATACAGAGGCTCAGCCCTGTCTTGGGCTCTTGGGAAGAGGCCCCGCCCACACCCCAGCCCCGCCCGTTAGTCCTAAAAGGCCTCTCAGGAGAGGTATAGAGGCTCAGCCCTGTCTTGGGCTCTTGGGAAGAGGCCCCGCCCACACCCCAGCCCCGCCCGTTAGTCCTAAAAGGCCTCTCAGGAGAGGTATAGAGGCTCAGCCCTGTCTTGTGCTCTTGGGAAGAGGCCCCGCCCACACCCCAGCCCCGCCCGTTAGTCCTAAAAGGCCTCTCAGGAGAGGTATAGAGGCTCAGCCCTGTCTTGGGCTCTTGGGAAGAGGCCCCGCCCACACCCCAGCCCCGCCCATTAGTCCTAAAAGGCCTCTCAGGAGAGGTATAGAGGCTCAGCCCTGTCTTGGGCTCTTGGGAAGAGGCCCTGCCCACACCCCAGCCCTGCCCGTTAGTCCTAAAAGGCCTCTCAGGAGAGGTATAGAGGCTCAGCCCTGTCTTGGGCTCTTGGGAAGAGGCCCCGCCCACACCCCAGCCCCGCCCGTTAGTCCTAAAAGGCCTCTCAGGAGAGGTATAGAGGCTCAGCCCTGTCTTGGGCTCTTGGAAGGAGGCCCTTCCCCCTTCCCTAGCTCCGTCCTCTGTGTCCCAAAAACAGCCTCAGGAGGTATAGATTCTCAGCCCTGTCTCGGGCTCTTGGGAAGAAGCCATGCCCCTCCTCTCGCCACGCCCCGTGTCCTAATAGGTGCCATCACCGCTCCAGTGCCCACCGGGGGGCGGTAACGCCCACTTTGGGAATCACTGATATAAACCTTTGCATGTACCATAACAGCAGAGACCACTCTCTGGGATCATCATGCACCACCCCAGATGGAGTCCCCACAGTCATGCTCCCCGGGCTCAAGCAGTCCAGGGAAATTAGATGGAAATACCCCCCCCCACACACACACACACCCTGATTCCACACAAAAACACCAAGGAATGTCCCTTACTACTGCAGAAGGCTGCCCTCTTTTTGGTTCTGTGTCATTTAGGATGCAATGAAGCTTTGGAGTGGGGAGTGGGGCTTTCTGTTCCAAAGCTCCATTATATTCTCAGTGATGCAGAGGACAGCCTGCTGCAATGGTAAGGGCAACTCCTCATTGCTTTTGTGGGGATTTGGGGTGCAGGGAGGCTTGGGAGGTGGTGCCCATGCTCAGCTGTGCAGAACTGGTGTCAGTCTAGCTGGGCAGGGTGGTGGCAATGTCACTTGGAACCAGCATTTTAATATTGGTTCAAGCTTCATTATGTGGTTATGTGAAAGTGCTCTGGGTGACCATGGACAAACCACATTTTCCCAACCTCAGAGGAAAGCAAAGGTAAACAATCTCTAAACAAATTCACCAACAAAATCCAAGATAGGTTTTCCCTAGGGTTGCCATAAATTGGAAATGACTTGAAAACAGGCAGCAACAACAAAAATCACGTCTTTATTTTGAATAAATCATTGCAGGCTGTTCTGATTTTAGATTTTTCATTTGTAGTTTATTAAGTAGCCACTCTTCTTCTGAGCTTGAGTTACAAGGCTATAAAAGATGCCCTTGTAAGCAGAACTGTAGCAAGTTATTTTGTAACAGCGGCATGAAGGAGCCTCCGGTGGCCTAGGGGATAAAAGCCTTGTGACTTGAAGGTTGGGTTGCTGACCTGAAGGCTGCCAGGTTCGAATCCCACCCGGGAAGAGTGCGGATGAGCTCCCTCTGTCAGCTCCAGCTCCATGCGGGGACATGAGAGAAGCCTCCCACAAGGATGGTAAAACTTCAAAACATCCTGGCATCCCCTGAACAATGTCCTTGCAGATGGCCAATTCTCGCACTCCAGAAGCAACTCCAGTTGCTCCTGACATGAAAAAAGTGGCATGAAAACAAGAAATTTTGTGATAATTTCATACAAACCCACCCCCCCCTGCCAAAACCTGACAGTATTCTCTGCATATCTGTAAAACGATTTTACTGAGAGAATCATTTTAATTAAGTGCTCATGGTTAGCAAGTGGAGAATAACCCCAGTTGGATATTTGCACCGCCAAATTACCAGAAGGCATCAGCAGCATGTTTACTTCTTACTGAATAATTGCATAGACTGCCTGCACTTTGTCCCCTGCTTTACTGTAAGGCGAAAGAGTTAGAGATTTTTCTTTAACATTTCATGAAGAGGTGAAAATTAAATGTTCTTGCACAGGGCCACAGTTGGAAAGTCAGATGTAACAAATAACCCGTAATGTGCAATCTTGGAAGTAATGAGGGCACAATGACATTCCTTTTCCCACAAAAAACAAAAAACCCTCTTAACATTTTTCTTCCTTTTCTGTGCAATGAATAACATTGACTTGCTAATTTTTGTTGTTACTTTGGAAGGGATTGAAAATATTTTTTTGGAGGCTTTGAAGAAATTTTCCCAAAATGTGGGCCATTTTCTTACTTTAAAAAACCCAATACAGGCAGTCCTCAAGTTACAAACATCCAACTTACAAACAACTCATTGTTAGGAATGGGGGTGAAACAACAGGGGGTGACTTTCCCAGGAAAGGAAAGTTACTCCTGAAAGAGTTATCGTGGGGGAAAAGGTGTTACAACTGAAGGTTTATCACCAATCCTTGTTTCCACAACAAGCCAAAACTTTAAAAATCAAATTATTACAGAGGAGCGAGAACGTGAGATGAAATCTTCTGAACATGGGCACAGACAGCAAAACCAACACCACAGGGGTTTAACCCGTCCCTATACCCAGGTTCAAACCCCGGGAGCGGCGTGAGTGGCCACTGTAAGCTCCAGCTTCTGCCAACCTAGCAGTTCGAAAACATGCCAATATGAGTAGATCAATAGGTACTGCTCCAGCGGGAAGGTAACGGCGCTCCATGCAGTCATGCCGGCCACATGACCTTGGAAGTGTCTACGGACAATGCCAGCTCTTCGGCTTAGAAATGGAGATGAGCACCAACCCCCAGAGTCAGACATGACTGGACTTAACGTCAGGGGAAACCTTTACCTTTTATACTGTCCAAAGATGTGTGCGTACACAAACACACACAGAGCTGGAGTGGAGTTACACTTAAAAATGTACTTGTTTTGACTTGCATGCACATTTTCTTAAGAACTAACCTACAGAACCTGTCTTGCTTGCAAATTGGGAACTGTCTGTGTACTAAAAAAGCAATGGACAAGCACTGCAGACAAATACAAAAACGTCATGTTAACTGTGATTTGACATATTCTTGAGTTTTGTATTGAATTATGTATCAAATTACTTAACAACAATAACAAAAATCTTATTCCCCACAACAAAACATTCTGAGTTTTGGATGGCACAGACCCTAACCTCCTTGATTATGGATCAAACAGAGATGTTGATTTATCCATAGCACAAAAATAACAGTCATTGCATAGGTGATTTGTCCAGAAGTAGGCAAATCACCTAAAAACAAGATGGTAGAACTGCTATCAGTGTCATATGGATGTATCTCTTCAACGAGAACTCTGTACTTAATGTGACAAGAAAGAAAAGCAATCAGGTTACTGTCAGACCAACAGTTCACCTTACAACAAACTAAACCAAGGCACCTTACAACAAACTAAACCAAACCCACCATATTCTGGCATCCATTATTTTTAGTTATTGTTTGTTTTATATTTCTTTTACTTTGTATGAAACTTACAACCACATCACATGGATGAGGTTGCACAGGGCGATTTACCAGGAGAGAGGAGCCCACTTTCCCTTCCTCTGTGGCCCCATCTTCATTGACCATTTAATGAAGTTTGAAACTAATTTCAAACTGCAGTAACCAGACAACAAACTCCCACAAAAGCATATGAAAGAAAGCCCTTAGTATGCATCAGTGCTGTGTGCTTTGTATAATCACTATCAGGGCCTCAAACTGGTTTCAGGATTTCCTATCTAATCATACACATAGTAAAACCACTTTCTTCCATACGGGTTTGAAACTGAGATGGAGCCTGTGTGTGGTGAAGGTGATTGTGGTGCACTGCAGAAATACTTATTTCCTTTGTCAATAGGGAACAGAAATGGAGAAAGTTACAAGCACACATGTTGGGATCTTGTGATTTTGGCATCTTGGTCTCATTTATGATCTTCAAATTTCATTAAAGCTGAGTAATGTTCCATTAAAATTTCATTAAAAGTGAGCCACATTTATTGCTTTTTGATATATTGAGTAGAAGCTGCTTCACAGAGGAAATACTGTTTGTTACCTCCCTTCTCTGCCTACAAGGTGATACTGATTCTTACTGACCTGTGCAAAGTGGACCCAAAAGCAGGTGCTTGTTTTAATTATTATCAGAACCTTGAATATAAAATGTTGAGTTTTCTGTTCCTTTGAGTCTGTTTTATTGCTGTGGTTTTAATCCATTAATTTTATGTTTCACTTGTTTTTCAGATTGACTCTTGTAAACTTTATAGATGAAAGGCACAACAATACAGGAGGAAAATACTCTAGAATGATAGTGCAGTTGCTGAGAAAAGTTACTTTTTTGGATTACAAGTTCAGTAGTGCTGGCACCATTGATTTCTGTAAATTGGAACGTTATATGGGTGAGGTTGGAATGGATGATCCTTTTTTATCTATCTCTGTATGTGTTTGGGGATGGGGACCTAATAGGATCATTGAGCCCAGTGGCTTGTACAGCAGAGCTGAGATACACTTCTTTTGTAATCACAAACTTATTCGGTAATGTTACTAGATCATCTGAAATCTTTGAAAGATTCAGTGGAAGCCAAAGTACTGAGCTGGTACTGCCATGTCAGTTTTATTGAATATTTCCACCACTCCCAGCTGATATACTCTTTTTCCATTAGTTTCTGTCACTTCTTGGCAACAAAAATGTTAGATGACTAGGTTTTAAATTTACTTCCCTCTCAGTTGCCCTTTGTATGTCCTCTAGTCAGTTTTGATAGGTTATTAAATGGCGTCAGCTGAATATGAAAATGTCATATTAATGATATAATTGAGGGTAATACACTTCACATGATTCAGCAAAAATGACTGTTCTGTTTATGGATATGACAAGTTTTCATAAAATGCTGAGTCACAATTAACACACATTTTCACTGAAACATGGCATCAAAATTCTTTGGGGGAAAGGAAGGCAGCTTGGGTGTCTGTGCTTCATGCTTTAGGGGTTAGAAATGGGATTCTGGCCGTTGAATTCCTCAGAGTAACATTTCAATTTCTGGATCTCTCTTTGCAGTATTCTTGGTTGTGGGTGGTATTCTGTTTACAATGAAATGCTTCTGACAGAGCCTCTTTACTGGCTTTTTGTGCAAAGGGCAAAGGTTTTGTGCATATGGCAGAGGTCATGCTGTTTCCAACTGTGCTATTTGAAATTTTAGTAAATGTTGAATTAGATTTCTTGTGGTTTGTGGTGATGTTTGTCCCCTATACTGTTTAACATAGACATGAAACTGCTGGGAGAGGTCATCCAGAGTTTTGTAGTTTGGTGCAACCCATATGCATATGACATCCAACTCTACTGCTCCTTTCCACCAAAAGCTTTCCTGACCCTAAACCAGTATCTATCATCAGTAATGGACTGGATGAGGGCAGCCCAACAACTTTTAGAAGGTTCGCCACCTACATACTACCTACTGGGACTTGGATAATACGGAATGTCGGATGAACGGAAGTCGGATAACCGAATCTCTACTGTACTTCCCTAACTTCCCGGGTTTCATTCCCACTGGCAAACTACAGCTTGTACCTATCTCCCCTCTGACTCAGATCTGGGATGTTTTAGCCATCGTTTCCAATTTTTGATGGAGGGTAAATACAAACAGTGGTTTGAGAATGCAGGCCAAAACTGGCAGAGCATTGATCTAGGAACTCAGGGGAGGAATTGAAGAGAGGCAGAAGAATTGAGTGTATTACTCAGGTAATACAAAGCCATTTCTTAGCCTTCCATATAACCAAGCTACTGCCAAGGCCTTCTTTGCTCCTGTGAAAACTGGAAACATTTCTTGAATTTGAAAGAGAACTACGAGATTCATGGCATGTCTAACTCTGCATGCCCTCTCCAGTCCTACAACTGTGGGATTAAATCATGCTCTGAAGGAAGCACTAATTGAGAATTTTCCCTCAGGATCATAGGAAAGATGGAAACAAATTCCCTCTTTATATATTATCTGATTTTGTTAATTCTTATAATCTCCTTGGCACAATTTTTGTTTTTGCACACACACATAAAATCCAAATCAAGATGTAGATACCCATTTCATATTATGTGTAGTGATTTAAACGTTCTCTGTTATAATCAATAAAAACAACCCTCCACCAAGAATCAATAACAAACAAAAGGTGAATAAATATGAGTAAGTACCTTTTATTTTTAACATGATTCCTGAATCCTTGCTGTCTGTAAACAGAATTGGAAAACCGCAATTGCTTAGAGAATTAAAGAAGGGCAATAAGATATTACCATCCACAGTAAGAGTCAAACTAAAAAGAGTGCAGACTAAAGTAAAATTATGTTTGCAGCTAAGAAACATACTTGAAATTTCTATGATGGGGTTTTTCTGTTTGTATGCCTGAGTGTTTACAAGATCTGAACAGGACAGTGGATGACTGAGGTGCTTGGAGATCTTTCAGGCACAGGGTTGCCATAAATTGAAGTTGACTTAATAGCAAATAGCAATAAGAACCACCACCACCACAACAGGAGTATATTAATTTAAATGAACTGATAAAAACAAGTCTGGCAGGAGAATAACTGTGTGTTTGCATCTCCCTATTGCAATATGAACAATTTTACATTTTGTTCTCTCTGGAATTCAAACGACAAGAGGATGTTTCTAAATATAGAACATCCTTCTTGTGGGTGAAGGGAAGATGATACTACTGGGAGAGAGCCATTACCTGTCACTGCTGCAGTAGAAATTTGTAATATATATGCAGTGGGTGCTTGGGGACTTCCAATCTCCTCCAGCATAAAAAATAAGATTCAAATGCAGACTAGGTGATTTAAAGAGTAATTATTACCATAGCCTCTGCCATTTATGCTGATCTCAAAGGAATGATAGCTTCCACTGTTTTTCCTGGCATAGAATATTGCTAGCTATGATGTAGGTTCCTAGGACCTACCTAACAAAAGTACAGGTTTAAGATTTGTCTTTACCAAGCACAGACTTCTACTTTCTGCTTTCTCCTCCTCCTAAGAAATACATGAATTGCAGGATTTCTGGGACTTAATATAGGAGAATATAGGAGTAAGAATTGCACATTTCTTTGTACAATTGCTTCTGGTGACATCTTCCAAATAGAAAAACTGGCTACAAAGCTCACATACCTCAAATAATAATAATAATAATAATAATAATAATAATAATAATAATAATAATAATAATAATAAGGCATCATAAACTGGACACAGGTGGAACTGGACAATTTGGACAGAAAAACAAGAAAACTCATGACCATCCATCATTCACTGCACCCTCGCAGTGATGTTGACCGGCTATATCTGCCTAGAAGATCAGGGGGCAGAGGACTCTTACAAGTAAAAAAGCAGTCAAAGAAGAAGAACATACCCTGGCAGAATATGTAAAGCAAAGTGAAGAACCTGCTTTGATTGAAGTCACAAATCAGAAACTCCTCAAAGCACAGCAGACAAAGAATCAGTACAAGAAAACCGCACTACAAACTAGAGCTGACAGCTGGCACAACAAAACATTGCATGGAAAGTTCCTTGGCAAAATTGAAGGAAAAGCTGATAAGGAGAAGACCTGGCTCTGGCTCAGAAATGGGACACTGAAGAAGGAGACAGAAGGCAGGAAAAACTCAGCAGCTATCAGGACCTCAAGATTGAACTGCAAAGACTTTGGCAGAAACCAGTGCAGGTGGTCCCGATGGTGATGGGCACACTGGGTGCCGTGCCAAAAGATCTCAGCCGGCATTTGGAAACAATAGACATTGACAAAATTACAATCTGTCAATTGCAAAAGGCCACCCTACTGGGATCTGCACGCATCATCCGAAAATACATCACACAGTCCTAAATGCTTGGGAAGTATTATACTTGTGATTTTGTGATATGAAATCCAGCATGTCTATCTTGTTTGCTGTGTCATACAATAAAATAATATACCGCCCTATCTCCCCAAAGGGACTCAGGGCTGACCATGTTCACAATTCCCACTTTGGAATAGTTAAACCATCCTAAATCATTGGGAAGCTACACAGAGAAGAGATAGAAGAACGTGTGTCCCTCTGGGAATTATTGGCTCAGAACTCACATCTTTTTTTAAATAGCTCTTCTGGTTAGGGTTGATAGGAGTTGCAGTCCAACAACACCAAGAAAGCTACAAGTTTCCCACCCTAGTGTATCAGAAGATAAAATACAGTCCTGCTTATATCATCAGGCTCTGACCATATCTAGGATGTAGCACTGTGGATGGTCGCAAGTAGGCTTTAAAAACAAACAAGCTAGCTAGATATCTGGAGTCATTATAGCAGAATATAGGTTGAGCTTCTGTTCTCAGACATGTCGCCAAATCTACTTCCTTTTATTTTGGAGGATAAATTATTACTTCACTCATAGAAGCATCTGGCAAATTGCAGCATCTGGCTTGGACAGTATTAGAGAGGAGATAAACCATATACTCTTTGCCTCACTCTGAAAAATCCCACAGGATTATTGTAGATCATTTTTGGTGATACTCAAACATTTCCATGCAACCTGCTGTCAAAATGATGAGAATTTTGCTAGTAACCATTGTACATGCTAATAACAATTCATACTGTTTGTGGCCATATAGGAGTCATATAGACCTAATAGTTCAACCTGATTTGTTGATTACAGATCTTTAGCCCACTTGAATTCTATTTTGTCTTCTTTTTTTTGGTGACCAAGAAATGAGCTTGGGTTGGCATTATGCAATTAAGAGTCCAGCTCAGTTCTCAACAGATACTCCATATTTCAGTTTGGAGATTTCTCCATCTACCAGGTCAGGATGAACTCTATAAAGCACGACAGACATTGACTTGGAAAAGCATGAGGCTTCTAAATCCATTGTACTGCATGTAGTGGTTGTATTCTCCAGAAAACACGATTTGTTGATTCCTTGTTCATATAGTAGCTGTTTCAGTTTTCCGGCTGATGTGTTTTGACATCTACAACCCTGATCTCTTAATTAAATAGCATGCAATGATTCAGAATTACACTGTGCAAAAAGCACTTTCTGTGGTGACTTTCTGGTCATCGGCAAGAGCTTGAGAATTGAAAAATATCTGCGGGGTTAATGCACAATAAAAATGTTAACCTTTGTGGATGGATCTGTTTCCTAATTAAAATGCACTATACAGAATACTGAAAGTAATAATGTGGCTAAAAAATGAAACCGTCTATTAGTTGTGATTCAGTTACTGAATGCAACCATCTGCAAGTCAAGTATATTCAACGTGCATAATTTTGTATTTAAACAAATCCTCTGGGGAATTAAAACATTAAAAAATTCTTACACAAACAGAGCTGTCTTAAATTGAATCTGATCACTGGTCCATCTATCATGTAGTAATTTATTTTAATTGGCCTTGGCTCTCTATGATTTCAGACACACAGTTCTATTACCTGCAATTTTCTAGCCAGTGATGGGTGGGACTAAAGCTGAGACCTTTATCCAGAACATTTTCATCACTATCATTGACTTATGGATCTTTCATTAAGCAAATTCTCACATATATACAGGCCAGGAGCACTCTCCCATTTTTACTTTGAAGTCCTTTATTTTTTAGCAAAATTATAGGTTACTTTTACCCATTAGCAAATAATCAAGAGGTGACTGGTAATTTACATTTATACTTTAATTGTTTGAAAATTGTCCTTAAGGACAGAACCTCTCAATAGCGTACAATTTTTTTTAATAATACAACAATGATGAAAACAATGAGATGATGATGAAAACACTAATACAAATACAAATAATTGTGACATTAAATGTTAGAGACCTTGACAGCATCTTACATTTTTTCATGTTGGGAGTGATTTGAGAACTGCAAGTCACTTCTGGTGTGAGAGAATTGGCCGTCTGCAAGGATGTTGCCCGGGGGAACGCCTGGATGTTTTGATGTTTTACCATCCTTGTGGGAGGCTTCTCTCATGTCTTCTGTAGCGAAGAGAAAAGACATGGCAGATCCCTGCCTCAGGGATATTGCAGACTTAACTCCTTCCTCTCCAGAACTGATAAAATCTGGCTCCCTAAATCCACCTTGTTGGGCTTTGTTCTGTTTTCTATGCCCTATGCCCTATGTTCTGTTTTCAGAGATTATATAAAATGGCCCACCGAAAACTACAAATACTTCTCGTTCAATCTGATTCATCCCAAGCCTAGCTTTTAGGCCTGTTCCATAAGTTATTTGTGGCACCAATTCAGAAAATTGCATTGGATAGACCACATTAATCTAGTTTCTTAGATATGGTTCTCATGATTTTCTGTGGGCGAGCAGATGAAGATATATGGCATATATTCTGTAGAGCTGATCGGGGGAAACTGATGCCATTTTTTTTAATCAACAGGTCAAATATACCCGGAAACAGGACTAACATTTGAGTCACCAAAATGTGTTAGCTAGTATAGTTGATGTAGTCTCCAGAGGATTCTTGGGGAACAGAATCCTGCTCCTGACTCATCACAGTTTTCTGCCTGACTGAGAATTTTAAAGACCAATGGTAGAACTTTACAGTGCATTAAGTTCAGACAATTACTTCCAACCAGTACAATATAGGCACTCCAAAATCCTATAAAAAAGGTAAAGGTTTCCCCTGATGTTAAGTCCAGTCATGTCTGACTCTGGGGGTTGGTGCTCATCTCCATTTCTAACCCGAAGAGCTGGCGTTGTCCCATAGACACCTCCAAGGTCATGTGGCCAGCATGACTGCATAGAGTGCCGTTGCCTTCCCGCTGGAGCGGTACCTATTGATCTACTCACATTGGCATGTTTTCGAGCTGCTAGGTTGGCAGAAGCTGGAGCTAACAGCGGGTGCTCACTCTGCTCCCGGGATTTGAACCTGGGACCTTTCAGTCTGCAAGTTCAGCAGTTCAGTGCTTTAACACACTTTGCCACCGGGGCTCCTCCATAATCCTATAAGCGCTCCCTAAACTTGTGTGGCTAATTTATGTACCCCTTGAAGTTACTCAAAAGTCTTTAAAGACAGTTCCACTGTTTTCAAATTTCATTATAGTAATCCATCTAAGATGTCACTAGGACATGGTTAACTGAAGGAAGATCCATCCTCTTCATATTATGGTCACAGTTGGCATACTCCTCTAAATGAGTATACAAAAAAGAAAAGACACAAACTACCACCCTCCATCAATTTTTCTAGTAACTTCCCATGATGTTTCTGTTGTTTTGATCTCAAAAGAGCAGAAGAGTTGTCAAAAGTGGCTACAAAAAAAGAAGAGGAATATCTCTAACATGAATCATTGAGGTTGGGAGACAGGTAGCCTTGTTAGCCTATAGCAAAAGTTTAATAGCTGTGTGCCAACACTTATTTCCTGTCCTTTTGAACAGGGAGTACATTTTCTTTTAAAAAGTAATAATCATACAAAATGTGTTAATCAGTTCATTAGTTCAAGGATGTCTGTGTTAACAACCAGCAACTGTTTCGTGAATATCCTCTGATAATAAAGTAATTATCACTGTTCATACTTCGTGTATTTGATTCTCATTGATCTCACAGGCTGTAATCTGTCCTCTATCATATGCCCATGTGCGTGTGTATATGCAGCTCAGGACAATACATCCTGTATTTAATGAAGTGGGCTGCAATCCATAAAGTCTTATAGTGTCACTCAGCACAGTTTTTGTGATTAGCAATCATAAAGGAAAGCTGAAAGAGTTTCACTTGGTTAAAGTTATTAAGTTGGAACAATATACATTCCCTCCTAGCTCTGTGGAAGATTTTTTAAAATAAACTTTATATATCACAAGAGCATATTTCCTACAAGAGATAACATTTGGTTAAGTCAACTCTTTTTCTGTTCTGGAGAGCTTGGACCCTTTCTCCATAGCTGAATAAAATCCCACATTATCTGCTTTGAATTGGAATATATAGCAGTGTGGACTCAGATATTGTTGGATATTCTGGGTTTATATGGCTGTGTGTAAGGGCCTTGGGAAACAAGGATATAATTGTCACAGTTCTCTGACGGGGACACATTTGTCGGCTTCTATGCAGTCGTAAAACTCCTGTTCTTGTGGAAGTGACTCTATTTGTTCCGGTTAAGGAACCAGGTATCCAAAAACACAATTGTAGCAGTCTTCTACTTGAACAACAAAACACAGATTTTTGTTCTTTCCCAAATAAGCAGGAAGGCTTTTCTTTTTCACTTGTTGAGCAGTATACAAACTACATACAAAATATACAAACTTTATAGCTTTTTCTTCCTCGCTGCTCACAGCAATAATTCTCCAACGCACTCTCCAAACCACCATCCATCCCTCAGGAACTTCCATCAAACATACTCATTATAACTACAAACTAGCTACTGCTACCATTGCATTAACCACTACACCCTAATTAACTATTTTACATGTAGTTAGGCCAGAGGTATTAACTCTGCTATCACTTAGAGCAGTCGTTCTCAACCTGTGGATCCCCAGATGTTTTGGCCTTCAACTCCCAGAAATCCTAACTGCTGGTAAAGTGGTTTGGATTTCTGGTAGTTGTAGGCCAAAACACCTGGGGACCCACAGGTTGAGAACCACTAACTTAGAGAATGTCAGGTAATTTCCAAATCCTGACAACATTGAGTCGATCACTGAATGAACACATGCTCTCCTTGAAATAATATGGTCTTAATAATTGCCAACATATGGAATTAAGCTTGCAAAGAATTATCATTATGCAATAAAATGTGCCAAGGTACTTAATTTGAGAGAAAGCGAATTAAATTTATTTAAAGCAAGAAAACTAGGGGTGCAATGAGTATATTTTTTCACTGAGATTACTTATCAGGCAAAAACTGTTTGTAAAGTTAATGCCATCTTGCCATTTACAACGACGAGCACTTCCTTTGGGGAAAGGTGCACTTCTCCACTAAAAAAATTAAAAGTTGGTGCCTAAGCATCTAAGAAATTTTAGATTCTGTGTAAAAATCTTGAAAAAATTTAAAAATCATTTTTTTCTATAGTGGAATGATTTCAAAAGAGCACAAAACTTTAAGTGATATTTAGAATATGTTTAATTTCTAAGATTATGGGTTTTAAATAATCTCTAGCTCTTTTGCTTTAAAATATCTCAAAATATGGGTCGTGTTGTCTAATGAGATCTCTGTCACTTGAATGTGTTTCTGTGAGCTTCCAGTGATTGGGCATGGGGCCTCACTTAACTAGCAGAAAAATTATTTATGAAAAATAGTAAGTTATGCACATTTATTTATTAGCATGTCTGCTACAGATTGCAGGATCCAACATATAATTTGTTTTGAAAAAAATGTGGAGCATAGCCCTTTATTTCCTTCCCCCTCCCCCAGAAAATCAATATAATTTTTATGTGGAGATTTTGATCTCATACGCAATCTTTTTTTATTTTAATTAGCGGAGAGGAGAGGCTAGGCTACTCCTTCAGGCAGGGGGGAATCTTTTTTAATCCCACGTCTACCACCAATATAAAGAAGGCGCTGACACCAAATATATCATACCCACTCCCCACTCTACACACGCTCACTCGCAAGCACACGTATGTGAGAGGCGAGGATATACCGTTTGATCTTAGATTTTCTGTTAAAATGGTAGCTGCCACCAACCTAAAATATCTTTAGGATTTTTGTTATTAAATGTGTCTGAGGCAAACGTCTCCCATTCCCTGCCCACACTGTTTCTACCCCTGGCTCCCAAACTGATGTTCACTATGAGACTTTTCTGTGGTATTTTATTGTTGTATTGCTGGAACTTTTATAAATGCTTCTTGATGGAAAATATACACTGTGGAGGCTTTTGAAAGTTGAAAATAGAATAACAATTTATTTTCTTAAAAACAGGCAAATGATTACTTCAGAGAGGTTCATAAGCGTAATCGGTTACAGACGTTCTTCAGCTTAACTTAGTTGTATGTTTCAGATTACTTCACTTAGTTTCAAACAGTTCCAACCAACCAATTTATCTGTTGGTCACAAAACCCTCGCTCTATTTGCTGAGAATAGTCACGAGTTTCCCCTGGGTTGTTAATGAACTCTAACCTAGAGTCCTTCTATTAACCAGCCCAGTAGTGAGAGTCAATCCCTTGAGTTATCTTCCCCTCAGGAGATCCAAACTGCCTGACCTAGCTTGTCAGTTTTCACAACTTTCAATTCTCTCTCTCACACACACACCCTCCAAACTGCAAAACCGAACTGCTCTCTTCAAACCCCAAAACAGAACTGCCTGGAGCTCTTTTTTCTCTCTGCACTCTTAAGACTTGGCTCCTCCTATCTGCTCTGGTTGGCCAATCCTAGGAGTCTATAAGCTACTCCCCCTTTCTAACCACACTCAAGATGGCTGCTTGACATTCATCTACAAAATGGATGCTTGCCTCACTCACTGTTACCCAGGCTTCATCCCAGGCCTAATAGGTAAGGTTCATTACACTCCCCCTCCCCCAGAAAATCAATAGCATTTTTTATGGAGATTTTGATCTCATATGCAATCTTTTTTATTTTAATTAGCAGATGTAGTATTGTGTGTCCATTCAAAATATTCCAGAGTGCTTGTTTTTGAAGTTAATGTGATTGGGATCATCCCCATGGACAGATTTTCTTGGTTAGGGATTCCTTATATTTTGCCTACTAACTTCCCATTCCACACACTTCTGATGCTTTGCCTGCAACTCACACCCATATAATAGTTGAGATGGTACTGGCAATGGATGGACATGCCACTACAGAAATGCTTGATGTATTAGTAGAGAGAAATTCCTTGCATAAATTAGTCTGTATCTTTGAGCTCCAAGCTTGAAGATTACCTTCTTTTGCTTTAGTCCAAAAAGCTTTTGTGTCCTTTGCTTTGTTCTATGGAACTTTTGATTTATAAGGCTTTTGAAGCTTAACTATACTATCAAGTTACTTTCAACAGATTATGTTAAAAATTGGAGCTGCTATTGTTGACATGAGCACTTCAATTACCGAGTTCATTGGTAGAATATTACCATGGTTTCAATAAGCAGAAAGGCATTACCCTTTAAAGGTGAAAAGTTCAAACTTTAAAGTCTAAAGATGTCCAACAATACAATACATTTAATATGGAATTATGGAAAGGAGAAAGAATGAAAACATATTTTCTTACACAAAAACCTGGGTTACATAATTTCATTACTTTGCAAAGACTTTTTATTGCAGTGAAAGCTCTAAGCATTTAGATTCAAATTCTCTATGACCCAGGGCAATTTTAAAATGAGCAATTATCATGTCGTTTGACAGGGCATATCCAGTTTTGCATTAGTTACTTTCTATCAAAATCAAACCAAAGCTGTACCAGCCTTATCCAAGGTGTGCTGAGAGTTTGGGGGTAGTCATTTTGCTAAACTCAGTAATTAGGAATCACAGTATCTCCTAGACAAGAAGGTAACTTCTTGAACAAACCTAAAGACAAGATAACATGTAGATAATATAGGTCCCTTCCGCACAGCTGAATAAAATCCCACATTTTCTGCTTTGAACTGGAATATATGGCAGTGTGGACTCAGATATCCCAGTTCAAAGCAGATATTGTGGGATTTTCTGCCTTGGTATTCTGGATTATATAGCTGTGTAGAAGAGCCCTAAAAAACAATGAGACAATGAATTCCTGATAACTAAATAAAGGAATGAGGAGTCTGTTCTCTCTATTTATCAACTCTTTACGGAACTAGATCTAGAATGCAACATTGAATCCATTTAATTATAAGTTAGAATCTTCTACACCAGGTATGGGCATTTTTTTTTGTTTTGGGGCTGTATTGTGGGCTTGGCCAGAAGGATAGGGCCAACAGGGAGGGGGATTGGGCACACGCTGGTTGCGGGGGGGGGGGGGGGGGGGAGGCGGAGGGCCAGGAAAGGGCAGGACTTCGGTCACTCTCAGGTTGTTCTCCTGGTATAAGGGCAGGGCTGCTCACCCAATCCTTATGCTGGGAGAAAGGGAAGACATGCGGCAACTGCCCCGATCCTCCCTCCCGATCTTTGGACCGTCCTCTTGGCATTATGCCAGGAGGAGGGTGAGACAGGCAGTGGCTGAGAGTGCTCTGGAGGGCTCTCAGCTACCACGTGACTTCCTCAAGCCATAATAATAATAATAATAATAATAATAATAATATTTTTTATACCCCGCCCCATTTCCCCGAGGAGACTCGGGGCGACTTACATGAGGCCAAGCCCAGGCAACAAGCAATATAAAACTCAACAATAAAAACAAATCATAAACAAATAAAATCACATATACCAATAAACAATAAGCACACTTTGATAAAAACCTGGATTGGCTCCTAAAAGGGGTAAGGATGGAACCACTTCTACCGTCCTTATATTGGGAGGAGGACAAGAGACTTGGTGGCTGAGAGCACTCCAGAGTGCTCTCAGCTGCTGTGTGTCTCCCTCCCTCATCTTTTTGGCATAAGGATGTGGTGGGTCACCATGTCTCTATACCAAGAGAATTAGGAAAATGAAGAGGGTCTGAGGTAACCACCCAGGGGGCCGCATCTGGCTCCCGGTCCTTAGTTTGTCCATGCCTGTTCTACACCCAAGTAATGCCTGTTAGTTGCTTTGTACAGCTGCCAGTTACACAGAAGGTGGAGGTCCAAGACCAGTATGTGGATCAGTGTGCAGTGAAAGTGGTTGTTGTTATCATCCATTCTTAAAGGTATCATCCGACAAGTATTGGACTTCAACTCTCAGGCCACTTCCACACAGCTGAAAAAAATCCCACAATATCTGGTTTGAACTGGGTTATATGACACTGTGGACTCAGATAATCCAGTTCAAAGCAGATATTGTGGGATTTTTCTGCCTTGATATTCTGGATTATATGGCTGTGTGGAAGGGCCCCCAGATTCTCTCCCTATTGACTGCTAGTTGGGGTTTCTGAGAAGTAAAGTCCATCTGGCTGAGAATTTGTACCAGCCATTTAGGTCCTTTTAAAATCCATTTTCCAGGGTGTTCCATTGTTTCTAACAATCAAGCAGAATTTCTATTCAGAGTCTTCATGGAATTCTGAAATTTTTGTAGTGTGTGTATCAATATCAGCAATTTATTACGGTCTATGACCAGAATATATGAAAATGGGCAGAGGTGCCCGAAAAGGAGAATCGCAGTTCCCATAAAAGCCAAATAAAAGAACAAGTTAAAAACATGTTATAATAAAAACAAATTAAAATCAGACTATTAGCAGGGTCAGCTAATAGTAAATATCGATCCACTAAGAGGCTCTGGAGGGGGATAGAGGGATACTCTGGTTTCTCTTCAGGTCGCATACATCTTTGTAGTGTGTGTGTGTGTATGTGATGAGGGAGGGAGATTTTCTAAAAGAACAGTAGGAATACTTCTGAGTCTGCTGTCTATCTCTTTCTAGTGGGTGGTAGTATTCTGGTTGCCTAGACATAGATAATCAGTTTGATATTAGAGCATCATAATGTTGGTAGTTTTAGTTTGACTCAAACAGAATTGTTCTTATTTGGTTAAAGATCTGTAGTCACAGTCAATGCCAAAGCAAAACTGAGGGCTTAAGGGTTTTAAAAAGATTTCTTACTCTGGTGTGCAGGGTTAATTGTAATAGAAAGATGCTTCAGAACACAATTGGTCTATATTTCAAGGAGCACTTCATAAAATAAAAGTGTCCTGTTATTGTCTTCGGCCATTGCCTGGGAATTGTTGGCTGTTAATCTCTCAGCTCAAGTCTTGACAGGAGTTTGAGAACCTTATTATGGTCAATAGAAATCATGTATTTCTGAGATGTACTGATTCCAGCTCTAATTATTTGATTAAAATCAAATAATTTAATGTAAACTGTGTTATTTTAGCTGAAATTGTGTTCCTCCCTCTTTTGCTTTTACAATTTTGCAATGAATATTTAACTCTGGTGTCTTCTACACTGTCCTATATCCCAGGATCTGATCCCAGATTATCTGCGTTAAACTAGATTATATAAGTCTTCACTGTCAAATAATCTGAGATAAGAAGATAATCTGGGATCAGTATGGAAGGGACTTCTGATTACATTTGACATATGTCTGGTATATTCTTGATAGAATATCTACGTTGAACAGCTAAGGCATATAGCAGTTTTTGGCTAGGAACTTAGACCCCTTCCACACAGTTATATAAAATCCACATTGAACTGGATTATATGGCAATTATTAAGAGAATTTTGATTTCATATGTATAGCATCCTCTGAGATTTAATTTATAAATTAAAAACATCAAAAGGAGGGGGGAGTTGATAGTGTTTCCTAGAGATATTTTTTGAAACTTCTAGGAATCCATATTTTTCATTTTCCTTCTTTTTTGTTAGAAATATCCCTCCACACACCCTTGGCAATTTAAGCCCAGGAGAGGCCCTTTCAAAAACAGAAAATGAGGGAAATTACATTATTTCTGTTTTTTCTAAAATGGCTTTTCTGGTTTTAAAATGATGACAAGGGACATGGCAAAATCGTGCATAGAAGTGCCATTTTTCTTTTTACAAAAAGGTTTTAAAAAGTTAAAACAATGTATTCAGACATGTAATAAACATGCATAATTTTATGCATAATTTCTCCACCATCCACTCACCACTTATTTGCCTTTCTAAAGTTATAGAGTCTTAAATACTCAAACCTTGCTACATTACTCTTTAATTTTTTGGTTCAACCATTTTGATACCCTCTTCAGTTATACGCAAAGGGTTAATACATGATGAATGGTCTTAGCATCCCTATAGCTATGTATCCTGAAACATGAACTAAACCAGTGGTTCTCAACTTGGGGTCCCCAGATGTTTTGGCCTATAACTCCCAGAAATCCCAGCCAGTTTACCAACTGTTAGGAGAACCACTAAACAATCTAGAAACCTGAATATATTAATGGTGAAAGTAAACTAGTAGCTTCTATCGAGTATTAAATTATCTTACATTTATTTTGCAGTGTGGGAGGGCATGTTTCTGCAAAGGAAACAGTGGTTATTTCAACAGATCTATAGATCATGGCATAATAATCTATAATCTATCTATAATCTATAATCTAATCTAATAATCTATGTATAGTAGATTTAAAATCTCTTGATGAGTTAATTTTACCTAGACATTTGTCTTTATTTAGGACAAATCCCAACTACAGTAGAGTCTCGCTTATCCAATAATAAGGATAATAAGGAGGGATTAAGGGAAAGTCTATTAAACCTCAAATTAGGTTATGATTTTACAAATTAAGCACCAAAACATCATGTTGTACAACAAATTTGACAGAAAAAGTTGTTTAATACACAGTAATGCTATGTAGTAATTACTGTATTTACGAATTTAGCACCAAAATATCATGATGTATTGAAAACATTGACTACAAAAATGCATTGGATAATCCAGAACGTTGGATAAGTGAGTGTTGGATCAGTGAGACTCTACTGTATGACATTAAAGAAGGCTGTTTCAAAGCTTCTGAAAGTTCTTCTGAACTGATGCTTCCCCAAAGCAGTCCTAAGTGCTGATCCCCAAAACTTTAGACAACTTTGAAGTTTTCTTGGATTATCCAGTCAACTGTTAGAACCATAGTACACATGTCTAGAACAGGCCACACGTGTACTCATAGTCCAAGCAAATACTACTTTGAAGGTGTGCCAGGGGTGCCTGTCAAAGGAAAATAATATCAGCTACTGTGATGAGAGGAAACCCACTTTTAACAATGTTCATGTCACTCCAAAGGCCACCAGTTGGAGTTGGGCTTCTCCCCCATCAGGCATTTTCAAGGGTCAGTTTTCTACCCTCCCTTAATGTGTGTTAATAGAGATCCATTGATGGGACAAAAAACAAAAACAAAACAACTTGTCCCTCAAAAACAGGTTCTCGGCGTGGGTTGGAAGGTGAACTCCACCAAGTGAGCAGGCATCTAAAGGCTTCAGAAATATAAATGAGGTGCTACTTCAGGTTCTGCCTGAAGCAAACCAAAGGGGAAAGGTCAAAATTTCTGTATTGCTAACATGGGTTTCCAACACTCCTGGAACATTGCTAGTATATAAAACACAACAGGTAATAGGTGATGCCTTAGTACAGTGGTTCTTAACCTGGGATCCCCAGATGTTTTTGGCCTACAACTCCCAGAAATCCCAACCAGTTTACTAGCTGTTAGGATTTCTGGGAGTTGAAGGCCAAAAACATCTGGGGACCCCACATTGAGAACCACTGCCTTAGAACAAGTAGTCTTCCATTGTTGCTGTCATATCAACTTTGACTTGTGACAAATCTATGAACTACAGACCAGTAAAAGGCCATGAACTGTCATGTTTTGGTTTTCTAAACTTAAGACCTTGGCTTTTCCTACTGCCTTCTGCTTTACTAGTGAGTCACATCGTCTCATGATATGTTCTAATATGACAGTTTAATCATTTTGGCTTTTAGTGAGAATTCAGGCCTGATTTACTCTTATACCCAATTGCCTTTTTGGCAGTCTATGGTGTCTGTAGAACTGTTCTCCAACAAACAAGTTGGTTTTCTGCCTAACAGCTTTACTGTCCCAGCTTTCACACCCATACATTGAGATTGGAATTGCCATGGGAAAGGATATTCGTTAATTGTCCTTTCCTTCTCAACAAAGTGGAAATCTCTTTTAAAGTATCACCCTTGTATCATTATGGAGTCCTGTGGATGGTAAATTTGCAGGTTTCCTTGTTGTTTGCAGAACAATTCATTTTGAAACCTTGTTTGCATAATGACACTTAAATATTGCAGCACTGTGTACAATTGTTGTCACTGAAAATCATAGTTAATTGACTACATATTCTTGAATTGGGTGTCAGCCCTATTATCATGGTTATGAAGAAAGAAGCAAAGGGAATTTGTATAAAAAGAAGACCTTATAACCCAGTGCAATGTTTCGAATTATTTGGAGAAGGTGATATCTCATTTTGTTCTGTTTCCAATTGGAAGCACATCTTACCGTTCTCCATGGAACATAAATAAAAGTAAACTGCTTCAGGGTCCAACTTCGAATCCAATAAACTTCCGTAGGGAAAGTGAAGAGCTTGCACAGGATGTAGGTGTCATTTCTTTCAGATTCTTTGCTCATGGACTTTTCTTTCCCTCTCCAATTTGAGGCCACAGCATTTTTTTTTACTGCAGAAAAATGTGTGTGGACATTTACATATGTGATTATTATGAATAATAATAAGCTTTATATCTTGCCCCTTTCCCTGAAGGGACTCGGGGTGGCTTACAACAAAACAACAAATACAGTAAATGATATAACATAGACAACAATCACATATCAGTTAATAAAAACAAAATAGCACAGTGGTGTAAACATAAATAAATAAACAGTTTAAAAGACCATGTGGCCCTCTAAAACAGTGTGTGTGTGTGTGTGTTTGTGTATACACACAGTAGAGTCTCACTTATCCAATGTTCGCTTATCCAACATTCTGGATTATCCAATGCAACCCGGATCCACAGCTGTTTCTTAGACAGTAAGGACTGAACTTTTTATGCATTTAATTTCGACAGTGTTGTTACTGTAAGTTCATTGTATGCAGTTCTATCTATTTGTAGCCGATTTGTTAGAACCCGGTTATTAGCCAGCTGGGCCGGGCTGTGGCGCAGCTGGCTAGTAACCAGCTGCAATAAATCACTACTGACCGAGAGGTCATGTGTTCGAAGCCCGGGTCGGGTTAAGCCCCCGACCATTAAATAGCCCGGCTTGCTGTTGATCTATGCAGCCCCGAAAGACAGTTGCATCTGTCAATTAGGGAAATTTAGGTACGCTTTATGCGGGAGGCTAATTTAACTAATTTACAACATCATAAAAACTGCCAGCAAAACACGAGGAAAGGAATGAGGAAGTACAGCCACTAGTGGACAGTGAAGCAACAGCTCCCCCTGTGGCCAGAATCGTGAAGCTGGAAAAAAAATGTTAAATGCCTCTGTATCTGTCTATATATGTTGTTTGTCTGTTGGCATTGAATGTTTGCCATATATGTGTTCATTGTAATCCGCCCTGAGTCTCCTTCGGGGTGAGAAGGGCGGAATATAAATACTGTAAATAAATAAATAAATAAATACCCAATGTTTTTGTATTCAGTGTTTTCTATACATTGCGATGTTTTGATGCTAAATTTATAAATACAGTAATTACTACATAACATTACCGTGTATTGAATTGCTTTTTCTGTCAGTTTGTTGTAAAACATGATGTTTTGGTGCTTAATTTGTAAAATCATAACATAATTTGACATATAATACGTTTTTCCTTAATCCCTTATTATTATCCAACATTTTCGCTTATCCAATGTTCTGCCAGCCTGTTTATGTAGAATAAGTGAGGCTCTACTGTATATGTGTGTATATACACACCGTTTAAAACCAACCATGGAGTTAGGTAAATGCAAGTGTTCTCATACAAAGCAAGTGTTTTTGTACTGCTGTTCTGCCATTTCCCTTCCCCCAAATGTACTTGGCAGTAGATTCTGGAGGGGGAAACAGGAAGCATGCTTGCACAATGGACAACTGAAGACATTCACTGTTAGTAAATGCATTTGGGGTTTAGTTTAAATGCTTTATGTAAATCTATTCAAAAAATAATAGTCACAATCTATAAATAGAGCCTTTAAAACCAAATGCAGTGAACTTAAGAATGTGATGCCACTGTAAAACAAGTAGTAAAGCTGTCCTTTCCATATAATGCAAGAAAAGGCAGGATATAAAACTGGATCTTCTCGATTGCTGCTCTCGGAGTGTGAAACTCCCTTTCAAGTGGGAATAGATTCCCTCATTTCCATTCTTCATATGTACCTAAGCTTTCGACAGTTGACTGATCATTGAGGTAGAGGTATATGATATGTAGACTTGTGCAATCCACTTAAACTGTGATCTGTTTCAGTGTCCCGGATTTTGGTGGGGCTCCTAATCTGTTTTTTGAAAGCCTCTTGAATTTGGGAGGACAAAAATTCATTTTCGATCAGGGAAACTAAAATATTCGTTTTCTATCCAGCCCATTATGGGGGTGGGGGACTTCTCAGGCTCCCCTTCATTTTATTATTATTTATTATTATTTACAGTATTTATATTCCGCCCTTCTCACCCAGAAGGGGACTCAGGGCGGATCACATTATATACATATAGAGCAAACATTCATTGCCCATAAACACATCGAACCGAGACAGAGACAGACAGACAGACGCAGAGGCAATTTAACCTTCTCCTGAGGGGATGTTTGATTCTGGCCACGCGGGAGCAGCTAGTTCATCATCCACTCTGATGGCGCTTCCTCATTCCAATGTCGTAAATTAGTTAAACTTGCCTCCCCACTTTTATAAGTTGTACCTTATTTCCTACTTGATAGATGCAACTATCTTTCGGGTTGCTAGGTCAGCAACGAGCAGGGGCTATTTTTTTTTAATTGATGGGTGCTCACCCCGCCACGGGCAGGCCTCGAACTTATGACCTCATGGTCAGAGTGATTTATTGCAGCAGGCTGCTCACCAGCCTGCGCCACAGCAATTTTAGTCATTGTTTGTCCTTATATTCTTCATTAATTCCTGGATTAAAAGCATCAGAGTTAAGATACCACTCTTTCAGTGATCCTTTCCCTTCTGTCTATAGACGAGACCAGGTTGAATGCTTAGTTAAAGTTGTTTCTACTCTAGAGGAGTGTGGCATTCTCTCTCCCTCTCTATACCATGCAGCTTTCCAAGGCATTTTAAGGAGGCTTGAATCCCCACTTCCCAGGGCAGGGAAGGAAGAGCAATAAGCATGGAGCTATCCTACTCTGGGATTCCTTTAAAAAGCCCTTTCTTTGCTTTAGATTTGTAGGCTCTGGAGTGGTGCCTTTTTCTCCCTGACACATTTCCTTCTAGCAGCTGGCTGCCTCTCGCACTCCACTTGCAACCAAAGGCAGCAGGTTTTTGACAGCTACTATTCTGTTGCAGTCGAATAAAACAGAGGTTGGGCCCTTGCCATTATGGCCAACCAAACAAGCCAGACCAGTCAGATTAACCACAGGGAACTGATGACTCCAAATCCAGCACAAGCCTAATGATATGTGTGATGGATCAGGAAGCATGTGTAACATGTTTACTGTATTTTAAAATGATTTCAACCAATTATATTTTACCTTAGGCAATTTGTTTCAGGGCACAATTCAAAGTGCTGGTTAATACCTATAAAGCCTCATTTGGCTCAGATCCAGGGTATTTAGCAGATTTTATCTCCATATATGGCGGTCTTGAAATTGTCAGAAGAGACTCGACCACAGACAGGGCCTTCTTGCTGGCTGCCCCTGGGCTCTAGAAATCCCTTCCCAGAAAGGTCAGAATAGCTTTCAACAGAGGCAGGCTAAAATCTTTGTATCCAGCGAGTTTTATAAAACAGACCAAGGGGTGCTGCGATGTTTTTGGTGGAACTGTTTTTCACAGCCATTTTTTTTTTAAAAAAATTAAATTTTGTTTGAATTATTTTGATAATTGTACAAGTTAAATTCTATTTTAACATTTACTATATATATATATATATATATATATATATATATATATTTAATTGTATTGCTTATTAAATTGTAATGTGCTTTGGGTCCCAATCTTGGGGAGATCATAATCATAATCCTAATGTTATTTGTTTGTTTTAATAGCATTCATTTTCTGTTTCTATATACAGTATTTCTCTTTTAAAAATCTTGTTGAAAGCTAATTTGAATTTCGGTTTTAGTAGAACAATGAGATATAAAACAAACAAAAAAAATACAACAAATAAATTCAGTTACATCAGGGTTATCTTGAGTCTGAGAACTCACACTTGGAATTTTTGAAAGCAGAATGAGAGAGCATAGAGATCTCATCGAGTGAGTTTCCTGCCTCCAATTCTACTTGTGCATTCCCATTCATGACTGTCTGTGTAGAATTTACAATGGAAAATAAGTTCTTTCTATTAGTTTGGATTAAAGATCAGGCAGTGGAGGCTGTTCCTTCAAAGATGAATAAAGCCTGTCAGGACTCCACTCCTTTCCTTGTAACTTCTTGTGATGTAAAGAAGGCTATGCCACCAAAATAATACTAGCAATTTTTTTTTTGCTTGGAAAATGTTCAGCCCTCACTGTTCCCAATAGAAAATGCTACCCTGTATGACTTCAACAGGAATGTAACTTAACATGGAATTGGTTTCTGTTCTCATGTTAAGTCATGCCCTCTGGGTTGGGAAAATATGATGTGATGTTCTGTGTTCTGTAAACACATATTTTCCCTTAGCCTGTATTTGATTTAGTGCATGCTGATCAGCTGACTGCATTCTATTAGAAACCTATAACCTGCACATTTCATGTCCCTTTTCAAAAGAAAAGTATAATAATTTCCATAGGCCAATGTTCACCTCTCCTGATGAAAAGTTAAATGCTTTTTCTTTCAATTCTTTGATAGCATGCAGCTTGCTTTCTCACAAAAGTAATAATGCACTTTGCACATTTTACCCCAACTGATCAGCATTATGTATTCGCTAGGTTTGATGTCACTTCGGTTTTGATGTCACTTGGAATTATCAAAATTCCCTGCTAATGAGTTCTGCTTCTTTTGGTTCAGATAAGTGCATTAAAGCTTATGAGCAGAGAGTTCCAAGCACTGCTTCAGACTATAATCCTACATTTCAGTAGTATGAAGCAACAGTACGCAAAGTAAGGTAAAGGTAAAAGTTTCCCCTGATGTTAAGTCCAGTCGTGACCGACTCTTGGGGTTGGTGCTCATCTCCATTCCTTAGCCGAAGAGTCAGCATTGTCCATAGACACATCCAAGGTCATGTGGCCAGCATGACTGCAAGGAGCGCCGTTACCTTCCCGCCGGAGCGGTACCTATTGATCTACTCACATTTGCATGTTTTTGAACTGCTAGGTTGGCAGGAGCTGGAGCTAACAGCAGGAACTTATTCCGCTCCCGGGATTTGAACCTGGGACCTTTTGGTTTGCAAGTTACCCAAAGTAAGGTAGTATCAAATTGTATAAACAACCCAACACATTCTATTGGGGTAGGTACTCATTGCTGACTCTGATAAGTGCTGTGGGCTATCTGCTCCCAATTAAAGAAAAATGTCACAGAGGAGAATCAAACCTTCTGTGTATTTGGATTGTGCAACATGGGACAATGGAAGCTGAACACAGGCTGGAAGGAGGTATTGGTAAAGCCTGGCAGAGTCCAAGCAGGAGAGCAGGACCATGGTCAGCTCACTGTGGCAATAACTAGAATCGATGCTGAATTAGATTGGTTCAGGGTATTCTAAGAAATGGGGCTACAAAGTGGAATCCATGACATGCGAGTGTGAAGAACAAATCACAAATCTCTTACTACAATGCAACCTAAGCCCTGCCACATGCACAATGGAGGACCTTCTTAGAGTGATACCAGAGGCACTTGAAGTGGTCAACTTCTGATCAAAGGAAATTTAGTAAAGCCAAGTTTTTAACTTTATTTATGGTGTCTCCTGAGAAATCTGTATAAAGACCAAGTAGCCACAATCAGAATAGATCACGGAACAACAGACTGGTTCAAGTTTGGGAAAGGAGTGCGGCAGGGCTGTATACTTTCACCCTCCCTATTCAACTTGTATGCAGAACACATCATGCGACATGCGGGGCTTGAGGAATCCAAGGCCAGAGTTAAAATTGCTGGAAGAAACATTAACAACCTTAGGTATGCAGATGATACCACTCTGATGGCCGAAAGTGAGGAAGAGCTGAGGAGCCTTATCACCAAGGTGAAAGAAGAAAGTGCAAAAGCTGGGTTGCAGTTAAACATCAAGAAAACCAAGATCGTGGCAACTACACCTATTGATAACTGGCAAATAGAGGGAGAAAACGTGGAGGCAGTGACAGACTTTATATTTCTAGGTGCAAAGATCACTGCAGATGCAGACTGCAGCCAGGAAATCAGAAGACGTTTACTTCTTGGGAGGAGAGCAATGGCCAACCTTGACAAAACAGTGAAGAGCAGAGACATCACACTGGCAACGAAGGTCCATATAGTCAAAGCAATGGTATTCCCCATAGTAACCTATGAATGCGAGAGCTGGACCATAAGGAAGGCTGAGCGAAGGAAGATAGACGCTTTTGAACTCTGGTGCTGGAGGAAAATCCTGAGAGTGCCTTGGACTGCAAGAAGATCCAACCAGTCCATCCTCCAGGAAATAATGCCCAGCTGCTCACTGGAGGGAAGGATATTAGAGGCAAAGTTGAAGTATTTTGGCCACATCATGAGGAGACAGGAAAGCTTGGAAAAGATCACGATGCTGGGGAAAATGGAAGGAAAAAAGAAGAGAGGCCGACCAAGGGCAAGATGGATGGATGGGATCCTTGAAGTGATTGGCTTGACCTTGAAGGAACTGGGGGCAGTGACAGCCAACAGGGAGCTCTGGCGTGGACTGGTCCATGAGGTCATGAAGAGTTGGAGACGACTAAACGACTGAGCAGCAGCATGGTTTTTATACATAACTGTTTTCTAAAGTCGCTTCTGATATGTTGAAGCATTAGTGCTTCATTAGAGTCTAAATAAGTGTTTCCATTTCATCTTGGCAAAAGTTTGAAACAAATCCATCCATATGTTGAATAAAATCTTTGCTTTAAACAGGTTTCTTTTTCTATCTCTCTGAGAAAGAATATCAAAACATAGGTATTATATGGGGTAATGCATACCATCTATCTAAAGTCTAGATTAGTGTCCTCTTTCAAAGTCCTCTCTTTCTTAAGCCAAAAGATTCTGGCTGCGTTCTGTGTTTTATCTTGTCTCTGCTGGTGAATCTTCCAATAGTGTGCTTACAAACATTCAAAGAATGCTTTTAAAATGCACGCTATGCACCCAAAAGGAGCTTAGCTGTTGACCTACTAAAGAAAATATCACTTTAAAGACATCCCTAATGGCAATGGATGCTGATGTTGTTCAAGACCAGACGTCTTGGCAGGGAAAGGAGAGGTTTCACAAATGAGTAGTCGGGTTTTCTCTTGCTCCTTTGAAGAATGCAGGAAAATGTGTCAGTGGGATTTCAGCTGGTGAAGAATCAAGAAGTAATGGCATGTACTTATAATGGCCATGCGAAGTTTTCTGTAATACTGTATCTTTTTTATATAGTATCCTATCTCTCTTTTTCTTTTGTGAGAGGAAAGGGTTGCTCATTTTTGCTTTATTGTTTGCATATCATTTAGCAAAATGTTGAGATTGCTATACCCTAAAGAAACCATATCCCGTCTCATCTTGGAAGCTAAGCAAGGTCAGCTCTGACGAGTTATTGGGTGGAAGACCACTAATACCACATGCTGTAGGCTATATTTCAGAGAGAGGAATGTATAAATCAACTTTGAGTATTCCCTCTAGGAAAATTATTTGAAATACATGGAGTTGCCATAAGTTGACAAGTGAGTTGAAAGCATTCACAAATACTTACTACTTGAAAAGTAAAAACAATCAAGTCAATCTATATATATAAAGGGTAATGAAATTTCAGCCTAGGACAAAACAACAAAACTACACATCCCCAAAACACCAAACTTGGTAGCACAACCCCTCATCCATGCCTCTACGTTCATACAACAAAAGCTCCAGCTACTCCAGAAAACGGCTAGGCTTTGAGACTGCAAGGCTATTCACTGCTATTCCACCCGGCCAACAAAGGATTCCCATAAGCCACAGCAACGCGTGGTCGGGCAAAGCTAGTCTACTTATATTTTCAGGTCATACATATTCATCCCTGTTAGGTAAGACTGCCACCTCCTTTTTCTGCAGGGCTTCTTATTTTTAATAGCCACTTAATAGGTTGGTTCAACACAATTACCTCCATGTTGAGAATTGCTATCTCCGTTGAATTTTATAGCAGGTTGTTTTACTTCTGGAGAGTTGACAAGATTTACAAAATTATTTCTATTTAGGAGAGAAAATAACTGAAGTATTTTAAAATCCAAAAGCAGGAAAAAGTGAAACTGGAAGATTTTCAACATTCCTATTCAAAATATACATTTTAAACACATATTTTGTTTAGGTTTTTTGAACCAATAACTTCATCGAAACTTTCTGAGAACTGTGGAAAAGCCATGGTAATTAACTTGTTACCATAGATAAGGATCAGGCCAGTTCATATCAGCAATCTCAAAATATAAATTTCCCTCAACACTCCTACCCTTCGTGACCCATTCTGTGCTTGTGGTATCATCGCATGAACCCTTTTCCCATGTGAGGAAAATAACTACTACTTTCATTTTGAATGGGTCAGAGGAGAAATGCTACATAACATTTGTTTGAAACCCTGCTGAAAATTACATTGAGTGCTGGTCTTTGTCTATCTTTGGGTAAAATACACATACAAGTACCCTCTATTTTGCCTCGGTTTAATCTAAAATAGGAATAAGGGCATGTGAATGGCATTCAGTCTAGAAGGAGCTATTGTATGTGGAAGGACTGTACTAAACAAATTTTGTGGAAAAGCTTTTCTTGATTGAACAAAGTGATTATTATACTCAAAGAGTAATAATAATTGATTGAGCTCAGATTGGTGAAAGATACTGATTAAAAAGTTTCATTTATGATTTTGTTGTTTCCTTTTTCAAGGGCTTGAAAACACATTGCTAATAGCAACAACTATTTCAAAACAACTTTTTCCAATTACATACTTCCTCAGTTGCTTTTTGTCTCTATTTTTGAGACTGTACATTTTGACATATGTGCATTTTTAAAATGATCAGTATTAATATTTTTCATTTACAACAGATTATTTCCATGGTGTATGCTCAGAAAAGTTTCAACAGTATATTTTGGGGTGAGATCATACCTTTAAGGGCAGTTTCCAGACAGGCCCAAAACTCAACACCTGTCGGGTTTACCAGAGGCATCCAAATAATGCATCAGGCAAACCTGAATTTATCCAGAGTAAACTGGGATTTCCCATACATGAGGGGCCTGACTGCATTCTTAGGTCCCTCCGGCAAAAGCTCCTGGCATGTGAAAATGATCCCTCCTTCCCGGAAAGCTTGTGGTTTGGGGTGGGTATGGGTGTCAATAAAATATCCCAGCTCCTCCTGGGATTGAGGTCTGTGTTTGCAGGCATAACATATGTATGCATTTATTTTTAGAACAGGGGACCCATATTTGGACACGTGAGATTGCATAATGCTTTCTAGAGCATAAAAAACTGGATGAAAAATGTAGTTTTTAAAAAGTGCTTGTAACAAACTAGAGGCTTTAACCTGATGAGGGCAAATGCATGCCATTTAATATGATAAGGAAGAATGTTCTAGTACATATATTAGCAGGGGAAGGAAAACAAATTGTTCAGTAGGGGAAATGCTAAGGAGGTGTTAGAAAAGCATTGCCCCGCTAGTTGAATAGAGATTTGGGACTGGTTGTTCATGATATAAAGTCATTCTCTAAATGCAGTGTTTAGAATAGTAGGTTGAGATGAATCGGTATTCCCATTCTATTTAGTTCCTGTTCTGTGGTGCAACTTGGAAAATTTACTTTGTGAGTAGAATCCTAGAATCTTCCAGGCAGCATGCTTAACTTGCTGGCTGGGGGATTCTGAGAGTTGTAGTCAAAATAATCAACATTCCCCATTCTACTTTATTGGTTTGTTTGTGTGACCTGCCTCAAGCTGTGGGGAGAGGCAGGTAAGAAATATAATAATAATAATAATAATAATAATAATAATAATAATAATAATAATAATAATAATAATAGTAGTAATAATAAAGGCCACCCTACTGGGATCTACACGCATCATCCGAAAATACATCACACAGTCCTAGACACTTGGGAAGTGTTCGACTTGTGATTTTGTGATATGAAATCCAGCATATCTATCTTGTTTGCTGTGTCATAATAAAATAATAATAATAATTTCACAAGCCGGAAAAAGTTAAAGAGAATGAGCATGTCAAGCTACTCTGGGACTTCCGAATTCAGACAGGCAGGGTTTTGGAGCACAATACTCCTGACCTCACAATTATGTTAAAAGACAAAGTATGGATTGTTGATGTTGCAATCCCAGGTGACAGCAGGATTAAGGAGAAGCTGACACGATATGAGGATTTAAAGATCGAACTGCAAAGACTCTGGCACAAGCCAGTCAGGGTGGTCCCATTGGTGATCGCACACTAGGTGCAGTGCCTAAAGGCTTTGGCCTGCACTTAAACACAATCGGCGCTGACAAAATTACTACTTACCAGCTGCAGAAGGCCACCTTACTGGGATCTGCTCGTATTATTCGCTGATACATCACACAGTCCTAGACACTTGGGAAGTGTCCGATGTGTGATCCAATTCAACAGCCAGCAGAGTGTCTGCTGTGGACTCATCTTGTTGTGTTTCTAATAATAATAATAATAATAATAATAATAATAATGAGTTTGTTCCCACATTTTCTCTGCTTATCTTACCTTGAAAAATTTTGAACATCAATCTAGAATTCATATATCATAGAGAAATTCAGTGTAGGATAGTGTAGCCATTCCTCTTTAGTGGATGTTTTACTAGAGAGGTGTGAAACAAGGGACCCATTAGAAGTTATTGACCTACAATTTTCATGATCTCTTACTATCAGCTATGCTATCTAGGGTTGATAGGCGTTGTATTCCAACCTCTAGAAAGTCACAAGTTACTCACTCGTGCATAATCTAATCTTTTTTTTTGAATGCTGATTTCTCTTCTAAAACCTGCCAAATGATCAGGTTGTATTCTGTGTTTTGGAAAATTTTACAAGGAAATTTTTCTCAGTAAACTTCTTGCCCATTTCTCATGTTTCAGATATTTTTGTTTGAATTCCCTGGGTGTATGGCTTTTGAAATGTGATTTTAATTGACAGTTGTGAATTAACGTGATTGCATTTAATTATGCCATCATGCTGCTAAAACTTATGATTATAAAATTGCAATACAGTAGAGTCTCATCCAACATTCGCTTATCCAACGTTCTGGATTATCCAACACATTTTTGTAGTCAATGTTTTCAATATATCATGATATTTTGGTGCTAAATTCGTAAATACAGTTATTACTACATAGAATTACTGTGTACTGAACTACTTTTTCTGTAAAATTTGTTGTATAGCATGATGTTCTGGTACTTAATTTGTAAAATCATAACCTAATTTGATGTTTAATAGGCTTTTCCTTAATCTCTCCTTATTATCCAACATATTCGCTTATCCAACGTTCTGTCGGCCCGTTTACGTTGGATAAGCGAGACTCTACTGTATATAAGAACATCAAAAAATCTGGTGGAGTATTGTTGTTTCAGCAGAATGGCTGGAGATAAAAAAGTAAGAGACCATTTCTTCTCAATAGTTGAGGTTGTCCTTTGAAAATCGCATTTCTCCTGCTGCTTTATCAAGAAACACCTGTTCTTGTAGCTTCATAGGCTGCAGGAAACTTTGTTTTAAGCACTCATAGAATGGAGCTCTGTCTGAATCCCTTACTTCCAAACAGCTAAAGAAGGACACACTTCTATGTTCTATAGGGATTAAGCAAACTGCAAGTCTCATTGACTTCAGTGGAAATTATTTATTTAATATTTCACATTTCTAATAGTGTGTGACCCAATACAACCTACAACAAATATAAAAACACAGTGCAGCTAAAATTAGCTAACACATAAATTGACAGAGTTGTTTTGCTCTGAAACAAAGCAATATTGAAGGATTTAAAATATAGCAGTTGAAAGAGCAAAATAAAAGAGCCTAACACCCTTCCCCCTGCGTGCTTTAAAAACCTTCCTGCAATAATGCTGTATAATGGTTTGACCACTGGGCTCGTCGTCGTCTCACTCGTTGTTCAGTCGTTTTCGACTCTTCGTGACCTCATGGACCAGTCCATGCCAAAGCTCCCTATCGGCCGTCACCGCCCCCAGTTCCTTCAAGGTCGAGCCAGTTACTTCAAGGATACCGTCCATCCATCTCGCCCTTGGTTGGCCTCTCTTCCTTTTTCCTTTCTTTTTCCTCAGCATCGTGATCTTCTCCAAGCTTTCCTGTCTTCTCATGATGTGGCCAAAATACTTCAACTTTGCCTCTAATATCTTTCCCTCCAGTGAGCAGCCGGGCATTATTTCCTGGAGGATGGACTGGTTGGATCTTCTTGCGGTCCAAGGCACTCTCAGGATTTTCCTCCAGCACCAGAGTTCAAAAGCGTCTATCTTCCTTCGCTCAGTCTTCCTTATGGTCCAGCTCTTGCATCCATAGGTTACTATGGGGAATACCATTACTTTGACTATGCGGACCTTCGTTGCCAGTGTGATGTCTCTGCTTTTCAGTATTTTATCGAGGTTGGCCATTGCTCTCCTCCCAAGAAGTAGACGTCTTCTGATTTCCTAGTTGCAGTCTGCATCTGCAGTGATCTTTGCACCTAGAAATATAAAGTCTGTCACTGCCTCCACGTTTTCTCCCTCTATTTGCCAGTTGTCAATCGGTCTGGTTGCCATGATCTTGGTTTTCTTGATGTTTAACTGCAGCCCGGCTTTTGCACTTTCTTCTTTCACCTTGGTGATAAGGCTCCTCAGCTCTTCCTCACTTTTGGCCATCAGAGTGGTATCATCTGCATACCTAAGGTTGTTAATGTTTCTTCCAGAAATTTTAACTCCGGCCTTGGATTCGTCAAGCCCCGCACGTCACATGATGCGTTCTGCGTACAAGTTGAATAGGTAGGGCAATAGTATACAGCCCTGCCGCGACTCCTTTCCCAATCTTGAACCAGTCTGTTGTTCCATGGTCTGTTCTTACTGTGGCAACTTGGTCTTTACATAGATTTCTCAGGAGACAGACAAGGTGACTTGGTATCCCCATACCACCAAGCACATGCCACAGTTTGTTATGGTCCACACAGTTGAAGGCTTTAGAATAGTCAATAAAGCAGAAGTAGATGTTTTTCTTAAACTCCCTGGCTTCCTCCATTATCCGGCGGATATTGGCAAATTGATCTCTTGTTCCTCTGCCTTTTCTAAACCCAGCTTGGACATCTGGCAGCTCTCGCTCCATGTATTGCTGAAGTTTGCCTTGCAGGATCTTGACCACTGGGCTATGAGTCCAAATACCTGCTTGGCCATGGAAACCCACTAGATGGCCCTGGGCAAGCCGCACTTTCTCAGGCTAAGAGTAAGGTAACGGCAAACCCTCCCCCCCCCCAAAAAAAAAATCTTGCCAGGATTGCCTTTGGGTTACCATAAATTAAAATGATTTAAAGCCACAGAACAGCAAAAACGACTATTATGTTTATTTTTCTTCCCCTTTTCCTTTATTAAAAAAAGCCTTGCCAATGGAAAGAAGAGAAGAGAAGGGGACTCCCAAGTTCCTAATCCAGTGAACCAGGGACTCCATTTTTTTAAACATTTTTATTGGGTTTTACATTCATAATTCATAACAATAGTACAGTAGAGTCTCAGTTATCCAACACTCGCTTATCCAACGTTCTGGATTATCTAATGCATTTTTGTAGTCAATATTTTCAATACATCGTGATATTTTGGTGCTAAATTTGTAAATACAGTAAGTACTACATAGCATTACTGTGTATTGAAGTACTTTTTCTGTCAAATTTGTTGTATAACATGATGTTTTGGTGCTTAATTTGTAAAATCATAACCTAATTTGATGTTTAATAGGCTTTTCCTTAATCTCTCCTTATTATCCAACATATTCGCTTATCCAACATTCTGCCGGCCCGTTTACGTTGGATAAGCGAGACTATACTGTACTTCCCTTTTTTAACATTTACTTTCTCAAGCCAACCAGGGACTCCATTTTTATCTTTTCCCTCCTTCCCTCTATCCCTCCCTCTCAACAGTACTGATGATTTTCACTTTTTTTTTGAAGAGGAGATAGCCCACATTGCACCAGCAGTCAAACTACTCATATTCAGAAGATTGGCCCAGACACTTTCAATAGCTATTTTGTATTCTCCTTGAGCGGAGATCACAGAGAGATGCTGACGTGATCCAAAATGTACAGACCTGCTGCCTGTAGTGGCTTGCACTTTTTTTCTAAGGTCACAGCACGGTAGGATGTTTTTAAACACGGTGGGACTATGCAGAGGACAGAGAGAAGGAAAGAAAAATCATAAGCCGTACTTGATGCAAACTGGAGCCCTTTACATAAATTCCCCTAATGACATTCATTTCTGACCCATGTCAGAACGGAGAAAAGTACAGTGTCAACTGGCCCCATCCCTTGGTGTCAATCACACTTTGAAAAGTTTTGTGGACTCTTTAGTAAACAAAATTGATCCATGGGTTAATGTTAGCACTGTACCTTAACTCTTATCAAAAAAGGAGACACACTCTTCATGGAGTAGCGGCAAAAGGCAAATGCTTAGTTCATCATGAGAGAACCTAACAGAAGCACCAACCTCCTATACTCTCTCTGCAAAAATATAAAATAATTTTAATGGAAGCATTTTCTGTAATGCTGTGATCATTTTATTTTAATTATTATACAATTTTTTTTTCGTGTCAGGAGCAACTTGAGTTGGTTCTGGAGTGAGAGAATTGGCCGTCTGCAAGGACGTTGCCCAGGGGATGCCCGGATGTTTTTGATATTTTTACCATCCTTGTGGGAGGCTTCTGTCATGTCCCCGCATGGAGCTGGAGCTGATAGAGGGAGCTCATCCGCACTCTCCCCGGGTGAGATTCGAACCTGGCAGCTTTCAGGTCAGCAACCCAACCTTCAAGTCACGAGGCTTTAGTCCACTACGCCATTGGGGGCTCCATACAATAAAATAAAGGTCCCTAACAAATTCAAAATACATTTTGAGCTCACCTCAGAATAAATAGGCTAAAGTTAGTGAGATCCTTGTGCTTAATGCCTGCTGTAATATTAGGCACCAATTTAGTCAACTTCACTTTCAAGTCTCCTTGTTTAGTGATATTAACCCAATCAATTTCTTTTCTTCAGTAGCAAATCATTTACAGCACTAAAGTCACATTCAGCTAAATATAAAGATGGGAATGGTAACAATAGTTTTCTTGCAAAGTTGTTTGAATTTGGATATTTAGTTTATGTCTCATCACAAAAGCCATGCCATCACTCCTTTAATAATAAATGAGTGGGGGTGTTTGGAATGAAAGCTGCCTAAGTTTTCTGTGCAATGCACTCTTTAGTGAACTCTGCTCTCACCACTCCTCTCTTTTAGTGGGATTTCCCCCTCTCCATTGTCACCAGCTGACTGCCGGATACATTCTCTATCCCTCTCCCTCTCTTTTTTTTTCTCTCTCTCTCTCCACACACACACACACACACACACACACACTGTATATGAGACACATAGAACCATAAGAAATGCAAAAAAAAATAATCACTGTTGATCACTCATTCTCAGATTGTCTCATTTAAAAATCAAACTACCCCCCTCCCTGTGGGGAATGTGCCCCGCATTGGGAACCAGGGTCTAGAGTATTTGAGAAGTCTTGCCTACTAGGCTTGTGCACAGGACCGGCCCGAGGAAATTTAAAGGGGTACACAAAAAAAAATTTGTGCCCCCCCGCCCCACCTGGCCCCGCCTCCCATGCCTTGACACCACCTCCCCCGCCAGGCGGCCACGCCTTCTGTGGCGCAGGAGGCGGGGCCAGGGTGCGTGGCATGGGAGGCGGTGCCAGACTTGGCCCCGCCTCCTGCAGCGCGAGTCCTGTCCCAGCCAGGCTGCGGTGGGAGTCCTTCCAGGCTGCGGCTTAAGCCCAGCCAGGCTGGGTCTTTGCCGCCTCCTGCAAGGACTCCCATTGCAGCGGGCGTACACTGTGGGAGGCGTGGCCAGTCCCGCCTCCCGTGGCGCATGTCCTGGCCCAGCCAGGCTCAATAGTGCCCCTGGGAAGATGGTGCCCAACGCGGGGGTGTGGTCAGCATACCGTGTTGGGCCGGGCCTGCTTGTGCACGAATTCGGTTTGGTTGGTTCCCTTCAGCCAATCTGGCTTGTTTGACTTGCTGTAATGGTAAGGGCTCAGCTGTCTTGTTTTTTTTAATTGAAACACGTGACTTCAGCCCTTCTGTTCAGAAGTACACGGTGCATGCTTCCTTAATTTCATTGCTCAAACCCAGACTTCCTTGAAAGAAAAGAAAGGGTCCCAGGAAGGGAAGTTGCTGAGAAGTTGGAAAAGGAGGCATCTCCCTCCTGCAGCACCCTCTGGATGGGGATCATGCTGAGAAGAGGAGACTGTCCCCGTCCCCATTATGACCCCCTCTTTTAAATTCCCGGAACCCCCTTTCCCCCCTTCTCCCAGTTCAGACCCTGCTTATCACAAGGAAAGGAAAGGGTCCTAGGAAGGGTGCTTCCTTAACCCCGTTGCTCAAACCCATGCTATCTTGAGGGGAAGAAAGGAAAGGATCCCAGGAACAGAAAGAGGAGCCTTGTAAGTTCACCAGTGTCCCCAATTGGCCGGTTCTTCCTGGTTCCTGCCTAGCCAAAAACAGATTTTTCTATTAGCCGATTTTCAGGAAGCTCCCAAAAACAGATCTGGGAACCCAACGAAATTCAGATATCTAAAACAGATCGTCGTCCAGCCAAATTGCACAAGCCTACTGTCTATACAACCTCTGAGGTCAGGGATCAAATATAGAAACTGTAAGATGTGTTCTGCAAAGCAATTTTGAAACCTCTCATTTAAGTCAGGATAAAATAATAGGTTTGGGGAAAAGGAGGTGATTCTTGTTGCTCAGATAATTTTATAATATTTTATAGACATATGAGATTGTCTAAAGAACACTTGTTTTCTTCACATGGGTAATAGTGTTCAGAGCTGCAAGCTTCAGCTGACAAAGCAACTTTTGTCTATTGTATTTTTTCTTCAAACTCAAAAACAATCTAGCAAACAGAGGAAAGAATTTCTAGGTCTGTTTTTTTAAAAAGATTGAACAGTTGTGTCAATGTTTGACAAATAGACCTAGTGTAGCATGAAATGGCCAACTCGAGAGGGGAAAAGCCTTATCTCTTGATTTTACTGATCATAGATATTGGGCCCTGGGGGAGAACCTCTGAGCTGAAAAGATCTCAATTTAAATCTCACCTTACTGAAATTCATGTAGGAAGCCTAAAAGTGCTCACAGTCATGAATCCCCTGCTAAAAACAAACAAACCAATAAACCAGAGAGGATACTGACTAAAATGTTGTTATTAAAAGAATAGTTTTAATTATCTGCATAACTCATCTCCCTTGCAGTGCTTATGTAAAACAAACAAAACAATTAAAAATAGGAATGTATAAAGTCCTGATGAATTTACATATGGATGGCATGGGTTTTTGGTGGGGGAGAGGTAATATGTGCTTGAGTATGTTAACTCAAACAGAATATTTGCTTCAGCTCGTAGCAAACTGTTAAAGGAAAGCTGATCGTCACAGCCTTTTGATCCACATTGAGAGCTAATAAAAATCTACATGTTAAAGACTGCAATCTATTTAAGGCTTCGATATGGCTAATGAAGAGCCAAAGGTGACATGTGAAGACTATGCTGACACTATAATACTACTTGGAACTAGTTTGGAAGGAACCAGTTTCACTGTGCAGTTGATTAAATTTCTGGAATTGGTTGGAATCCAGGAGGGCAATTACATTAGCTACAGAACTTGCCCTTAAACCACACCACATGACCTTTCCCCTCCATTTCCATGCTGTGTCCATGGAAGTCTTTTAGCTTTTCAGCATAATTTCCTTGTTTTGATAATGCGTTGTCCATTCCCTTTATCCATTCAGCCAGTAGCACTCTGAAATAATAAGCAAGGAGAGCAAGAACCTAGCACAACAGGCTTTCACCTATCCAAGAATTTTGTCCACAGTCTCAAGCTTTATGCTATTTGCAGGATTGCTGTTAAGCAATTCATATTTGAACATCCCTTTCCATTGTTTGATTTTGGAAGTATGATTCTATTGTACATAGTTAAATTTTTTCCTGGACAGTTCATCACGTCAGTCAGAACATGTTCTCTATTGACAAAAATGGCCCCTGTTAAAACAAAAAAAAGCTAGATTTTGGACTATACTATTTTTATCTTGATGTCTGCTACATAGTATTGTGCATAGTTCTTGATGGAATTAGTTTTTGCTCCAAGGAACTTACATTCTAAATGTCAGCACAGCAGGGGGCAGAAAGAGGAGATGTTGGGGAAGGCAAGGAAAAGGTAACCGGGAAAGAATGTGATCAAGTGCACTTGACTACAAATTTTAATTCCTTTGGGAGTATCAGGTTCAGCCAAAGATTCCAGGAAGCAATAGGGAAAATTTAAAGGGACAGAAGGAAGATAACAACACTGGAGGCCTGTGGTCCAAGATGGGATGGTGTGGACTTATCCTCAAGGTCCTTTCTACACTGCTTAAAATCCAGAATATCTGCTTTGAACTATATTATATTTATTTTATTTATTTATTTCCATCATTTATATGCCGCCCTTCTCACCCGAAGGGACTCAGGGCGGCTCACAATCTGGCAAATTCGATGCCGGTATACAGTACAAAAATAAACATAGCAATTAAAACAATCAATTTAAAACAATCCAATAAATACATTTAAAACAGTATAATAAAATACTTAATCCATTCGTCCACATAAACCTTGCACGTAAACCTTAGTCCGGACCGAGTTAAAGCCATAATATTCATTCATTAAACGCTTGTTCGCAAAGCCAGGTCTTCACCTTTTTTCTGAAACTCAGAAGGGATGGAGCCTGCCGGATGTCACTGGGGAGGGAGTTCCACAGCCGAGGAGCCACCACCGAGAAGGCCCTGTCCCTCGTTCCCACCAGCCGCACTTGTGAGGCAGGTGGGACCGAGAGCAGGGCCTCCCCAGACGATCTTAAAGTTCTCATGGGCTCATAGGAGGAGATACGTTCGGATAGGTAAGTTGGACCGGAACCGTTTAGGGCTTTGTAGACCAAAACCAGCACTTTGAATTGGGCTCGGTAGCATATTGGCAGCCAGTGAAGCTGACGCAACAGAGGAGTGGTGTGCTCCCTGTACGCCACTCCAGTTATAAGCCTGGCTGCTTATATGGCAGTGTAGACTCATATAATCCAGTTCAAAGCAGATAATGTGGATTATCTGCTTTGATAAACTGGATGGTATGGCAGTATAGAAGGGGCCCACATTGAGGAATGAAGCATGTCCTTACATAGACCAAGAACAGCTAGTGGATGGTAATTTTGTTGTTATGTGTTTTCAAATGGAATCCAACTTATAATAACCATATTATAGCATTTTCTTATCAAATTTTATTCAGAGGAAAATTGCCATTGCCTTTCTTTTAGACTATGAATTGCCCAAAATCATGCAGTAGATTGAATGAAATTCAAACTCTGATTTCCTAAAGTCCTATTTCAGTACTCAGGCTACTACACCACAATGGCTCTCTTGCACAGATACATTTTCTTTCTTTCTATATTTAAATCCTTTCTAGATAATCCCTCCACACAGCCATATAACCCAGAATATCAAGGCAGAAAATCCCGTAATATCTGCTTTGAAGTGGGTTATCTGAGTCCACACTGACATATATTCCAGTTCATAGCAGAAAATTGGGGATTTTATTCAGTTGTGCGGAAGGGCCCCCAGCTGTATATCCGCCAAACTGCATTCATTTTCACCTGCATAAAGCCAGACTAATATCTGTGCTGATCTTACCCTGAATAGGGCTAGTGTTGTCATGAGGCAGATTTTGAATGTCATGAAAGGACAATTGTTATTCACTTTGCTTTCTTTCTTTTTTTTTTTAATTCAGAGAAAGGAAGAGTTATAGATGGGATTTTTTGCCTCATGTATCTAGATGCCTTATCCTGGATCTGGGACAGAAGCATTGTTGGCTGTATTGTCATGGGCATTATAGTGTCTTGGACTTGTTTTGGCCATTGCCATTCTGTAGGCCTACTTAGAGATCTTCATGTCTATTGGTCCATCTGCCTGCCTGGCTTTGTGTATCAAGTCATCTACATGAGAATATGAAAAAAAGGCAGATTCGTCTGGGAGGTTTTCCCATTTAGCTAAGTTCCAAGTGCTTATGATCTTTGTAGTGTCTGGCCCTAAACATAGGGTTAAGATAGCTACACTGTTTTTGGAAATGCTTTCATATTTCAGTGGAAGTTGGAGATTTAAAGGATTTTTTTTTTAAAAAAGCTTTATATTCATAGATGCAGGTTGTTGTTTCTACTGCTCTCACAAAGAATTCCATGTTATGTTTTGCAAGGGACTTGACCAAATCCCCCCAAATGAGAAAGAAGGGATGCACACATTTAGTTCCACAGATATAATGAAAAAGAACATTGCTAGAACATACACTTCAAGGCTACAGCAGAGGCTTGATGCGTTTTTGAGAATTTTTTATCAAATGGCTTTATCAATTATTCACAAACAAAAATGGTGTAAGGAACACAATGCCCAAATATTTTGTGGAGAGACAGTGTTCTTGTTAGTGATATTTGTTTGCACTCCAGTGATGTGGCAAAACTATGCATGCAACTGCTTTCTGATTTTTTGAAAGCTGCAACTGTAAGTAGAATTTCATGTTTGTGTGCCTGTCTTCTAGCATATCTGAAGAACCACAACACCCAGGTTATAATTAGAGATTAAAAGAACCATGCAGATGTGTTACCAAGTTTTTTAAAGTTGAAAATAGAAACCTTGTCACAGAGCGAGTCTGATTTATGTGCCTGCTCAGCTCAGGACTCAGGCTGAGAGTGTCTGTTTACCATGCAAACATCAAAAATTAGAGAAGCGTGAGTCTGTCAGTGACTAAATGTGGAGTATTGCTGCCACTGCTAATATCATTATTACGATTTGGATCAGACAAGCCAGAGCCCTGAGGAATATATAAGTGATGTCACTGATACTAAAAGACTAACTGGTGGCACAATGTGAGTGGGGCAGAGTATTATCCCAGGAAAATTTCCAACGATTGGTAAAATAGGCAATTCACCATCAAGAATGCAAAAGAGTTCAGGTTTGCATAACAGATTGCATCTGCTGATTTATTTCTTTATATTTAGAATTATTATAATTTAAATAGATGGAATAAACATTACATCTCATGTTAGCAACAGAGGCTTTGACTGGATGAGCTGTCTGTCTCTCCAGTCTGCAATTCCATTGCACAGTTGTTGATGGACAGCTTCAAGACCTGCTCTCTGTTCTTAAAGGTAAGGTAAAGGTTTCCCCTGACATCCTGAAGTCCAGTCATGTCTGACTCTGGGGGTTGGTGATTATCTCCATTTCTAAGCTGAAGAGCCGGCGTTGTTCGTAGACACCTCCAAGGTCATGTGGCCGGCATGACTGCATGGAGCGCCGTTCTTAGGGTACTTTAAATTGGACTGAACTAGACACCATACACAAGGAACCCTTTGCCATTCTGATGTTCTAGACTTTGGATCTCATACTCACTTATCAATGACCATGTTTGATAAGACTGACAGGAGCTGATGTCCAAAGCTTTTGCATTTCCACTGGGCAATAATTCTACTGTTTTGATGCATAATTTCCTCAACTCTTTGACTTACAAGGTTGAAATTAGAAATGTGGTTGTGAATTGTAGCATTTAGTAATTAATTAATGTACTTTTTTTCGTGTCAGGAGCAACCTGAGTTGCTTCTGGAGTGAGAGAATTGGCCGTCTGCAAGGACGTTGCCCAGGGGACGCCCGGATGTTTTGATGTTTTACCATCCTTATGGGAGGCTTCTCTCATGTCCCTGCATGGAGCTGGAGCTGATAGAGGGAGCTCACCCGCGCTCTTCCCGGGTGGGATTCGAACCTGGCAGCCTTCAGGTCAGCAACCCAACCTTTAAGTCACAAGGCTTTTATCCCCTTGGCCACCGGAGGTTCCTTAATGTACTAACATATTACTAAAGATATTCTAAGAATAAGCAAAAATTATTTCATTGGGGATGGAATATGAGTAGGGGAAAAGGCTCACGTTCAAATAAAAATTGGTAAGATCTTCATTTTTGCATCTCCATCAATCTCTCCCTTGGGTAATTATGCACAGAAATAATTGTGCTCAGTCTGTTGTTGGTATGTGACTTCAAGTCATTTTGATTTTATGTTGACTCTGTCATAGGGTTTTCTTGGCAAGACCTTTTTCAGGCTGGATTCTAGTTTCTGAATGCAGATTAACTGCTTTTAACTGGATTCTAACTGCCATATAATCCAGTTCAATGCAGTTAATCTGCATTCTGAAATTGAATTATATTGATAGCTTGTCATCGGATTTCTCTTAGGCTGCAATAATCTGACTTGTTCAAGGCCTTTTAACGGGTTTCAAACTGTGCTTACCTAGAGTCTTAGACTTTATCCCATGGATTTAGGGCTCCATTTCCATGTGTTTCATGGAAATGGAGTCCCATGGAGGCTATTACATGACATAGAATCATAGAATCATAGAATAGTAGAGTTGGAAGAGACCTCATTGGCCATCCAGTCCAACCCCCCACTAAGAAGCAGGAAACTGATGGCCATCCAGCCTCTGCTTGAAAGCCTCCAAAGAAGGAGCCTCCACCACAGTCCGGGGGAGAGAGTTCCACTGCCGAACAGCCCTCACAGTGAGGAAGTTCTGCCAGATGTTCAGGTGGAACCTCCTTTCCTGTTTGAAGCCATTGTTCCATATTCTAGTCTGCAGGGCAGCAGAAAATAAGCTTGCTCCCTCCTCCCTATGACTTCCCCTCACATATTTGTACATGGCTATCATGTCTCCTCTCAGCCTTCTCTTCTGCAGGCTAAACATGCCCAGCTCTTTAAGCCACTCTTCATAGGGCTTGTTCTCCAGACCCTTAATCATTTTAGTCGCCCTCCTCTGGACGCTTTCCAGTTTGTCAACATTTCCCTTCAACTGCGGTGCCCAAAACTGGACGTAGTATTTCAGGTGTGGTCTGACCAAGGCAGAATAGAGGGGAGCATAACTTCCCTGGATCTAGACACTATACCCCTATTTATGCAGTCCAGAATCCGATTGGCTTTTTTAGCTGCCGCATCACATTGTTGGCTCATGTTTAACTTGTTGTCCACGAGGTCTTTTTTGCACACACTGCTGTCAAGCCAGGTGTCCCGCATTCTGTATCTTTGATTTCCATTTTTTTCTGCCAAAGTGAAGTATCTTGCATTTGTCCCTGTTGAACTTCATTTTGTTAGTTTCGGCCCATCTCTCTAGTCTGTCAAGATCGTTTTGAATTCTGCTCCTGTCTTCTGGAGTGTTAGCTATCCTTCCCAGTTTGGTGTCGTCTCCAAACTTGAACTTATCCCATTGAAATCAATTGCACTCCACAGTGAACATGATCCAGCCTTTTAAATGTCACTGAAATTGAAATAGCTGCTGCTGAAACAAATCATGATGCCCATAATCCTAAATATTGGTACAGTCGCATTGCATTCTGCCACATTCTCGAGTGAATAGCATAATCCAGAATGAATTCCACAGTCCTCTTTTGCCATATTCAGAGAAATGCCTGGGATGGCTAAAAGTTGTAACTTTATCCATGTGCTCCAAGATATAGTTTGTCTTTTTTCGTGTCAGGAGCAACCGGAGTTGCTTCTGGAGTGAGAGAATTTTCCGTCTGCAAGGACATTGCCCAGGGGACACCCAGATGTTTTGATGTTTTACCATCCTTGTGGGAGGCTTCTCTCATGTCCCTGCATGGAGCTGGAGCTGATAGAGGGAGCTCATCCACGCTCTCCCTGGGTGGGATTCGAATCTGGCAGCTTTCAGGTCAGCAACCCAACCTTCAAGTCACGAGGCTTTTATCCCCTAGGCCACCGGAGGCTCCCCAATATATAGTGAAAGATACATGTTGGAAGATGCATTGCTCTTTGATTTTCTTCCCACTGCCCCCTACCATTCCTTAAACGTATTAAGATAGTTAATCTGCAAATGAGAAAGGAAGAAAAAGCAGCACATTCTTACCTTTTCTGTGAGTCATGAACAGGATAACATCCTATTTCTATTCTCTGTTGTTGGGAAGAAGTCCATAATAATAATAATACATCTTACAGTACCTACTGACAGCCTTGTAGAGTTGTGGGGTAAAAAGCATCACAGTTCATCATACTGTTAAAATCTTATTGCTGTTCATTCACTGTTATGCTAGATAAATGCTCATTTTGGTGTGTGTGCGTGTCCTCCTTCCCTTCCTCTGTCACGATGTATTGTGGAGGCTTGAGGCTAGCAAATCGCTCAAAATGACAGGGTACAGTTGATGCTTTGTTCCCGTAAAATGAGTTCTGTCAGGATCTTCAAAGAATGGTAGGGGAAGTGTTGGGATTTTTTCCCCAGATGAAGCTAATATTAAATAAAATTACTGTCAACTGGTATGTGTGTTTTTTCTAGAAAATGGGCAATAGTTATGATTAGATAATGCACTCTTGTTTATATTGGTGTCAAAGTATGATGGATGGGAAGAATAAATTGATAATACATAATATATTTTCTTCTTTTTCAGCAGGTAGTCTGTCTTGCATCGACAATATAACATACACAATTGTAGCACTTTAGGGCACAAAGAAGGCCACCAGTAAAAGACTGTTTAATACATTTTAAAGGCCATTGTGGCAGACACACTTTAAATTCCATCAGATAGTAAAGATAAGAATAGTGATGAATGCATAACAGAAATAACTATGGTAAGATAGATATGAAGTACTTCATTTGTGAGATGTTCCATTTGTATGCTGAATTTTCAGTGGATTGCTTTGACAGGTTTGGAAAAGCACAAGTCCTGCAATGAAGCATATATTTCTATGTAATGTAATGTAAGTGGGATCAATGATAGGATTTCACTGTTCCACAGAACTGTAATCTGCTTCTCTCAGGCCTAAAAGCAACGTATGTTTGCTTTTACAGTTTCAATGAAAAGGCAAATACACAGGGATGAATCCAAGCACATGCAAAGTGAAGATATCCTGGTAATGATACAGTAGAGTCTCACTTATCCAATGTAAACGGGCTGGCAGAATGTTGGATAAGCAAATATGTTGGATAATAAGGAGAGATTAAGGAAAAGCCTATTAAACATCAAATTAGGTTATGACTTTACAAATTAAGCACCAAAACATCATGTTATACAACAAATTTTACAGAAAAAGTAGTTCAATACACAGTAATGCTATGTAGTAATTACTATATTTACGAATTTAGCACCAAAATATCACGATGTATTGAAAACATTGACTACAAAAATGCGTTGGATAATCCAGAATGTTGGATAAGCGAGTGTTGGATAAGTGAGACTCTACTGTACTTTCCCATCAATTATTGTGCTGGAGCCCACAGTAGCAGAATGGGTTAAACTCTTGTGCCAGCAGGATTGCTGACTGACAGGTCAGCAGTTCGAATCTGGGGTGAACTCCCTTTGTAAGCTCCAGCTCCCCATGCAGGGACATGAGAGAAGCCTCCCACAAGGATGGTAAAACATCAAAACATCCATGCATCCCCTGGGCAAGATGCTTGCAGACGGCCAATTCTCTCAGACCAGAAGCGACCTGCAGTTTCTCAATTCACTCCTGACATGAAAAAAAAAATGTTGTGCAAGAACTATTAGAAAACATGGTAAAGCAAAACATGAGATTATTCATCTTTGTAGAAAAAATGAATTATGTGGTGTCTTCTGTAAACAAAAACACACTTGTGGAAATTGGTTTTCTATTTTGCTATTATATGCTAAGTCAGAACAAGCTTGTTTGAGTGAAGATGAGGTTTTCTACACATGAAACCATGCCTACAGATCAGGGATGGGGATCATGGAGATCCTCCAATCTTGTTGGACTCCAACTGCTCGCATTCATCACCATCGACTATATGAACTAGGATTGCTGGGATTTGCAGTTGAACATCTGCAGGACTACATGATCCCACCACTGTTCTTGATATAACACGTAATCTTGCGAGTGCAAATGAGTTTTCTATCTTGTCACTGCAATATGTAATTGACATGCCATACTTTGTAGAGAAGCAGTGGGTAACCTCATACTCTTTGATACAGTGGACTGCTATTATACCTTATAATTGGCCATCCTGATGGGGCCTGATGGATTTGAGTCTAATAGGGTCATAGATCACCCACTTTATAAAAAGGTAAAGGTTTCCCCTGACGTTAAGTCGAGTCATGACCGATTCTGGGGGTTGGCGCTCACCTCCATTTCTAAGCCGGAGAGCCAGCGTTGTCCATAGACATCTCCAAGGTCATGTGGCCAGCATGATTGCATGGAGCACCGTTTCCTTCCCGCCAGAGCGGTACCTATTGATCTACTCACATTTGAATGTTTCAAACTGCTAAGTTGGCAGGAGCTGGGGCTAACAGCGGGCGCTCATTCCGTTCCCCGAATTTGAACCTGGGACCTTTTGGTCGGCAAGTTCAGCAGTTCAGCACTTTAACACACTGTGCCACCAGGGACCCCTTATACACTCTATTATACAGTGCTATATATTCCATGCAGCCTTCGGAGGCACAGCGTGTTAAAGCGCTGAGCTGCTGAACTTGTGGACCAAAAGGTCGCAGGCTTGAATCCCGGGAGTGGAGTGAGCTCCCATTGTTAGCCCCATTTTTTGCCAACCTAGCAGTTTGAAAACATGCAAATGTGAGTAGATCAATAGGTATCGCTCCGGCACGAAGGTAACGGCGCACCATGCAATCATGCAGGCCACATGACCTTGGAGGTGTCTACGGACAACACTGGCTCATCGGCATAGAAATGGAGATGAGCACCAACCCCCAGTCGGACATGACTAGACTTAATGTCAGAGAAAAACCTTTACCTATTCATTCCATATTGCAGGTAGATGGGACTCCTGGATGCAGATTTCTGCTGCTCTTTTTAAAAGAAAGCAAACAGTAATTTCAACCCACTATTTACTCAGTAGATTATTTGTAAACAAGTTATTTATGGTGGGTTTTTTTACTTCTCCTTTTCCTCAGTCATCCTCTCTTAGTGTGAGGAAACTTTTACCATATGTTTTTGGAAGTGACAATCAAATGTTAATGATAGAAGGATATAGGATTTAGCAAGGCTACCTTGTCATTATTTTGAAGGTGTCAAGCTAGTCCTCTGCACTGAGTAGGTCCCAGAATATTTTCCCGCTGACTTCATTTGCTGACATTCTGTTTTGTTCTAAACACGTGAAAGTCACAACCCATTCAGGAGTAACATTGTAGGATCATTGAAAGTCAGGTGATTTTGGAGGTACGTTCTGTTATAGAGCCAAAATGTTCTATATCTGTTATATAACAGACTAGCTGTGCCCGGCCACGCGTTGCTGTGGCTAGGACTTTATTTTTCTTTTCTTTTTGTTGTATGAACATAGAGGCATAGATGAGAGGTTGTGCTGTCAATTTTTGAGGTTGTGGGGCATTTAGTTTAGTTGCTTAGTCTGGTGCCGTGATTCCATTACCTTTTTATATATATAGATTTGTGCTCAGAATGTTTTAGCTCAGAAGCTGAGCTGAATCTAGCAAAGAACATTCAAATGAAGCAAACATTCCTGCAGTTGTTTTGCTTGGCACATTTTCCCCATTGGCACCAGTAGTTTAGCATGCCTCTGAAAGTCCCCCATCGATGTAACCAGTTACACCGAACCATGAGATGAAATAGGATAATGGTTGAGAAATTCTCAGGGAATTAAATGGAGTTTCAATAAGACTGAAAATTCTGAGAAAGCTTTCTTTGTCTGTATATTTGATAATAAGGGTTAAAAGCACAGTTAATATTTTGTCCCAACTGTTTTTTTTATTCTGATAATAACAATGAACCACACGTGGCTTTGAAAAATAAAGGAGTTTTTATTTTGTGCATATGGATTCATTTGTTTTCTTTAAACTTCCCCACTTCACCTCTTATATTTCATCTGTCTTATCCTGTGTATCTTGTTTGCCTTTGTTTTTTTTTATTAGAGTTGAACTGAAATGACTTATTTAGCTCCATATTTACTTTCATGAGCATGAGTGGTTTTGACACTTATTCTGAACATAGTCAATTTGTCCCCATACTGCTTGGCAGGGCACTCTTTCCCCTACCTGACTGCTGCTGTTTTCAAGTGATCAGCATTATTTTATTTCTTTCTCATTCTCACTGCACCTCATTTATTCTCCCATTTGCTTAATCTGACTGTGGAGGTTGTGCTCATTTTGTGGTTGGTATCTGATTTGATGACATCACAAATGTCTGCAAATCAATAATATTGTCACAGCCAATTGGAATCAATGGCAGAGAAGGCAAATGAGACTGAAGATACTGGGGGCAAATTCAAGTCAAGAAGCAGCAGTTTCCAGGGTAACAAGAAGGCACTGAAAAGCTTAGAAATGATTTTATTCCCACTTCTCCTTCATTAAAACAGTGTTATATATGCACATCAGACTTTCTGATATCTATGGACTAGGAACCAGAGCAGCATTTCCAGAAAGCTCGGGATAATCCTGATGTTTGATAGTATGCAAAACATCTTAAGGGGACAAACATGCAAAGAAGATTGACATCCACTCAGTCTGCACAATGGCTACAGAGTAAAGGTGTGAAATTCGGCCAAAAGGCATGCCGTTTCAGGGTCCATTTTTGGTTAACTCCTCATTCTGTTTCCCGGGAATTTACTTGAATCGGGAGGAGTGTTGCTGTTTTCATTCAGCAAAGATTCGGCCCATTGACTATAATGGGGAAATTTAAAGGCTCAATGCTCAGTCATTTTAAGGTCTATCTGCATGAAACCTACCTCAGTTTTAGACTCCATGTACAGCTGCAGGCCTGCCAAGTTTCAAAACAATTCACCAATCTACTGATTTTTTTACAATTATTTTAGGTTTTTAAGGTAAAGGTAAAGGTTTCCCCTAACGTTACGTCCAGTCATGTCTGACTCTGGGGGTTGGTGCTCATCTCCATTTCTAAGCCAAAGAGCCGGCATTGTCCATAGACACCTCCAAGGTCACGTGGCCAGCATGACTGCATGGAGTGCCCTTACTTTCCCGCCAGAGCGGTACCTATTGATCGACTCACATTGGCATGTTTTCGAACAGCTTGTGTGGAAGGGGCCTCAGTATTAACATACCCAACTTGAGAACAATGTATTTCAAAAAGTAACTTTTACAAACTCTTTTTTCAGCTATATGTCAATACCTAAATTATTAAGGAGATTATGCAAGGAGGGTATTCCATCCATTTAATCTGAAGATAAACTAGCATATCATTCCTTATGGGAAATATTCAAAGGACTTTTTTGGAGGGGGTAGTGATTGAGAAGTGTATTGTTGACAGCTTTCACGGCTAGAATCACAAGAGAAAATGCTACTAGAACATGACCATACAGCCCGGAAACCACATAACAACCTGTTTGAGATGTGGTTCCACATAATATTCCACACTAGAATATTTCAAAGGCAGCATTTCTTACTTGATCAAATTCAGCGGATTTTATTGGGCTGTATCTAATCTTCAATTTTTTCAGTACTCTTACACAGCTCAGAAGCAACAAAGATGCATTTTGCAAAGAAATTGTGGAATAAATGGCTCAGATACACTAGTGACTAGTAACTGAGCAGTGATGGCAGTTTTAGTCAGACAATATCTATAAAGCTCCATGCCCCTCCACCTCAGTATTCCTACAGAAGGAAGTCTAGTAGGCATGTGCCGAAAATTTGGAAAGCATTGTAAGTCGGATCAGTTTTGTATGATTCGTACTTACGACACAATATCCAACGCGCATGCGCGGTCCGCACCAAAAATTAAGGAATTGAAACTTTTTTGTTTTAGTTTTGGAAATCTTAGAAGGCTCCCGAAGTCAGTTTCATATTAAGTGTAAGGAAGCAAAGCTTAAAAATCAGAGCCAAAAAGGCTGCCTTAGTGCCTTTCCTCTGTAAATTAATGGCCTCTCGCCATAAGGAGAGGAAGAGCAGAGGGAGCAGTGTTTTCTGAGAACAGCACAGACCTCTGGGAAATGTAGTTTAAGAAGGGAGGAGCCCTATGCCAGAGAATTCAAAAGGCCCTGCCCTAAACTACATTTCGCAGAATGCAGTTCACTGCTCAGGTTCTATCACAAAAACATGGCAAAAGTTTATTAAATGACAAAAACTTTGTATTTGTATGAGGGGCATCATATTATAGTGCATTGCGATCCAGTGCACAAATTTAACATTGTCATTTAACAAAGTTTTTGGCACTAAAACAAAGTTCTCAGTGTAGAACCACTACTTTCAAGGTAAGGACTACACAATTAAACAGGAAATAATATTTCAAACCAGGAACATATTTTCTTTATTATTAAAAATGTTGCTTATAAAAACTTTGAAAATTCCCCCAAAAGTCTGTGGATAAGTGAAATACTCTGAAACTAAGAGTGATAAATGTGTTCTACAAATGTAGTGAGTTTCACTCCAATAGTTGTAAAAATGAGTGAGAAGGGAGCCCCTGAAATTTCCCCAATTAAAGTAATTATAAGCAATTATATAATGAAATAGTATCAAAATGATTTTTTTCAAAAACTATCTTTTGGAAACACTTTAGAAAAAAATGCCATCATCACCAGTTTTGTAATGACTTTTGAACCATTGTTATAGGTCACACATTCCTATGGTTTAGCATTATTATTACCATGCGGTGAGTAGAGTTTGGCAGAAGCTTCCAATGAGTGAAATCTGAACTAGTTCATTTGCAGAACTCAGTGTCAGGACCAGCACCATGATCCTCCCTATCTCTCTCTTTGTTCAGTCTATTCCTGGGAGCTCATGTTTGCATGTACAGTTGAACCACATGCTAGGATGTGTCTCTGAATTTCTGACATAAGTTGTTCAAGCAAACTTTCCAAAATTTCAATTCTTCCAGAAATAGTGTTATAAAGAGTATTTGCCAATTTACTTGTCTTCAGTTAGAAAGGGTATCTCAACATGATGAAACATCTTATTGGAAAAACTGTCAGCCTACATACTATTTTTCACCCCAGTGTAAGGGTAGGCAAAGGTAAAGGTTTCCCCTAACATTAAGTCTCCTCGTGTTCAACTCTGAGGGTTCAACTCATTTCCATTTCTAAGCCGAAGAGCCGGCATTGTCCATAGACACCTCCAAGATCATGTGGCCAGCATGACTGCATAGAGTTCCATTACCTTCCTGCCAGAGCAGTACTTATTGATCTACTCACATTTGGATGTTTTCAAACTGCTAGGTTGGCAGAAGCTGGGGCTAACAGAGGGCGCTCACTCCTGGATTCGAACCTGTGACCTTTCAGTCTGCAAGTTCAGCAGCTCAGCGGTTTAACCTGCTGCGCCACGAGGGGGACCAGTGTAAGGGTGACAAACACAATATCCTTGTTTGTATTTTATACATAACTAGCTGTGCCCGGCCACACGTTGCTGTGGCAAAGTATGGTGGTATGGGAAATACCTGATGGAACTTAGCCTTCTAACTGGCAGCAATTGATAAAAACAATTATTCCTCTCCCTCAAATTAGGACTTTATTTTTCTTTTCTTTTTGTTGTATGAACGTAGAGGCATGGATGAGGGGTTGTGCTGCCAAGTTTAGTGTTTCTGGGATGTGTAGTTTTGTTGTTTTGTCCTAGGCTGAAATTTCATTACCCTTTTATATATATAGATATTCATGTTTTTGCTTAAACCAGTTTTTGTGCAATTATTTGTGCATTACAGAATACATACATGTATACTTTTACACCACAACACATTGGTGAAAATTTTGCAACAGAGGTTTTCAGATGCAAAAAATTATTGGAAATGTGCAGAAATTCCCATCATCTTATCTAGTGACGGGAAAACTTTTCTTCAAATTCTTGAATATGAAAGTATAATAAGTGAAGATTTAAGTTCCTATCCACAATATAACATTCCTCTTTTATAAGAACCAGATGAGAAGAGAAAATGTATACTTAGATGCCTGGCAGTGATATCAAGACACATATTTTCTATCCTGGTGTCTGCTACTTTAAACATTCAGTAGTAACTGACAGCCTGAGACTCATTGAATGGGTGTAATTCTCATCTAAAGCTTGTTCTGCTTCCCCTACAGCCTTTTGAAAATGTTGATTATCCTTTTCTGCATCTGTTTTCCAAAACTGATATGAATTTTGGATGTCAGTTTGGAGGGCTATCTTATTTTGGGTAATGACTTGTCAATTGTGATTTTCATTGATAAAATACATTTATTTTAAAATACACCATTATAGTTAAAAAAAATTATTGTAATTGATATATAGGAACAAGTTCCAAAAAGGTTCAAACTAGAGAGGCGGTATTACGCTACACTACAAAACAAAGCTTGTCCTCTTGGTTGGCCTCATTAGCCAGGCAGCTGGTAGAATATTTTCAACCCTCTCTGTTTTATGAAAGGAGGTTTGTAGTTCACAAATATTTTAGTTTGTGTGAAGAATAAGCACATGCACACACACACACATACTCCACATATGTGAACAAATACTAGGGACCAAAAACATCCATCATGCAAGGAATGCCATCTTGCAGATAAATGACACATTACATCTCTAATTACAAACATTAAGAAGGTTTACTTTGAAAAGCAAACATGCTTGAAGAACCTCTATGCTCGAGTTACTACAGAAACTTATTTTTTAAACCTTTCTGTTTTTGGTCTGTGAGAACTTCTACAAAACAACTTTATCAATCTTTAGGCAAAAGGCATCTTGAATCATTGATGGTTATTCTTCATCTCAGTGAAACAAACTTTTAGGATGTCTATTTATTTTCTTAATATTTTTTCTCCAGATAGCATTCTTAATACCACCTTGATTGCTACTTCTCAGCGGGTTTGGTTATGACTGATCTCTGGGTACTATGCCTGTGAACTCTAATTATTCCAGTCAACAGGCTAATCAGGCGAGTAATCAGGATAAATTTTAATCAATGGGTTGCTAGTTAAGAATGCACTTTTTAATTTGAGCAGCTAATTTGGTTTTGATTTGTTTCAGTAATAGGAGGGAAAAAGTAACCATAAAGATGAACTTTATCAGTGCTGTCAGTACCTTTAGGTGGAATGAACTGAGAGAGCTAATTTTGGGTATCAGGAATAGATAGCAAATTGTTAGGTTAATAAACAAAACAATTATTGCTATATTGTTACTGCACAGGAAAGGGAAGACTTGAGGCATTTTTCTTTTAGACCACATTGACACAGGTAGCATACACCTGAGTATTTAATAATTATATAATAACAACTTTATTTTAATGTGTTGTCGAAGGCTTTCATGGCCGGGATCACAGGGTTGTTGTATGCTTTCCGGGCTGTATGGCCATGTTCTAGAAGTATTCTCTCCTGACGTTTCGCCCTCATCTATGGCAGGCATCCTCAGAGGAAAGCCCGGAAAGCATACAACAACCCCAACTTTATTTTAATTCCCCACTACCATCTTTCCAAAGGGACTCGGGATGGCTTACAAGCGGGACCAAGCCCAGAACATATAACAAAATACACCAATTAAAACACTGTTAAAAACCTAATTACATATAACAAACCAATTAAAACAATTAAAAACATGGTAGGGTATAAAGCATCATTAAAAGTATATCAAACCAAGCTCAACAACCAGTAACCAGGATAAGGCCATGATCAGACTAGAGAGAGCTGGGCATGGGCTTGTGCAAAAATCAGACTATAGGGCCAGGGCTGGGGGTAAAGTGCTGAGTACAACCTTATCAGTCAATTAGGGCTGGGCATTCATGAACAGGGACTAACCATCATCTAATGCACACTGGAAGATCCAGGTTTTCAGATCCCTGTGGAAGGCAGACAGAGTGAGGGCTAGCCTAATCTCCCTGCGGAAGGTGTTCCAGAGATGGGAAGCCATCACTTAGAAGGCCCTCTCTCTCGTCCCCACCAACCATGCCTGTAGGAGCCCCTGATGGCATAGTGGACTAAAGCCTCATGACTTGAAGGTTGGGTTGCTGACCTGAAAGCTGCCAGGTTCGAATCCCATCCTGGGAGAGTGTGGATGAGCTCCCTCTATCAGCTCCAGCTCCATGCGGGGACATGAGAGAAGCCTCCCACAAGGATGGTAAAAACATCCAGGCGTCCCCTGGGCATTGTCCTTGCAGATGGCCAATTCTTTCACTCCAGAAGCAACTCAAGTTGCTCCTGACACGAAAGAAAAAAAAAAACACCATGCCTGTGACGGTGGTGGGAGCGAGAGGAGGGCCTCCTTGGCAGATCTTAGAGCTGCACTGATTCATAGGGGAATATGCAATCGCAAAGATAGACAAGACCCGAACTGTTTAGGGCTTTGTAGGTGATTACCTGCACTTTAAATTGGGACTGAAACTTATCGGCAGTCAGTAGAGCTGCTTTAGTAGGGATGTCGTCCACTCACTTCACTTCACTTTCACTTCACTTTATTTCTTAATTAGTCGCTCTCCACTAGAGTGCTCCGAGCGACTTACAATTTAAAATATCATTCCACAATATAAAAACATTCAGCATAAAAACATTCAACAGTGACTATTTGGCAAATTAGATCTAAATTACTTAAATGCACAACCAAACAGCCAAGTCTTGAGCGCTTTTACAAAAGGTCGCAACTCCGACATTGCTCTAACATATGGAGGCAATGAGTTCCACAGAATTGGAGCATAGGTCGAAAAGGCTCTACGCCTTGTAGCTTCCAGGTGTACCTCCCTAGGGCCCGGTACGTATAGGAGATTTTCCTGGGAGGATCGAGGTGACCACTGATGGAGAAAAGGAATGAGGCGGTCCCTAAGATATAATGGTCCTTGGCCATTTCGAACTTTAAATGTCAGGATCAGTATCTTGTAAGAGATCCGATGTTCTATTGGTAGCCAATGCAGTTGTTTCAGAATCGGTGTAATATGGGATCTTATAGATGATCCCGCTAGCAGCCTGGCCACCACATTTTGGATTATTCGGATCTTCTGGGTTTTTGTCTTCAGAAGGCCGGCATATAAGACGTTACAATAATCCAACCTAGTGGTGACTGTTGCATGGATTACTGTTGCCAATGCTTCTGTTGAAAGGTAGGATGCCAATTTCCTTGCCTGGTGAAGATGAAAAAAGGCCTGCTTACTTATGGCAGTGATCTGGGCCTCCATCGTCAGCGATGAGTCCAACACAACCCCAAGGCTTTTAACAGTAGCAGACAAAACTATACCTATAATTAGTAGCAGACAAAACCCTATAATTAGTTCCAGTTAGCCACCTGGCTTCCAACCTTTGCATCAATTGCAGTTTCTTCGTTGTCTTCAAAGGCAGCTCCTCATAAAGTGTGTTTCAGTAATAAAGTCTGGATGTAACTAAGATGTGGACCACTGCGGCCAAGTCAGGCTTCTTGAGGTACGGTCGTAGCTAGTGCACAAGTTTTAGCTGTGTGAAGGCCCTCCCGGCGACCCCCAACACCTGAGCATCAAGAGTCAGCGCTGAATCCAGGAGGACCCCAGACTGCGGACCTATGTCCTCAGGGAGAGTATAACCCCACCCTCTCCCCTGCTCAACCTCATGACTTACCAGGAGGACCTCTGTCTTGTCTGGATTAAGCTTCAGTTTGTTAGCCCTCATCCAGTCTGTCAAAGAGCCCAAATCTGCACCAAATCCAGTTTATACTTGCTAAATCTGGGGCCATGTGTACTGATAGTCCAGTCTACCCATTGACTACCCTGTTTCCCTGAAAATAAAACATCCCCAAAAAATAAGACCTAGCAGAGGTTTTGCTGAATTGCTAAATATAAGGCCTCCCCCGAAAGTAAGACCTAGCAAAGTTTTTGTTTGGAAGCATGCCCGGTGCCCGCCAAACAAAACACCAGAGCATGCAGGATTGATAAATGTACATACCAGTTGTACATGGAAATAATGGTAGTAACAAGAAATTCTTGACAGGAGTCACAGTTTGTCTGGTTTGGTTATGTTGGTTTGTGATGACAACTATTGTACAGTATAGAATAAATGTTCATTTTTTTGTTCAACAATAAATGTGAATTCTTCTTCATGGAAAAATAAGACATCCCCTGAAAATAAGACCTAGCACATCTTTGGGAGCAAAAAATAATATAAGACACTGTCTTATTTTCGGGGAAACACGGTAGCCTGTTCCCTTGTCCCCATGTCACCACCACCACTATCAACCTGCTATGGAGCTTCCTGCAAGTACCTGGGTCTACTGAAATCAAAATGGGGCACCCATGGGATCAGCAAGGAGAGGGTAGAGTAACTTACTCCTTTTGGTTGTGCAGGTGCCCCAAGTAGACACCATCATGATGGCCAGATGCTTATACATACAATTTTTCAAGCACAAGTTAATTCCAGCTCATTTCACATGAGTTGCATTTCTTACATGAACACGTTAATGTGCATTTGCATATAGCATTTTTATGTCACTTCCCATAATATTTGTTTTACAGTAAACTATTCCTTTTCTTATATAAACATTTTTATATGCAGTCTCATTTCTGTGGACATTTCTGGACTGAAGAACTGAATTGTGCAATTCAGAAGAGTGTGAAAAGCGAAGGATAATTGCATTCCAGTTTGCATATTAGTTTGGGAAGTGCAAATTAGGTTTGTTCATTTCATAGTATAAACCAAAGAAATCTGACCCCCATATCTAATTAACACTTCTTTCAGTGTCCTTCAAAAGCATCTATATTGATGTTTTGATAATATGCATTTATTTCATACTAGTAAATTAATTGGTCAGAAGACAGATGATTATCCAGCTAGAAGCACATACTCAGCTTTCGCAGATAGTTGTAGCTGTTTCATTGTCCTTATGCATACAGTAAGCTTCCATGGTTTTATCTTTAAAGTGCTCAAATAAATAATAGCTAGGAAAGCCTGATTATGATGCTATCTGTTAAATATGGCGACGCTTTTACTAGCAACTATCTTAGCATGATGCTTTTAGAAATCTCTGTTGTGCTATGAAATATAATCTAGTCAGGGATTTCAGCTCTCACTGCTGGATAGCAGTTTTACACAAGTGGGTGAGAATTCATGGCAATATCTGGTCAGGTTCAAAACTGTTCTAGAGGTCATTAGTCTGCTCTGTGAACCTGACCAGAAAATGATAGGTTTAAAAAGAAGATAATATTTTGAATCAGTCATTGGCCAGAAGAAAAGACTGACTTTGGTGATGGTAGTGATGAATAGTACTATAAATGTCAGGTTTGATTTCTGAATAATAACAGCAGGAACATTTGCCTTGAGAACTGGGTTTCTCAATTTTTACCAGTGATATCTGGGAAGAGGCGAAAAGAATTATTTGTTAAAGATACCATAATTGCCATTTTGCATTATTCAAGGCATTGGATTAGATTACTGCCAAGGTAATCTGGCCATGTATCTTTTCCCCCCTCCCCAGCAGCTCAAAGGGCAATATGTAGACTTCTCCATTTTCTTCTCTTAACAAGACTGGTAGTAGTTCAGTTCGAAGAATTGTGACTGGATTCTGATTATGTATTATGCGGCATGCCTTAGCCTATACTCAATATTTAATATCCTACTTGCTAAACCAGTGAACCTCACCTCCTTGAAACTCTCCCCAGTGTAGTTAAGAGTGAATATCTCTGGAAAATGTATCCCACCTACAGCATTTGGAATTTACAGGTTGGAAATTTACCTCAACTGTGCTGATTTGGAGACCAAGATTGAGGTAGCTATCCCATGTAATTTCTTCTTGGACCTCCTGGATATTTAGAAGCAAAATCTCATTGTCCTAAATGAATGACAGAATGTACGTTCCATATTTTGGACATATTTGGGAAGCCAGCAGGGCAATTTCATAGACCTGAGGGTATACATTCCTCTTTTCACAACACCAGCTTTTATCTCAGTGTCAAACAGATCATAATGGGGGTTCATTAATGAATGTATAGTCAGTGTAGATGGTAAACCTTTTTTCAGGGCAGTTGTACCCTGTGCACATTGTAATGGCTGACCTGATTTGTTTGTCACAGCAGTCCTTTTCAAAGCAAGCATGCAGCACTATCCAAACTAAACATTTAATACTTTAGTTGAAGAATTAGGGACTACAGCTCTTAAGAAGCCCAACAACTCTCTGACTAAACCAACACCGGGCTATTTTCATAACTGTCTCTGGTAATAATAACACTAAGAAAGAAATATTTTAAAAGGCAGAGAAAAGCTTCCTTTGCATAAAGTGATTTGCAAACATTTCGCCGAGCTCTTTCCAGTAGCAATATTAGGTTCTGGAAAATGCACCCAAAAAAACCTATTAAGTAAAGTTTCAGCTTGATAGAATGGAGGAAATTCCTGATCTTTATTCTGCTCTCTCCAGTACACAGAGTTAGCTGGAGTTGTAATTCAGTAATAATTACTGTCTGTTCGGCTTGGTGCTCTGGCTAGTAAGCAGTTGGATGGTTTTCCTGTTTTGGATTCTCTGCTGTTCTCTCTAAGATATTAACACGTGAGTTGTTTAAGTTATTTTCTAGTCAAATATTTAAACAGCAGTAAAGATGTATCAGTCTCTGTTGCATTATTTATTTATTTATTTATTTGCAATATTTATATTCCGCCCTTCTCATCCCGAAGGGGACTCAGGGCGGATCACATTATATACATATAGGGCAAATATTCAATGCCCATATACACCGAGACAGAGACAGACGCAGAGACAATTTCTGCACTTTGGCCCAGATCCGTGTTTTTAGTCTCCCGTTTTTAACATTTTATGCTGTATGTTGATTTTTATGATTGTTTTATTGATGCTGATGTTTTATTGTTGGGATATTTGTTTTATTGTTTTATTGCTGTTATTGTATTATTGTGTTGGGCAAGGCCCCATGTAAGCCACTCCGAGTCGCTCCGGGGAGATGGGGCGGGGTATAAAAATAAATTTATTATTATTATTATTATTATTATTATTATTATTATTATTATTATTATTATTATTTTTATTATTTGACCTTCTCCTGAGGGGATGTTCGATTCTGGACACAGGGGGGAGCAGCTGCTTCATCATCCACTGTGACGGCACTTCCTCATTCCAATGTCGTAAATTAGTTAAATTTGCCTCCCAACTTTATAAGTGGTACCTTATTTCCTACTTGATAGATGCAACTATCTTTTGGGTTGCTAGGTCAGCAACGAGCAGGGGCTATTTTTTATTTTTTAAGTGACGGGTGCTCACCCCGCCACGGGCTGGCCTCGAACTCATGACCTCTTGGTCAGAGTGATTTATTGTAGCAGGCTGCTCACCAGCCTGCACCACAGCCCGGCCCCTTAACATCCCCACTTATTCTAAGGATGTAGACAAGAATTCTGTTTTTTTTTTTCCTGTTCTAGGAATCACACAATCTGTTTCAGTCCAGAAATGGTCACATGATCTTCTTCATGAGTTGAAAAATGTTGAGTAAATTTGCATGAGCCCCAATTTCCATCCTTTCTGCCTTGCTTGTTCCAAGTGAAAAGAAAACCCATCCAAATTAGTACAGAACTTCATAGCTTATTGGTAATAACCTTTAAAATATTCTTCTTACCTTCTTTTTTCAAAACCTCTGTGGGTATTTCTGAATTGTGTTGGCTCTACCAGCTGAACCCTTTGCGATACCAGCCCCTGCTTCTCATACCATCCCATATTCCCATATAGGAGCTGTTGTTGTGTTCATTTGGTGGGTATGGAAGGGTAGTAAATAATCCTGAGTGATTTTTCTTACTGCTTGTAGTCATAATAAAAGGTAGCTTTATTGTCTGTCCCTCGAAAGAAGAGGCAAAAACCAAATGTTAAAAATGAGTTGTTTTCAGTCAAAAGATGATGAATGATGCTTTCTTTCTTTTTTTCCCCCTTTTTTCCTTTTGGAGATTCAGTTACAAATCACCTTGTTGACACACCTCAGTCCTTGGGTCTTGCAAGGGGGATGATTGCTCTGGAAACTGAATCTGAAGAATAATTCCTTCTTTCCAACATTTATTCATTCCAAAGCAAGAGTCTCATGTCTCTTGTACTTGATGACAAAGATTTTTGCAAATATAGTTATTGATGCCTGCTAGATGACTTCTATACCCCCCTGAACACATTTGAGATATAGCTAAAAGAGCAGGTGTTTCCTTCAGTTTGTTGCTCTGGAGTGGAGTGCTTATGGTAAAATAGAGAAATCATCTCACTAAACTGCTTAAATAGACCATAATGGGTTATGAATTGCTGAGGGGGATGCATCCCAGAGCTCACAGGCATGCACAAGTATTAGAAAATGAGAGCCAACTTTTCTTCCAAACCAGCCATCCTTTATTTCCCACAGCAAATTTATCATCTTTCAAGGGCCCAGAGCTAATAAACACACACCTGGCTTCTCCAGACACAATTTGCTTACTGATGCCTCTCCATCTACACACTAGAGAGGAGAAAAAAGGTCTTTAGGTATTGCCATATTAGCATCATGCAGCCAAAATTAGTTTTTTACCCTCTGCGTTATAATGATCTCAAATTTCTGAAGCAGCCTTGACAAACATTTCTAGCAGATAAATTACTCGCCTTGTGTTCATGATCTTATTTATATTGTAACCAGCAAAGTGTCTCATGAGTCCTAGATACATAGTTTTTCTTTGTTAGCGCCACCCCTTTTCATGTGATACATTTTAAGGCGGTATATATTTAAGTTATATTTAAGAAAAAAATAGGCATACGTTTAGGACATGAGACAGAGATTAGTGAACACCAAAAGCAATGTGCTAATGAGTCCCAAGAGAAATGTGGAAATACATATAATATAGAGGCACATTTTTTGGAGAGCCACATTGGTAGCTGCACTGCTCAGTGATAGAACTTGTCTTTCACATAGGAAAGGTCCTAGCTAGAACAGTGGTTTGCAACCTGTGAGTCCCCAGATGTTTTTGTTGGGACTACTCAAGTCTAAATGTAGTTAGATAGATGATAGAGTTAGATTGAGGGAACCCTTTCCCTGTTTCCAAAGCATGCCTAGATAGGCTTTACTGTGTTTCACTCTATCCTGTTTACGTCGAGCTGGTCATTGACCATAATAAAAGTTTACTTACTTACTGTGTTTCACTCTATCCTGTTTACGTCACATCCCTTAATTTGAAGTTAGTAGAAATGTGAATCTCCAGGGACACTAACTTCTCATTGGTCAGGATGTCTTTTATGGCCCCAATAAACTGGATCATGAGGTTGGAACCATTTTGGTTCACTCTTCTCCCTTTGTTCTTCTAGCTAACAAGCAGCATCTTGCTGTCTCTCCTGGCAAGATGTAACTATTTAGATGTTTGTTATTTTTCTTTTCTTATTTTTCCTTAGAAACCAGTCTAGAGTAGACTAGACAGCTCCCAAGCCTTTCTATCTACAATGGAGTTCTTTTTACCTGAATAAATACTTTTTGAACTTTTACTAATGGACTGCAGAGTCTCAGTAAATGGTCAAAGGCTTCTCTTTGCTCGCCCCGTGTAAGTAACTGTTGCATTTGAAAGCTTTTGCTTTTGCTACTCTGCTGCATTTTGGTGGAATCTCCCCCAGAGAGGGTTAAATTGAGTCTAACCGCTCAGAGATTACCACAACGGTTTTAGCCTTCAACTCCTAGAAATCCTAACAGACAGCTGGTAAACTGGCTGAGATTTCTGGGAGTTGTATGCCAAAACACGTGGGGACCCACAGGTTTAGAACCACTGAACTAGAAGTCTCATGGACCCAATGAAATGGGAGACTTCTGAATGCCTGCTGATTAGCCTTTCACCACCTGATTCAGACATTACTGTGCTAGCTGGACTAGTATAAGGTAGCTGCCTACAAAAATGCTGAGTCCCTTGTTAATCTGCCCACTAATCTGAGAAATGACAACTTCCTTCTTACGCCTATTGGCTGTATTTTCAACATTGTACATGTGACTACATCATGTGTTCAATGTGCTGTATAATTCTGTATGCATGTTTCACCCATGTGGATCATATCTCTATTCTCTTTCTTTTTAGTTTTCTTCTCTTGTGGGATAGCCTTGAGGATAGAACATGTGGTCATAGGTGGATATGCATTTTCTACTTGTTTTTATGATGTTTTCATGTACTCACCAGGATATTATATAAACAACTCCATTAAAGAGAACAGGAAGTTCCTCTATTTGTGAATGTCTATATCATCTGTCATGTTAGCTTTTTTAGATTGCACTCCCAGAATCCCGTTGTTAGCATAGTTAGAAACCATATTGGTTGGGGACTTCCAACCACTACACAGACCTTTTCAGGCTTTGATCACAATTGGGAAGTGATTGTTTTTCATGGTCAGTGTAATAGCTACTATGAGTTTCTAGTTTCCTATTTATTAAAATCCTTTGTTTGGTAGAAAGTCTTAGTTTCTATGCCTTTTTCCCAATTATTGCAAGCTGCATCTTTGTCACAATTAGCTAGTTTGCCTAAATGAGTTGGACATGATTATCATAAAGCAAATTTATTATCATAGCAGCTTAGGTCAATAATGTAAGCAAAATAGCATTCCAAATGAGGCCCTTAACCTTTCAAAAGTGCATCAATCCAATTTCTGCAACATATTTAATTGAGCTATTTTGTGTCAATGGGATAGAATCTACTGGGATTGTTAACCAACACCAAGTGAAAGTTTCTAATAAATAAAATGAGTTCATTTTTACTCCTCTGTTTTTTTGGATAAGTTTAAAAACAAATATTTTATCATTTGTAGTGTTGTTATATAGTGTGATTGTACATTACGGAACTGAAACATGTGAATCTTTTAATTTTTCTCATGCCTTGACTGGATTTTTAGAGGGTATCTACAATCAGGTGCTTCTATCTAAAGAGTTTTCTGTAGAATGATGAAAGGTTGTTTTAGGAAGAGCATTCATGATATCATTAGGAATGTCTTAGCTTATTTCATGCTTTCATGCAGAAATAATTCATTCTCTCTCAGCGTGATTTTGAGCATTTTTTTAAAAACCATACTGGCAAATTTTCAAAAGAATGATACAAAATATTGATAGGAAAAATTGTTTAAAATGTGTCTTTGAAATAGCATGCTCAGGAAATGCAACCTTTTCCTTCTATTCCCTTCCTGTGGATGAAACATATAGGGAAGAGTCTACTAAAACAAAACCAAAAAACCAAAAGTGTACTCCCAGTCTAAATTTTACATATTGTCCTCTGAACTACTGTAGATGTTTTCATCCTTAACTGAAGATGTAATCACAATTGGCCATGAACTCATGCTCATGATCAACTGTGGTGACCTTGTGGAAACTAGAAATGTCCAATACATATGGCTGTCTAAGACAAGGGGGAAGAAGGTGCCCACTTTTATTCAACATGTAAAAGCTGATTAAACTAATAGTTTAATTTGACTTCAACAATAGGAATCTATATGACATGTGAGGGATGCGTTCTAGTTTAGATAGTTAGGGATATAATATAAGTGCAATGTTTTTCAGGAAGAGAATAGTGAGGAAACTCATGACAAATTACCAAGATGTGCCACTTCTGTCATGTGTCCTTTGCTGTATTAATTTATGGCCTCACTCAACTTAATCATAAGACTCGACCCTAAATATGTGCCTTTTTCAGAGATGAATGTGAAAGAAAAGCAATGGAACACTAACTGAAAATCCCTTGTCCACTCATTCTAAAATTCTGACAAATACAATGTTTAACGGGTGTTGTGCAATAGTTAGTATATCAGTTTGTATATCAATTGTCACCACAGTTCTTTACAGTATATACTCACACCACACCAGAAGATGACTCACTGTACATCCCTTAAGAAATTACTGGTTTTTGTCATGTTGTTCTCCAACCACATCTCTGGATCAGCATTCTGAGTTGATTACTAAATATTCTGCCTTGGTCAGACCATGTCTGGAATACTGTGTCCAATTCTGGACACCGCAATTTAAGGGAGATGCCGACAAGCTCGAATGTGTCCAGGGGAAGATGACTAAAATGATCAAGGCTCTGTAGAACAAACCCTATGAGGAGTGGCTTAAAGAGCTGGGCATGCTTAAGCTACAGAAGAGAGATGAGACATGATGGCCATGCATCAATATGTGAGGGGAAGTCATAGGGAGGAGGGAGCAAGCCCTAGAGACTAGGACACAGAACAATGGCATAAAATGACAGGAAAGGAGATTCCACTTGAATATTAGGAAGAACTTCCTCACTGTGAGAGTTGTTCAGCAGTGGAATTCTCTGCCCGGAGTGTGGTGGAGGCTCCTTCTTTGGAGGAATTGAGGATGGCTATCTGTTGGAGGTGTTTTAAATGCGATTTTCCTGTTTCTTGGCAGGGGGTTGGACTGGATGACTCACGAGGTCTCTTCCAACTCTATGATTCTATGAAACCTAGTGCCAAAGGTTTCTCTGTGCTGGTCATGGACTGTAATAAAGTCTTGATTGATTGATTGATTGATTGACAGTGTCAAAGGTTATAAATGTGGTTTCTCAAAATTTTCTTCTGAATAATTTTTCCCTGAAAAGTTCAGACCTACTATTCCCAGAGTATCATACCTGGGGTGTTGCCACATGATGCTTTTATTTTTCAATTGGCAGGTATTCATACAATTTTATTAGCTATATAAACATCATTGTCTTTTTTAAAAAAACTATTTTTTCTCTTCTGTCTATTTTTGTCAAAAAAATTGTATTTCACAGTGTCTTTTGGTTGGTAGCCAGAAGCAACTATTGACTAAACAGCTCAAACTGGCATTTGCCTTTCTCAGGCCTCCATCAGACTCATATGCACATTTCTTAGTATTTCAAATTGAATTAAATTCTTTTTTAACCTCCCACTTGCTTGACATATAGCAATCCACCTTTCCAAGATGATGACTTGTTTACTTGGATTGATCAATTGTTCAAGGCAAAGAAGAGAAAACCTCTCCACTTTCTTTACTTATTTGCAATGTAGAGGAATGGCTGTTGAAGCTATAAAACCCTCAACCAGTAAAACATATTATTAATATGCACAGCTCTCGTGAGAAATTGGGTCAGTCAAAAGAAAAAAAATATTCTAGTAAACTGTATGCATTAACTGGTGATAGAACTGTGGGGAACATTAAAATGCTGCTTTTAGCTATGAACTGGATGCAAGTCCCTTTGGTGAATTTATTATTTTTCTTCAAACATTTCTGGTGGTCATGGTGGGGGGATGTTGGGAGGGGGAAGGGTAAATTTTAATAAAATTATTTATGCTACATCTGAGCTTTTCTCTTAATGATGCTGATTTCCGTTGAACTTCAGCATAGCTTCAGGAAGATAAAAGGGTCTGTTCTTTATTTGTGGGTAGCTTGCTATGTTCATCATACGAGTTTATTCTAAAGTTAATCATCTTGCAAGCTGCTTCTGATGCTTGTATTGGGATTGTACAAGAGAGTTAAGTAAATAAGAATTCCTTGACTCAATAAAGAATATATGGCCTTGCAAGGGCATCTGGTTTGGCAAGGGCATCTGGAACAGCAAGTGTTTCTTTTAGATCAAGAATTTTTAATGTGTCTCTCCAGGCTACTACTCCTACCTTTCCTAATCATTGCCACCTCCAGTGGCTCAACACTGGCTCTAGATCAGTGGTCCTCAACCTGTGGGTCCCCAGATGTTTTGGCTTTCAACTCCCAAAAATCCTAACAGTTGGTAAACTGGCTGGGATTTCTGGGAGATGTAGGGCTAAACACCTGGAGACCCACAGGTTGAGAACTACTGCTTTAGAATATGTAAATCACAACCCCTGTAAACTTTTAACATTGTGAGTTAACATTGTATCTAACTTCATTTAGGGGGAGAAAACATTCCTTCGCCATTCCGTAATGGCTCAACTTGATTTTTATAATATACCCTCGTCATGGATTATCAAAAACTGGCCTTACTTTTGTATATGAGGCATATAGTCCCTAGCTGGTTCAGGATTTGTGCAGTAACGGTATGCATGACTAAGATATTCTGCTGCCATAAATGCACTGGCCTGCTTACAGTTGTGCCTAATTCTACTAACGTTTAAGACAAATTATTCTAGGGAAATATTTAGGGATTCTGGTATGCATATTGATATTAAGACTAACATTGTCTATGGCTCCATCTACACTGACCATTTAGGTGTGGGGTTTGATCAGCCCATGGGTGGACACAAAATGTATGAGAGCTGATCTGGAGAAAGCTGCCTAATGTATCTGCACTCTGCATTAAAAAAACAAACAAAGGGGAAATACTGAATCCTGCACCATGATTTGGCTTTCCCTTGTGTTCTGGCAGTCCAGATACCCACAGCCGGTTCCTATTGGGACAACCTGTAGGTGTTTGACAGCCATCCTGAAGTAGCTTCACAGGCTCAGGTGGCTTGGGGATTCAGGATGGCTGTATCTTGCCACCCTGTATCTCCCTTTCACTGATAGCTACAATGGTGACAGGGTCCCTTTTCCTGGTTCCATGCCATGTGGCTGGCAAAGAAGCCTGGGAGAAGGAAGAGGAGGCCTTTCCCCTGTTGCTCTTCCAAGCTCCTTTGCCAGTCACATGCCATGAAAGAAAGAAAGAGATTGCCTAGGAGCAGGTAAATAGCCCTATCACCACTGGAGTTGGTGAACCAGTTTTGGTGTAGCTGAGCAGTAGGGACATCCCACCACCAAGTCAGCTCAGGGTGCCCCTGTCAGGACACAACTCTTGTTCCAGACTTCATTGTGTGTCTGTGTAGAACCACCATATGTCTCTGATTTCTGATTCCAATGAAGAATTAGTTTAAATATTGGTAGTCCAAAAGTGTTTGCATCCAGGATCCTGTATACATCAAAAACATTTGAACCATCTTCAGAGAGCCCTTGAGTAAAATGTGAGAAAGTTGAGTTATCATCTAACCCAGGGGTCCCCAAACTAAGGCCTGGGGGTCACATGCTGCCCTCCAAGGTCATTTATCCAGCCCCCTCCCTCGGTTTTAGACTTAGGCTCGCAACAACAACAACATTAACAACAACAACAATAACAACAACAATCCTAATTAACTTGACTATCTCATCAGCAAGAAGCAGGCCCACACTTCCCATTGAAATCCTGGTAGGTTTATGTGGGTTAAAATTGTTCTTATTTTAAAATATTGTATTGTTCTTTTGTGTTGTGCATTGTAGATGGTAAATGGAAGCTCTTACGTGTGCCCATGAGCCCAGAGTCACCCTGCAGAACAATGACGCACTGCTCAGATTTGCAGAACAAATAATACAAGAACTTTACTAATTCCAAGAGATCCAAAGAACAATGGTCCCTCTGATTGCTTACAGAAACCAGGCAGCCATAAACAGTCCTTTTTCAGTCCATAAATCTGCTTCAGTGAAGAATACAGTACTGAATCTTCATCCTCTTTTCCCAGTAGCAAACAAGGCCTCAGAAATAGCAAGGACTCTCTGAGTACAGAGCCATCTTCCCCAGGTAGTACTCAGTCATCACACAGACTCACACTGAACAAAAACTTGTTCAAACCGGTTCTCCAGCAGCAGAACAGAAACAGTTTCAAATCGAATTACAGGTCTTTGCATGTTCAGCCAATCGGCTTCATGCACTTCATTTTCCAGTTAACACACAAATATAGCACAGTGCCTTTGCAAACCATAACATTTTGTTGGCTTTTTTTTGCACTACAAATAAGACATATGCAGTGTACATAGGAATTTGTTCATATTTGTTTTAAAACTATAGTCTGGCCCCTCAACACTCCGAGGGACCGTGGACTGGCCCTCTGCTTAAAACGTTTGAGGACCTCTGATCTAACCAATCAACTAAAAGTTCATTCAGAGAGAGAGAGGAGGAAAAATATTCATACTCAGGGGACAGTGCCTTTGAATGTGGGTTTTTACTTATTTTTATTTTTGTTTGGACTGAAAAGCCAAGAATATCAGTTTTCACTAGAAGTTTTGAAAGAGTTTTTGCACATTTTTTTTACAGAATTTTGGTGACAAATTAAGTTGCATAAAAATTGTTTTTAGTCAAATTTTTTTGCAGCTGAGTCACCATAAATACAGATAATGTTGTGAAAATAGATGACTTTTAAAAAGTGAACTTTTTCACGTCTCCAGAAAAAGCACCATGTTATCAGCTGTAGCTGAGTCCTCAGCTCTTACCTGATGTTGTTGGTGTGCAGAATGACCAGAAGATAGCTCAGCCTGTCCTGATTGCAGTATTGCAGCATGCATCCTGAATTATGTATGTTGCAAAATTGGTTCTAGGCAGACCTGCATGGAATCTGTCTATGACCAATGACACACAAGGGGATAAACCTTAAAAATCCTTGGAGGATTGCTTTGCTTATGAGGCCTCTAAACAAGTGATTTGAGGACAGATATCAAAGACTGCAGATGACAATTCATACTCACACATTTATTTTCTCTTCTGTAGAGGAAATCTATGGCTTATATGTCAAAAACAGTTTGAGAGATCTGTTTTTGGGAAAAGATTATTTGACATTGCACTATACAACAGAATGAACACAGGGCACCCTTAGCACATAATTTTAAGCTCATGTTTTTGTTTTGTTTGTAAAATAATGCATGGTTTGGAGCCATTAAGTGAATCTTTCACAATTTTGTTTTCATTTTCAATAATAGAAAATTAATGATTTCTGTGCAGAAATAACATTTATGATCAGAAAATGTCATTTTCTAGATCAGTGGTTCCCAACCCTGTGGTCAACAAACCACCAGTGGTCCCTAAAAACTAAAATATGGTCCACACCCTCACCATTACTACATCGTTGCAACATAAGTGACTGGTCTCACAAAACCCTCTTATACAGTGTTCCCTCACTTATTGCGGGAGTTACATTCCAGGACCACCTGCAATAAGTGAAAATCCACGAAGTAGGATTAAAATACATTATTTTAATATTTGTACTTTATTTTAGCAGTTACAATATACAGTACATCGGCCGAGAAGAAGAATGGAAGCTAAATAACCCTTTTTTATTTCCAACCCATCCCTACCTGCTCCCTTTCCTTTTATTTCTCCCTTCCCCCTTCCAAAACCCTTTGCACACCACAAAACCCCCCAAAACAACAAAAATACCACGATAAATGGTGTACATTGATATTTATTGAAAACCTGCGAAACAGCGAGGGAGCAAAAAGTGAACCGTGAAGTAGCGAGGGAAGACTTTAGTGCCAAGGCAGCGGGGATGTTGGGAGGGGAGAGGCTGACTACCTACAAAAGGCATAACAAAAAGGCTCCTGACTGCTGCTTCTCCTCTTCCTCTTCCTCCCTCCCCTTGAGTGGTGCCTGGAAGCGGGGGCACCTTAGTGTCTTTGTTTTAAGACCTGTTTCTGGGGTTATTTGGGGGTGTTGATTAAGAAAATTGTATCAGATAGACCACATCAGCTCTAGATTATTAAATATGATTTTCTGTGGGCAAGCAGATGGTGACTATTGGATGGCATATCTAGTTTCTGTGTCAGAAACTGGAGCTGATGTGTTCTATCCAATGCAATTTTTGGAATCAGCACCCCAAATAATCAAACCAAATCTAAAGTTGACCAAAAACTGAATCATAACTCTTTTGGTACTAATGTTGGAGAGTGGTCCCTGGTCAAGTGGTCTCTGGTCAAAAAATGTTGGGAACCAATATTCTACAGTAGACAGAAAACTGAAGATTTTCATTCATCCATGATACTCTTTAGCACGTTTTCCAGTTATAAAAAATCACTTTTTTGTCTGGGATTCAAATATTTATAAATATTCTTTTGGTCCTTGTGGAAAAATTGGTTATATAAAGTGGAAGATGTTTTCTTCCACTTTATATTGCTAGAACACAAGGTCATCCAGTGAATCATCCATCCACCGGCTATCTGTTATTACTTCCACTATCAGAAATATTAGACTTCCTAACAAATGTTTCTGAGCTAAATGACTGGGAGGATGCCATTACATCCACATGCTGCTTGTGGATTCCTAATAGACATTGCCTGTGGAAACAGAATGTAGGTCTAGAGAAACATTTGGTCTAATCCAACAGGGCTTATTTTATGTTCTTATGAATGGAAATTGTCCTTTTTATTGAAGATTTCCCAATGGGTTGTGACATTTACCTTTGTGCTTTCCAGTGTTTAATAGTTTAGTCCTTTGAATTTAGTCATGCTTTTAGAATCTGACCTATTGACTCAAATAGCTCTGGAAGAAACATGTCCTCCTCCCTGAAGCTTTTATTTCGCACATTCCACTGTTGTTGTCATAGAACAGATGATGGAAAACAAAGTCCCCAGGAAATGTGTGGAATTTGATATCCTCAGAGCAATAAAGCAGACATAATAAAATCCATGTTTCAAGAAACCTTTAACATCCTGAGGCCCGAAAGCCAAGAGTGGTTTTCTTTTAACTAACCAAAGAAATTATTAGCTGGACAAAAATCTAGAGGACCATTAAGTCTAAGGAAAGGGTCATTGGCTTGTTTTGTGAGGTTATGGGGAGTAATGTAGCAAGGATGAGTATCAGATATAGCCTTCACAAAAATCCAATGAAAGGTAAGGGTAACAGAACAATAGGAGTCACTGCTCCATTGATTTTTAGTCACCACTATCAAAACAAAAAGATGATAAAAATGAATCGTCATGTCTCAATAGCTGCTCTCATCTGTGAAAGGTGTGAGTCCTTGCTTGCTTTCAAGAAGTGATGGAGAGAGTTATCAGAAATTTGAGGGAGGGGAGATAACAGAGCTATCTTTTCTTCCACAGCCTTCAGAATATGATCCATCCAGTCCAAGGAAGTCTCATTTCTGTAAACAGAAGGTATGCACATCGAAATATATGAGATTTCAAGTGCTTAATTTGGGTTGGATTATATACACAAGTATCATATATATAATAATAATAATAATAATAATAATAATAATAATAATAATAATAATAATAATAACTTTATTTTTATATCCCGCCCCATCTCCCCGAAGGGACTCGGGGTGGCTTACATGGGGCCTGGCCCGATAAAACAAACAAATAACAGTAACAAAGCAATAAAACAATTATCCCAGTAAAAAACATCAACATCAATAAAAACAATCATTAAAATCAACAAGCAGGATACAGTATTAAAAACAGGAGACTAAGTCGTAGATCCCAGGCAAAGTGCAGAGTATTACGAAATGGGGAAAGGAGATTTCATAGTTGAATGGACAATAAATATGCTTTGAGAGAGGGTTTTTCTCCTGGTTTTTGCTTGGTTTCAGTCTTTTGTGCTCTTGTTGAAACTCGGCATAAGTTTACCTGTCTGATATAACTGGGGAGAGGGGAAGGAACATTTTCTCATTTCCACCATAGCCAACACTGCTGTTTGATAGTAGAAAAAATGTTTGGAAGTTGGTGTGGTTATGTAATATAAAAATAAATATGTAAATGGAAGTTTTATCACCGTCTTTAAATCAAAATAAACTCTGTGTTGTCGAAGGCTTTCATGGCTGGGATCACAGGGTTGTTGTATGTCTTTCGGGCTGTGTGGCCATGTTCCAGAAGTATTCTCTCCTGACGTTTTGCCCACATCTATGGCAGGCATCCTCAGAGGTTGTGAGGTATGGATAAAATAAACTCTGCTGTGTAATAAGGCTGTCACGTAGGCTTGAATAAAACATTAACAGTATCTTTATTCAGGTTCAAGAGTTCAAACACATATATAGGGCAACAATATGTAACAGTCCTTTTAAATATGCCTCATCTCTTCTTTAGATAGTCAAACTTTGGAGATCATGACAGCCATTACATTCCTGACCAAAAATTCCTGTCAGCTTCTTTCCTCCACTCTCCAGAAGAGGAAAATATGAATTATGATGTCAGTTAGAAAAACCGTTGGTCTGCCTCTGCCAAGCCAGAGGCAGCAACCAATCAGAATGTTGGCTGGCTCAACAGCTGTCGCCATAGCAACTCTTTCCAGTGAACTCATTGCAATATGGAGTCTTTATTTCATATTCCCTCACAAATGGGTCTTTGTGTTGCCACAAGCTTATGATTACGCTTAGATTGGCCATCTATCAGGGATATTATAGTTGTAGATTCCTTGCTGGTTTGACTATAAATCTTCTCTGGATCACCCATGCTGTAAACTTTTAGGTTCTGTTTAGATTTCATGGACTTCTTGCTTGTCGAGCAGTCAAAATATTTTCTAAATGAAGCTTAAGTATCATTCATGGATTTTTAAACTGGCTGAACATGGCAAGGTAACGTTTTTGATTAACCAATTAAAGCTTATTAAATGGCTGACACAAAAATACATTTTATCAATTATGTGTTCAGTATTCAGCAAATACCTTCTGACTTTTGAGCTTCATTTCAACCATTATGTCTTGATATTGAAGCGGCATATAATTATCTTATTAAATAACACTGCTGTTAAATCAAAGCCAGTAATTTTAGATATAATTAAACAAAACCTGATGGCATGGTTACTGGGCATTACTATCCAGTCTATAGTGTAGGTACTAAACATGATGTTCTAAACTCACCGGAAAGTTGCATTGGCTTTTTCAATTTCTATTGTATACTTCATCTGATAATTTTTCACCTTTTTAAAGTACAGTAGAGTCTCACTTATCCAACATAAACGGGCCGGCAGAACGTTGGATAAGTGAATGTGTTGGTTAATAAGGAGAGATTAAGGAGAAGCCTATTAAACATCAAATTAGGTCATGATTTTACAAATTAAGCACCAAAACATCATGTTACACAACAAATTTGACAGAAAAGGTAGTTCAATATGCAGCAATGCTACGTAGTAATTACTGTATTTACGAATTTAGCACCAAAATATCACGATGCATTGAAAACATTGACTACGAAAATGGGTGGGATAATCCAGAACGTTGGATAAGCGAATGCTGGATAAGTGAGACTCTACTGTAACACTTTTTATGTGTGGAGAATAATCCATTGCACATCCACCAGAGAAAGAGAGGTCTTTGGTATCCGTTGGAGTTTCAGTTCCAGGATCCTCCTTGAATTCCAAAATCCATTGATGCTCAAGTACCATTCTATACAATTGTATAGTAAAATGTTATTGCTTATAAAATTGCAAAAAGAGATATGTTTTTAAATTTGAGGGTACAGAGATATTTTCAAGCCATCAATGGTTGAATCTGTGGGTGAAGAATCTACAGATATGAAGGGTGGAGTTTAAAGAGACCAGAAATGGAAATTGGGTTAAATAGGTAAGGTAAAGGTAAAGGTTTTCGCCTGACATTAAGTCTATTTGTGTCCGACTCTGGGGGTTGATGTGCATCTCCGTTTCTAAGCGGTAGAGCCGGCGTTGTCCATAGACACCTCCAAGGTCATGTGGCTGGCATGACTGCATAGAGTGCCGTTACCTTCCCAGCAGAGGGGTACCTATTGATCTACTCACATTTGCATGTTTTTGAATTGCGAGGTTGGCAAAAACTGGGGCTAACAGCGGAAGCTCACCCCGCTCACCGGATTCGAACTGCCAACCTTTTGGTCAGCAAGTTCAGCAGCTCAGTGGTTTAACCCTCTGCGCAACTAGGGGTTCCTGGGCTGAATAGGTGTCATTTTATTTAAAGTATTAGCTTAAAAAGGTCCCAGGTTCAAATCCCGGGAGCGGATTGACCGCCCGCTGTTAGCTCCAGCTCCTGCCAACCTAGCAGTTCGAAAACATGCAAATGTGAGTAGATCAATAGGTACCGCTCCGGCGGGAAGCTAATGGCGCTCCATGCAGTCATGCCGGGCACATGACCTTGGAGGTGTCTACGGACAACGCCGGCTCTTCGGCTTAGAAATGGAGATGAGCACCAACCCCCAGAGACAGACATGACTGGACTTAACGTCAAGGGAAATCTTTACCTTTACCTTTACCTTCATTTTAAACCAGTGTTACTCAGACTGTGCTCCTCCAGCTGTTTTGGACTTCAGCTCCCAGAAAACCCAGCCAGTTTATCAGTTGTTAGGAATTGTGTGAGCTGAAGTCCAAAACATCTGGAGGAGCACAGTTTGAGAAACTCTGATTTTAAACTTTTACATTTTAATTATGTGGAATCCGGTTGCTGCAAGAAGGGGGAGCAACATAGTGTGAGATCAGAGATGGCAGGAGTTTGCCTGTTGGCTTTCTCAGCTTTTACCAGGTGAACTACCTGACCTCCAAAGACAACCCAATAGCAGGGCAGTTCCTTATCTTTCTCCCTGCTGGCAAGCAAACCCACATGGAACCACAGTTAGTTGGCAAAAGGATAACATGAAAATTTTCTATTTCTTAACTAAAAGATCTTGTTGGTTTATATCGCACAACAACATCAACAAAGTGAAGAACTGGATTATTGGGATAGACAACTACTTGAGTCCAGAATTTCTGTTTTGAATAGCAATTCAGGCAGAAGTTATAACACTTGCAGAATTGAATAACAAAAGTCTCATGCTGGGCTGCAGTACTTAAAGTAACAAGTGTGTATGAATGAGGGGATTATTGTATGTACGCAGTGTAGCCAGTTGAAACACCATGCATTCTGTCCAGAATTCGTCATAATGTTTTCATTTAAAAAAACAAAGAAATTGCTATGAACTTAATGGCCTGGAAGGGTTAGATATGTAAACATTTGTTCCCTTTACCTGTGTACTGTCTCACTTAACAGGCTTTTCTTCTCTCTCATGCATGACTTTCCTCCACTTTCATATTGAAGTTTCAAATGTGGGGAGGTGATAAGTAGCCACAGGGAGAGTAAAAAAAAATTCTGATCGTATTAAAGGAAATAAATGTTATGCTACTCCTGTTTTTTATTGTAAAACAGACGTTCTTTCAGATTTGTAGTTTAATGCGGTGTTAATTTAAAAGAGGATCATTTCTTAGTGTCATACTCATTGTCTGATAAAGGATTACTACTAGCGTCTGCTCATTTGTAGTGATATGTTAAATGACCTTTCAGTTAATTAGAGACTGATGAAGATATGTAGATTCTTAATTAAAAAATAATAGAATTTGGGTTCAGCTCTGTTTCAGTTCTTTTAATTTAGATTGTAGATTTATAGACTTCTCATATACTTGCAATACAGAGATACATTGAGAGAGAATAGAAGGGAGGGAGTTTGATTGGAACGCTCCTGGCTTGGAGAATGTATTTCCATTCCTGTAAAACAAAACATTTGCTTCAGAATAAAAAGTGTGGAAGTTTGTATTCAGTGGCATGATGCATCTGAGAGAAAATCTGCATGCATTTCATTGACACACACACAGGTACAAATAATTTCAATTGTTTTCTATGAAAACTGATAATTTGTATGTATTAATTTTATGGAGGAAAAGAACAAAAGTTTTGTTGCGCAAAAAGGCCATTGGGGTATTGTGTGGTTTTTGAGTTATTTTTGTGCAGAGATCTCGACATATTTTGCACCTTGGCCCAGATCCTTGAATTCAACTAATGATTTTATAATTTTATTTTTGTATGTGACTTTTTATGACTGTTTTTATCGTTGATGTTTTATTGCTGATTGATTTGTTTTATTGTTTTGCTTTTATATTGTTGTGTAAGCCGCCCTGAGTCACTTTGGGGAGATGGGGCGGGGTATAAGAATAAAGTTATTATTATTATTATTATTATTATTATTATTATTATTATTATTATTATTATCTTTGCTCCACAAAATAGTATTTCTTGCATGAAAAAAAATATTCTATTTCAAAATGGCCTTTGGTGGAATACTTCTCTTGCAAAATGTTTCCGTAATGCAAAACCTCTAGCAGAGTTGGGCCATTTTCTTGTTGAGATGGCTCAGGACTGAAATAACCCCCTCCTTTTATTTTTGTGTTATGCCTGGCATGGTCATTGAAGCATCTTATACATTTGGCTGCATCATGGTAAATTTGCCTTCAGAGATCTGCATCTTCCAGGATAATTCCTACTTCAGTGGTTGTTTCTCCAAAAAAAAAAAAAAGAAATGGCAACAGATTCTTAAAGGCTCCTGTTATAGAATGTTAAACACAGCATGGAGAAGCATTTTCCAAACTCTACCAGTACCCTGGAGACTCATTTGTGGTCTCTGAATACTACCTCTTTCTAAGGTAAAGGTAAAGGTTTTCCCCTGACATTAAGTTTAGTCATGTCCAACTCTGGTGTTGGTGCTCATCCCCATTGCTAAGTTGAAAAGCCGGAATTGTCCGTAGACACCTTCAAGGTCATGTGGCCAGCATGACTGCATGGAGCACTGTTAGTGGTACCAATTGATCTACTCGCATTTGCATGTTTCAAACTGCTAGGTTGGCAGAAGCTTTGCTAACAGCGGGAGCTCACTCTGCTCCCCGGATTTGAACCACCGACCTTTTTATCAGTAAGTTCAGCAGCTCAGCGGTTTAATCTGCTGCACCACCAGGGGCTCCTACTACCCCTGTCAATTCTCTCATTTGAACAATATGGGTTTTTAAAGGAAGATACAGTTCATGTAGAGTTCCATTTCATATATTTCCATTTGAGATTTAGCTATGTAGTGGAAGCCACAGTGGTGCAATGGATTAAACCCTTGTGCCGGCTGAACTGCTGACCTGAAGATCTGCAGGTTGGTGGTTTGAACCCACAAGATGTGATGATCTGTTAGCCCAACTTCCCATGAGAAGGCATGAGAGAAACTTCCCACAGGGTGGTAACACATCCGGGCATCCCCTGGGCAATGTCTCTGTAGACAGCCGATTCTCTAACACCAGAAGTGGCTTGCAGCATATTCTCAATTCGCTTCTGACAAGATAAAAAAGAAGCTATGTAATTAAATCTTTGGCCTTGTACTTTTCATTGCTTTTAAATGAGAGAATGTTGTGGTTAACTATCCTGCTGAAACCGATGAAAAGGTGTTTGTGGTTGACTTGTAATCCTTCTAATCAGTGATTATTTATCAAAACTTAGTAAATATTTTTATCAATAAATGGGGAAGAAGATCTATTATTTAAAGTTATTAGAAAATAAATTACCATGTATCTTCATAACAATTGGATGGCAATTTGTAAAATGTAACTTTCACTGTATGATCTTGATTCATAATTTCGAGCTGTTTGATTGACTAAAAAGGTTTTTTTTTATGAAAATGGTAAAGCAGTTGGTTTTTTTCACATCATGAGATACAAAGTAACATTTTTATTAAAGTAAAATGAGATGATTTCATCCCTATATTTTTCCTCATTCGTTTATTTAATGATTGGATACATTTTCGATTTATTTAGTGTGAGAGAATTTACACCAGCTCCCAATTTATAGCGGGATAGCATCCAAGTTTCCTGACAGAAATTTAGTGTTGCTTGTATACAGGCGAGTCTTTCATCTCTTGCAGTATTAACACTGCAGGAGCATGGATTGTGCATTTTTTATTTCTTTTCTGCAAACAGATTTTTCTTCTGAGGGCTTCAATAAGTTTTGTGTCACTAGGTCTATAGAAGAACAAGAACAGCCTGACATGTTTATTAAACTGCAAACTAATGAAAAAGATGTGAACGCTCAGAAAAATTGGGAGGATGGAATGGGGAGCGTGTTTCATGGTTTCTCCCCCAGGCCTTCACAGTCATGTCGCATAATGAACAAGGTGACCCAGTTTGTTTTTGCTTGTACTTGGAAAAATGCAAACACAGACACAGATTTTGATGAGCATATGGGAAAATTACCTTTTGGGACTGCAATTCCCAGAAACCCCTCAATGCAGTGAGGCAGGATAGGGGATTCTGTGATTTGCAATCCAAAAGAGAGATAAAAAGTTCTCTAAACTCTGATCTACTAGGAAATGGCAAGCTTCAAAGATCTTATGTTATAATACTGGATATAAATATTTAAATAGGTAGGCAAATAAAGAAATATTTAACATTATAGACTGTTTAAGAAAGAAAAAAGCCACCAGGTGAAATATACAAAGTCTGGTTTGGGGCAACCAGTTTAGAGCCAATGGATAAATTCTGTCATTATGTGGTCGATAATAATTTGTCAGCTGAGAGGGAAGATGCTGACAATGCCACAGTTGACTAGGAATTGTTCAAGTGTCAGATGACAGCACTATGATGGATGGTCAGAGGGGAAAGAAACAGTCTTTTTTTGTAAAGAATTGAGGAGAATGAAGACACAAAGCCAAAGTAACATACTGAAGGGATAAAGGATAATTCCTGACAGTTCAGAGACTTTTTTGGAGTAGTTTTCTTATGTCAGTCTTCTCTATGGGCAGTTTAAGGCAGTATGGAGGTTGCATCAGTCTGCCGGAATTCACACAACACATGCTGGCTGAAGCGAGTTAACCCAGGGTAAGCCATTTAATGTAGCTGCACCAAGTGGCGGTCCAATCGCCAGACAATCTAGACATTTGTCTTTGGTACCATCATCCCAGGGGCGCCATCGAGGCCCCTGGGAGGGTGGCGCCACCCCCGTCTCCTTCACCTTCGGGATGGGCGTTCCTGCCGTGGTCTGGGCCTTGTCGCCATGCGGCCCGCACGGCCTGGCCCCGCCTCCCATGCAGCCTGGCCACACCTCCAGCCCTTCCTGCCGTGGCCTGGCCCTTCCCACCACGGCCTGGCCCTTGCCGCCACGGCCTGGGCCTTGATGCCATGTGGCCAGTGCGGCTTGGCCTCGCTATGCACCCCACGCCACACGGCCCCGTGCCCCGCCCCCCGTGCCGCACGGCCCCGCCCCCCTGCGCTGAGGGTGTGTGTGTGCAAAAATTACCTTTAATTACATTAAAATACCTAAGGATGGCTCTGGCTGCACCCCAGCTTTAAAAAACACAAGGAAATGTCTGAATCCGGCAGCAGGATTCCGACTTTCCTCTCTGATGGGGCAGTGCGGACACCTATGCAGATTCTGGGATCGGTGTCCCCAGGCTCAGACAAGGTGGGTGTCCATCTTGCCTATCCCCCTGAAAAAACCACATAGACAAACAACACTTATTTCCAGATCCCTCTCAATGTAACTGAGCAAGGCAGCTTGTGAAGAGTGGGAGAGGGTTCGCTCCTCTCGCATTTTGTGTAGAACCACCCTGTGGCTCAGGCTTTGTAGTTGGTATTCATTTATTGAATGATTGAACTGTGAAGTGAAGCAAAATAAATCATGAGTTCATTCCCAGTAGGGATGACCTGAATGTTTGTGCTCATAGGTATGTATTACAGCACCTATAAACTATATTCCACTATTTTTTTTCTGCATGTCACCATTTCTGGTGGCAATTTCCTAGTGACATTTGCTTATGTCTCAGTATGACATTTGCATCCTGCCTTTCTTACAATGTGCTCAGTGTGGTACCGGTAAGATTTTATATACTGAAAAGAAAATGTCTTTCTTGCTTAGCAAATCCAACCAGGCATTTACACTGGCTGACACACTACTGAAAGGAGAATAAATAACAGTGTAGAAAATGCTTTGATGCCACTTTACTGTGGCTGCCATGATCAGCATGGTGGACTACTCATGAAATAGTCTTGTTTCTTCTTTCTCTAGAACAAGGTATACTTCACATCAGGATGTTGGGTTTTAACACAGGAGTAGGGAACTTCTAGATTTCCTTACCATTGTCTATGTTGGTTACAACATCTGAGAACTGCAGTTCAACAACATCTGAGGGGTCATACTTTGTCCATCCCTATTCATATAGTAGGAAGAATGTATGGACTGTGCTAAATATGATCTAATGGACTTTATTGTTCTTCAAAGGAAATTCTGTCACACTGTTACACCGTGGAGTTCATTTTATGAAATGATGCATCAGAGGAAAGCTCATGGGAAAATTCAGGGTCTATGACAGTTAGATGGTCATCATTTCCTCCTTGTTTTCAAAGTTCCAAAGATCAATGCTATGAAATACCATAAAATTACACTGTGCAGTGGTTATACATCCCAGTACCCGTCAATAAGGCAGTGAGATGGATGTGGACATTTTTGCTCAATCCTTTTCCTTTCCAGCTGTCTTGCTTCACTTGTATCCTTTGTTCCTGGGTTCATCAGAAGTAAGGGAAGTCTATGAGAAGCTTCATACAAATAGTTCATTCTTCATGACACTCTGATGTACTGCATGCGCATGTGCATGCAGCAGAAGGAGATAAGATAGCTCTGTCACAATATGAAATCAGTAAAGTACACAGGTGGATGGGGATGAACAAGCTAGAATTCAGTCTGGTGAGAATCAAAGCACTGTCAACCAAAGGTCCTAACAGTCCTGCCAGTTCTAGAGAGTATCGCATTGGTTCAGAAGCACCACCTCTTTTGTGAGAAGTGCTCCTTGATTCTTTGCTTTTCCTGGATAAGCTTTGGCTATAGTTCTAAGACCCAAAAAGGATGCGTAGGGCTAAATCCAGTATAAATCCTACCTAGAGCATACAGTCCTGTAAAGCTCAAGTAAGCTTTCTGTATGCCTTATTCCACTACTTTATATGGAGAGACATGAATAAAATATACAGGAAAGCCTACACAATGGTGATGGGACTCAAAGGGAACTAACAACACTTTACCTTACCGATAGCTAACATCAGCTATATCAATATAAGTTCCTTCTTGGTATGCAGCACTCACAAAATAACTACCTGTGTTAGGTTAGATACAATTGTACTTAGGAAGGAGTGCCAATATTGAAAGGTCAATCAATAAGAGTCTGGGTGCTTATGGTCACTTGAAGAGGGAAGCATATGAAGCTGTTTCCACTCTATTGCAAAAAGCATATCAGTGAAAATCTCTGTTCAGGATATATAACAATTTTATTACACTGCATCATCAGCTTTAGTATCTTCTTGTTGAACTGAGACTTGCGGAACGAGACTGGATGTTTTGAGAATTTCTAAGAAAAGAACAGGCTGTTTTAATTTCCTTCCCTTTCAATATAGTCTCTTGATGTGATTAATATTGCTTCAGGTAGCAATGATATATTTTAGACGTTATCTCACTGCTTCTTGCACTGATATTGCAACATATTTCATCTCCTGCTTGTGGCTGAAACTGCAAGCCCAGAGAGCAATCAAGCTATTAGATTGTCCTTGGGGTTCAGATGTTTCACCCAAAGGAAGACAGGGGAAATAATAAGGGTAATAGCTGGATTCTTGCCAGGCTGTTCCTCCCCCTTGCTCCTTTGAAGGATCAACACAGTTTTAGGTCAAATCAACTGCCCCTTGCTTATTACAATTAATTATTACAATTCTCTGTATATAGAATCATAGAATCATAGAATATTAGAGTTGGAGGAGACCTCATGGGCCATCCAGTCCAACCCCCTGCCAAGAAGCAGGGGCCAATATGGATTTGTTATTCTGTGGTTTATCATCAAAATGTAGCTACCTCAACCAAATTTGACTGCAGCCAGAAGTTTGACTTTTCCACCTTTAATATATAAATTATTGGAGTTAAGGAACTGTATCTAGCACTGTTTTTTTTCTCTCTCGTGTAGTAGTAATATCCAGTGTAAATGGTTTCTTCTCCTTGTTGCTCTAGAATCCTAAAGACCTGAACTGAGGAGTCCCCGACATGGTAATGAATATGGCTTTGGAATGAGTTAGACCTGTAGGAAGGAAAGGCTGACAATCACTGAGGTAATAGAAGTGTCATATTGATATAGGGTACAATTAAGTCATTTCCCTCCTCATGGTTTTTTCCTTTATGCCATTTTTTTTTCTTTACTCTTACTACTGTCGTTATAGTAAGACTGCTTTTGGGCTATGTCCTCACATAGTGATTTTGGCATATAAAACTATAAGAAATAATCACACCAAATGTAGCAAAAATCCATAAGAGATTGAATTTCTACAGCAATACAATTATTCAGTTACAATGATTATGTTCAATAACAGCTTGTAGTAAGAGGGTTGTTGTATGTATTCCAGGCTGTATGGCCATGTTCCAGAACATGGCCATACAGCCCGGAATACATACAACAACCCTGTGATCCCGGCCATGAAAGCCTTCGACAACACAGCTTGTAGTAACATTAAGGTAAAGGGTAAAGGTTTTCCCCTGATGTTAAGTCCAGTCATGTCTGACTCTGGAGGTTGGTGCTCATCTCCATTTCTAAGCCGAAGAACCAGCGTTGTCCGTAGACACCTCCAAGGTCATGCGGCTGGCATGATTGCATGGAGTGACGTTAACTTCCCGCCAGAGCGGTATTTATTTTATTTATTTATTTACAGTATTTATATTCCGCCCTTCTCACCCGAAGGGGACTCAGGGCGGATCACATTACACATATAAGGCAAACATTCAATGCCTTTAACATAGAACAAAGGCAAGACAAACATAGACTCTGAGCTGGCTTCGAACTCATGACCTCTTGGTCAGAGTAATTTGTTGCAGCTGGCTATCTACTGATCTACTCACATTGGCATGTTTTCGAACTGCTAGGTTGGCAGGAGCTGGAGCTAACAGTGGGCGCTCAAGCCCCTCCCGGGATTTGAACCTAGGACCTTTCGGCCTGAAAGTTCAGCAGCTCAGCGCTTTAACGCACTTCAATAGTGCTCAATAGTAACATTACAAAATGTTAAAAGTCACAGCATCTGCAGTTGTCTAAGGGAATGTGATTAGAGGCAGTCCCCGAGTTACAAACACCCAAGTTATAAACAACTCATAGTTATGAACGGTGTTGAGACAACAGGAAGTGAGAGAAATCTACTGCTCAGAAGGAACATTCACTCCTGTAAGAGGTATCATAGGAAAAAGGTGTTTCAACTGAAGCTTTATCACCAATCCTTGTTTCCAAAACAAGCTATTTTTTTTCCAAAATCCAATTATCGCAGGGACAGAAAGTAAGATGAAATCTTCTGAACATGGACACAGACAGCAGAACAAACACCACAGAAGGAAAATCTTCCCTATATATGTAGCTGGAGTTATGCTTAAAATGCACCTGTTCCAACCTACAGAACCTATCTTAACTGCCTTTATAAACAAACTGATTTTGGAGTTTATGTGGCCCCGGCCATTCAGGTTTCCAGACAAACTCTAAACCTCTACTATTGGAATAAAGATAGCCCCTGGGCTCACCAAGCGAACAGCTCTTTCTGTTGTCAAGGCCACCAGGATTCTAGAACCAGGCTTTGTTTGGTAGCTGGGCTGGAACATACACCATCTGGTTGGCAACCGCATCAGTTGGACATATTGTCCCATCCCCTTTCATGGATGGTCAGTCCTTTGGCTACTCCTGTGATCAATTATATTCCAGGCCTGTTATTGTCTACTGTCCTCAGCTCCCAGGGCTGTAGCTGTGGGTGGGTGGGGGTTAGGGGTTCAACCTCCCCCCTCCCAAAAAAATCTTCAGGTTTAATTTTTTAACTCATTAACCAAATCCCCATGAGTGTCCACTGAAGTTTATTTATTTATTTATTTATTTATTTACAATATTTATATTCTGCCCTTCTCACCCCAAAGGGGACTCAGGGCAGATCACATTATATACATATAGGGCAAACATTCAATGCCCATAAACACATCGAACCGAGACAGAGACAGACAGACGCAGAGGCAATTTAACCTTCTCTTGAGGGGATGTTCGATTCTGACCACAGGGGGGAGCAGCTGCTTCATCATCCACTCTGACCTCACTTCCTCATTCCAATGTCGTAAATTAGTTAAACTTGCCTCCCCACTTTTTATAAGTTGTACCTTATTTCCCACTTGATAGATGCAACTATCTTTTGGGTTGCTAGGTCAGCAACGAGCAGGGGCTATTTTTTTATTTTTTTAATTGATGGGTGCTCACCCCGCCACGGACTGTCCTCGAACTCATGACCTCATTGTCAGAGTGATTTATTGCAGCAGGCTGCTCGCCAGCCTGCGCCACAGCCCGGCCCACTCATTTATCTGTCATGAGTGTCCACTGAAGTTTATCGATGGAGCCTGTTTTCTAAATTATTTTGCGTTATCTTCATGATTCGCCAAAAAAAGGTTTCCTCACCCCCCCCCCCCCCATTTTTTCTGGCTTTGGTCCTTGTTCTTTTGAGGAAGAGTTCTTTGATCATTGTTCTTCACAATCCTGCAGACCTTACCCTCTCTCTGTCTTTCACCCTTGTCTGTCTCAGTTTGTTCACCCTGTTTATATTGAACTTCCCTCAGCAATCTCCCCTCAGCATGACAGTCTTATTATTTCACCTCAGTAAGTTTGCACAGGGTTGCTGCCTTTCCCTACTACCTAACCTCTGTGGGTTCAGTTTTCCAAGATCTCTCCCCTGAAAAACCTTGATGATCTAAGGAAGTGCCTGACCTATGAAGACGTGACAGAGCAGACAGTGGTCCTGACTGACAGCATTGCATCATTAATGAATACATTCTGTCTTAGCCATCAAAGTAAATCAAAAATACAGCTGTATTATAGTAGTGCCTTTTTCCCCTGTGAAAAGCTGGAAAGAAGAATGTTGGCAATCTCTGTTAACATATGTCCAAGGGCTAAAAATGATGATATTAAGAAATGATACAGTGCCTACAGAAGACCATGGAAAGAAGCCTGTTGGGCAGTGTTGCGTGCAAAAAAAATGTTCTGGATATGATTTTCTTTGACTTGAGGAATCTAGCAGCTGAATTAAAAACTGAAATTCTGAGAATCATTTCAGCAAGCATGATAATAAATGCTCTCTACAGTGAGACATGAACATTTTCACTTGGGCTGATTAATTTTTGATGCATTATTCTTTAAATAGCACGCAGAGTAGTGATGTAAAAAGGAGACAGTTTTTCTAAAGCTGACGAGGAAATTAGCCCTCTGGTTCCCAAGTTGTGGGTGTGTTTCTGTGTCATAGCCTTTGGAACTGGGAGTAAAAATAGGAGAAAAATATATGGATGGATCAGAATTGTAGCATCGTTTTCAGTGTGGTAATGCCACCAAACATTTCAAAAGGTAATAACATATTGTACAAAACTAATGTGCATTCGTTGACAAAATGTCTATCCAAGCTTTTTTCCAAATCCTTTTAAAAGGTGCTCAATTTTACTTGTTTTTTTAAAAGATTTTTCTTTCTTTATTAATGTCTGTGTCTGTGTGGGACGTTTCCACACAAAGAGGTCATTAAAGCTAGCTTTTTAACTGATGGTAAGCTACTACCTTGGATCTTGATGGACTGAAAAGTGACACAAACATACTGTAATGCAAAATAGATTCAGGGTACTACTCCATCCATGCATCCATCCATCCAATCATTGTCAATTGCTGGTCATATAATACCTGTTTTGGACAAAATATATCAGACATTATTGTGGGTATAATTAATGTAATGTTACTAGCTGTGCCCGGCCATGCGTTGCTGTGGCGTTGTCTGGTGGTGTTGGTGAGAAATTGTTGATGTAGTGGTGGTATTGAATGTCTGTTGTATGGTTGTCTTTATGTTTAGTATGCACACTGAAGTGGATTATATGGCAGTGTGGAGTCAAGATAATCCAGTTCAAAGCAGATAATATAAGATTCTAAATGGGTTATATAGCTGTGTGGGCCTTGAATCCACACTGCCATATAATCCAGTTAAAATCTGATAATCTGTGGAAGAGGCCTAAGTGAGACCTAACTGTGCCTGTCCCCTGGGCTGAGTAGGTTGCTAGGAGACCAAGTGGGAGGAATTTAGCCTTGTAACTGGCAGCAATTGGATAAAAACAATTATTCCTCTCCCTCTAATTAGGACTTTATTTTTCTTTTCTTTTTGTTGTATCAACCTAGAGCCGTGGATGATGGATTGTGTTGTCAAATTTTGAGGTTGGGGAGCCTGTAGTTTTGTTGTTTTGTCCGCTGCTCTGATGCCATCACTCTTTTATATATATAGATGTAAAAAGAAATATATTTTTACAATTATCACTATTCCCTGTTTTCCCCACCACTCAATCAGTGACATGTGAAAAGGTAGTTTTGTTCTTAGTATAACATTGTGGCTGTATGCTGTGCTTTACGTGCCTCGATTGGAGTGAAAGGCAACCATTCACATAATGGGAAACACATAAGGACAACACTGAGGTGGAGGCTCAATCTAACTTCTTTCCATGGCAGCTATAGCCATTGAAAATCAAGCTTGTGCTGTAATCACAAGCACAAGCTTGATCCAAGTCACATCCTGGATCCTTCTTGTTTGTCAGGCCACAATGTGACATTATGGTGTGTGTGTGTGTGTGTGTAACTTTTATATAGACCGTGCTTCATCACGGTCAAATGGAAGTGTAATGGAATTTATTTGCCTGATATATCCAGCAATATATTTGCAGGCCGGGTGGTGGCGCAGGCTGGTTAGCAGCCATCTGCAAAAAATCACTCTGACCAAGAGGTCATGAGTTCGAGGCCAGCCCGTGCCTGCATCTGTCTCTGTCTCTGTTCTATGTTATGGCATTGAATGTTTGCCTTATATGTGTGCAATGTGATCCGCTCTGAGTCCCCTTCGGGGTGAGAAGGGCAGAATATAAATACTGTAAATAAATAATAAATAAATATCCATCATGTCAATGGCACTGAACAGTTCTAAGGACACAAAAGAAACAGGCATTTGGCATCCAGCACTTTATTTTAGCATGCACAGCTTCATTGTGTTGTCACTTGTTATCATGGCTAATAGCTGTTGTTTAAACCTCTCTATTTGGTGAATTGGTCCATAAATCCTCAAACCAAAGGATTGCTTTTCACCTATGTTTTTAATTGTATCACAATATCATCATCAGCGAAGGCATCTTGTGCTGCATGGATTACATTCCCCCTATAATCTCAGGATCACAGTTTGGGTGTGGACACAGATCTGTACCTAGATGCTCAGATTTTAATAGTGGCCAGGGGCATGTTTGCATAGCTAAAACTGATGCACCAATTGTACCTGTTCCCAGAGATTTCATTGTTGGGTGTAGTGCCACACATCTTATTGCATCCAATTTGAATGACTATAACACAGTCCTAGGAGCCCCGGTGGCGAAGTGTGTTAAAAGCACTGAGCTGCTGAACTTGCAGACCGAAAGGTCCCAGGTTCAAACCCCGGGAGTGGCGTGAGCGCCCGCTGTTAACTCCAGCTTCTGTCAAATTAGCAGTTCGAAAACTTGCCAATGTGAGTAGATCAATAGGTACTGCTCCGGTGGGAAGGTAACAGCGCTCCATGCAGTCATGCCGGCCACATGACCTTGGAGGTGTCTATGGACAACGCTGGCTCTTCGGCTTAGAAATGGAGATGAGCACCAACCCCCAGAGTCAGACATGACTGGACTTAACATCAGGGGAAAACCCTTACCTTAACACAGTCCTATGCAGAACTTCATTTGCAAACTGTTCAGAAAATGCTGTGGGTTCAAAATGCTGTGGCTAGATTGCTGACCAGGGTTTTAGGGAACACATAACTCCCCTGTTACAACTGTATATGGCTACAAGTCTGTTTCCAGGTGCAATTCAAAGAGCTGGTTATGGCTTTTAATAGCCATATTTTAATGGCCTGCATTCAGTCTGAAAGGACTGTATTTTCCTTTGTGAGCTAGCAACATAGCAAACTATTCAGTCTGCACAAAATGCTTTCTTTGGTATATCAATAACTTTTTGTGACTGGTATGAAAGTTTGATGTGCTCTAGATACGAGTGCATGTTTCTCATGTTACACAATATGCCATAGGTGGACAGGTGTTCTTCTAGTGCCCCTCTGTCTTCTTTGAATATAGCAGCTTTATTAGAATGCTCACTGTATGAATTGTCCCTTGTAAATACAGTAGAGTCTCACTTATCCAACATAAACGGGCCAGCAGAACGTTGGATAAGTGAATATGTTGGATAATAAGGAGGGGTTAAGGAAAAGTCTATTACACATCAAATTAAGTTATGATTTTACAAATTAAGCACTAAAACATAATGTTTAACAACAAATTTGACAGAAAAAGTAGTTCAATGCGCAGTAATGCTATGTAGTAATTGCTGTATTTACAAATTTAGCACCAAAATATCACGATGTATTGAAAACATTGACTACAAAAATGCGTTAGATAATCCAGAATGTTGGATAAGCGAGTGTTGGATAAGTGAGACTCTACTGTACTTACTAACTTAGGTGATCCCTTATTGATGGTCCTCCAAGTGTAGTGCCTTGGCGGTGGGTACGTAGGTGACTGTGGAGCCCTATTCTTGACCCACATGTTCTTCCACAGTGAGGACATTGCTTTCCATGTCGAAGGTGTTGGCTTGATGCTCCTTCCTCTCGGCACATTTCTCCCTTTCACCCTCCATTCATGCCTCTAAAAATTCCACAGCACTGCTGGTCAGAGCTGACCTCCAGCTAGAGCGCTCAAGGGTGAGGGCTTCCCAGTTCTCGATGTCTGCCACAGTTTTTTTAAGGTTAGCTTTAAGCCCATCTTTAAATCTCTTTTCCTGGATTGTCACCTTGGATGTAAGATTGCATGTCAAATGTTATAGGTCTTGCGATGTGTTAGGGAAAAGGCTTCATGCAGAAGAAATAGAAATAATGCATTACATTTTGGATAACGTGTTTGCTTCCATGAATTTTTATTTCATAGTTAATAATTGCTGCTCTCAGGGCTTGTGCCTATTTTGTTTTGTTTTCTATTAAACAACTGTACTGTGTCATTTCTTGGTGCCTTAAGCGATTTGCAAGACTGGGTTTATAATGCCTACTGTTTCTCATTTCCATTACTGTCAAGGTGCAGTTTATTTTTATCTGGAGACTTAAAAGTATCCATTTTGGGGACTGGAGAACCCTATTCTTCAGTTATTTTCACTGATTAATTTTGTCAGCCCAGACTGCATGGTCATACAACTGCCAACATGCCAGCTTTGCATTCTCACAATTGCTTTTAGGAAGGAATTGGTAAAACACTGCTGAGTATTCCAATGCAGTAACTAGGAGCAGTGTGTTCTCTGCATGCGTGTGTGTATGCATCCATGCATGCATGCATGAGTTTTCAAGTCACCTGTTGACTAATATTAAGCCCATTGATTTTATAGGATTTTCTTAGGCAAGGAGTACTTAGAGGTGGTTCTGCCTATTCCTTCCTATGAAATATAGCTGTCAGCACATGCATTCATTGGTTTTCCAACTACTAACCATGGCTGACCCTGTTTAGTTTCCATGATCAGACAGAATCTGATGCTTTTAAGGTATTCATCCCCTTTTAGTGGATTGTTATTGGGTTTTGTGGTAGAAAAAAAGAGAAAAATTAGATCATCTTATTGTATTAGTGGACAAAGCTAGTAATGCCCAGCCTGGCTGCCAACAATAATATGGATTCCGGAGCTGACCCAAATGGCTAGAATTTTGGTTCTGCTAATATTCTGTTCTAAATGAATGTTGGGAATTGGTTGCTATGAAGGAAAGGAGTAGCCCTAGACAGCTCATTCTTTTTAAAATTAATTGACAGGAGACAATTGTATTCCATCGATTTAGCAATCTGTGCCTTTATTAATTTAAAACAATTATTTTAATTATTTTAACTTTGTTGATATTTAATTCTATTCTATTTTCAATTTCTTGTTAGCCACTTTTTATGTAGAATGGAGGGGAATAGGTGCCATTTCGTTATCTCTGTTAGCTAAATATGCTACCTTGACCCTGCTATTGTTTGTAACCAGGAATTTCAAAAAGCTTCTTTGTTACTTCACAAGTTCCTCTTTGTATAGGTGTCACTGCCAGTCTTCCTCCCAAGGTCTCCAGGGAGCTATGGATCATTGTACAGTGGAGACAAGCATCTGTAAGCTGTTTATTTATTTAGATGCAGAAATGCTATTTTAAAAGTTGTAAGGAAAAAAATCTCCCCTTGTGTAGAGGGAAAACACAAAACTTAAAATTCTAAGTGCCAGCAAAAAAAAGGGAGAAGTTTAATCTTCTTTTGGTCTAAAACTATTTAGCTGTTTGTGATTTCCTTTATTTTATCACTTTTTAAATTTATTTATTATGCAATGCTTTTGACACGAAATAAATAAATCTCAATAAAAAAGAGTTTCAGTGAGGGCCCATCCAAACAGGGTCCAAAATGCGTGATCTCACATGCTTGTACTGGAGGCATCCAAACGATGCCTCCAGTAAAAGTAAATAAATTCAGGGCAAAGCAGGAAAACTCTATGTCCCAAATTAATTTGATACTGGATTAGACCCGGGTCTTCCTGAAAGATCCGGGTATAATTCAGTATAGGCCCTGTGTGGATTGCCCCCTCGATAGTCCTATGAGTACTGAGGGGGCAGTCTGCACAGACCTCTTGGGTTTTCCAGGCTGATTCAGCCTGGAAAACCCAGAGGGCTGTAACTACCTCTCCAAAATTCCAGTTTCTCCAGTAAAAAGGTAAAGGTTTTCCCCTGACGTTAAGTCCAGTTTGACCGATTCTGTGGGTTGGTGCTCATCTCTATTTCTAAGCCAAAGAGCCGGCATTGTCCATAGACACCTCCAAGGTCATGTGGCCAGCATGACTGCATGAAGTGCCGTTACCTTCCCACTGGAGCAGTACCTATTGATCTACTCACATTTGCATGTTTTCGAACTGCTAGGTTGGCAGGAGCTGGGGCTAACAGCAGGAGCTCATTCCGCTCCTGGGATTTGAACCTGGGATCTTTTGTCCGCAAGTTCAACAGCTCAGTGCTTTAACACACTGTGCCACCAGGGGCCCCATTTTCATTTTCATTTTCACATTTTCATATGAGATGTGGAAAATCTCACATGAAGACTCTTTGCTTTTTTTTCAAGTCTTCTGGCTAAATATCAGACTCTGGTTACTCCAGTACAAAGTGCTAAAAAGTCTTCCCACTAAGGTAGAAATTACATGCCAGGAGAAAGGAGGTGAGGAGCAATTTTCCTCCTTGCCCCCTTCTCCTAGATCATTTTTTCTATGTGCCAAGAGGACTCCAGCATCAGGGTAATGGTGGCTGGGTAAGTTATTTTCTTTTTAAAGAGTTTTTTGGGAGGGGCTCAGGGTGTCTGGGTGTTCTCCCAGAAGGTTCTGGCAGTGCATTTAGACACGCAGCACCAAAAGCGCGGACCAGTGTAGGGACATAAGGCTGCCCAACCCAGGTTTTTATACCTTTTTCCCTGTCTAGAATCGGCCTTAGTGGGAAGACTTTTTAGCAGTTTGTACTGGAGAAACCAGAGTCTGATATTTAGCCAGAAGACTTGAAAAAAAGCAAAGAGTCTTCATGTAAGATTTTCCATTGAAAAAAGGAAAAATGTTGCACTGTCCAATTAAATATTAGCCTAAATTTTATAAGAAGTGCTATGATGACATTCAGCAGTCAGTTTCCTATAATCTAAGGCTTCAATCAGCCATAGGGAGAAAAAGGCAATTTGTATCTTTCATCTCCTGATCATGCTGAGATTCTGATAGGCCTTGGGATAAGAAGGGGACACACATCTATTTCTTTACAAGTCTTTTGGAGATGGCTTGATTGTCGGGGAGAGTGCATTCCTCTTTCTCTTCTGAAGTGAACTCTGAGGTGATAACACGTAAGCTGGCTGCAATTCAAATGGAAACCACACAGTAAGGGATGTCTGGGGTTGTGGGAAGATTTTATCCCTGCCCAGGCTCTCCAAATGGCGCTATTGTTGTCACAGCACAGTCCACAGCCTACATTGCAAGTGGAGGAAAGGGCTCTGGAGCCTAAATTGGGGACAAGAAATGTGTAACCCTGCAGATATTGCTGTTCTCCAACTCTCATTATCCCTTCACTATTAGCTGTGTTGACTTGAAATGATGGGAGCTGAAGTTCAATAATATCTGGAGAGACAATCCTTCCTTATTCTGGGCCCCAGCAGGAGTTAGGGAATGAGAGATGTTCCCCTATTTCCCAAATATTCATCCATGCCAAAAACTAGATTGAAGACATGTAAGAGACATGCAAAAATAGAAGAGATACGTATTTATTTACCATATTTCTATCCCGCCCTATCTCACCCCAAGGGCTGACTCAGAGCAGCTTAAAATTTGGCACAATTTGATGCCACATTGAAACATAAACATAACAGATCATAAATACATTAAACATGAAATCATTAAACATAAAAGAATCACATATAAATAAAATTAAAACAGGATTTAAAATGGCTATTAAAACAACCACATACCTCTATTAATAAATGTTGATGATTGTTAGAAAACTACCTTGATTTCTACCTTGAAAACTACCGTGTGTATGGATTTATGGGCCAATTTCTCATTAAGAAGATGCTGAGATTCAGTGGATTAAGAATTCTGGCATTTATTTTGTTTCCAGGACCTGGAACATTTATATGCAGGTACATTTTCTGTGTCATGTAGGCTCAAGTCTTTCATGTATATTATTGTGAAGTTTAGGATTTTAGAATAATGGATTCATCAATATATTTCTCAAAATTTAAAAACAAATTAATGAGGGGTTTTTTTGGAGATAGTATTTTATTAGGAAATGTATGTTGCACTCCACCAAACCTTTTGTGAAAGCAGCAAACTTTAGTTTATTCTTATGAACCCTTATTTTATTTACTTGATTAAATATTTCTTAAGAAAGTGTTGGTAGATTTCAAATTAGACTACAAGGATGCTTCAATTTTTTAAAATCTCAGATGTTTCTTCTAAAGAAGAACTGTGGGGAAATGAACAAATACTCTGCAACTTTTTGTGTTGTGCTGCTGAGGTTTCTAATTTTGCTGTCATGTGTAATTGTCCCTATATATGATGTTTGGAAATGAGGAAAATTGGCAATGGCCAAATGAGAACTTACAAATAAATAATTGCACCGTTACTTGTAATTAGTTTAGCAATAGCTAAGTTACATTAGGTTGCAATATAACAAGGGATAATTGTACTTTCTTTTATAATTACAGGATTATTGTTACATTGAATGGTAGAAGATAAATCCAAGTGATGGCTTGCATTTAGATTTTGGTTTTGAGGTAATGACACGGTGGATTGGATATTTCTTAACATAGACCAGGGGTTTGTAATAGTTGTGTGCTTTTGAAAAGTAACTCGAAGTTGCTGTTGCTTGAAAAAAATGGGAAACTGCAACCCAAACCCGAAGAATAATCTTTTTGATCCTGAACTTTCCAAAGTAACTTGAAAAGTTTGCTAATAAGGGAATTGATGGTAACCTGAAAAACAAGTTGTGTTCCCAACGAATGTGGGCTAAGAAAGTGTGAACCCAGTGGATATTCACAGGGAAAAAAAATAGAAGAAAAGGAGGCTTTTCACTGTCACCAGGTCCACATATTCTTCCATTCAAATCCCATTACAACTGACAGTTTCTGAACAAGGGACAACTAAGCAAATATTTTTGTGAGAAGTCCTCAGATAGCCTTCTATGAAACACAACTTTCAATTTATAAAGGATGATTCAATCTCCCGGGATTAAAATTTACCACAGCCCCGGAATAAGTCCTTCTTTCTAAGTTTCCCATGGACTCCAGATTCCTTACTCATTCCATATTGCTTTCTGTGGTCCAATCCTGACTGTAATATGTGGCAAAATGTAGAATAACCAGAGCAAGCCAAAGAAGAAATAAATTCCAACCTTTGGCAAGGTTAGATAATATTTGATCTACAACTCCTTTAAACGTCTTTGCATATACAGTACTTGTACGTTGTAGCTGCTACCGGGAAAATGTGGAGGAACATGCAAACTTTTTGGCTTTTGATCTCACTTCATGGGGATAATGTAAATATTATGATAAACTCCAATACAGTAATTTGGACTCCTTAGACTATATCAAAAATATTTCATTTTAAATCCTTTGAGAACCCAGAATTAGAATTTCTCCTACTTTACTCACCACATTGTGGAAGCATTGTTTAAGTGTAAATCTGAAACTAGTCAGAATCTGTAGCTCCAGAAAATCTGCATCTGTTAAAATCAATAAGACAATCTCCCACAGGTACACAGCATTCTCTGTACCTTGATTTGCACTAAATTGGACCTTTCTTTGTCAAGCTACCACTTAAATGGAAAACCAATTCAGGAATTCATGCACAATTATCATAATATAACCCTTTCTTAGAGCTGCCACATAATCTTGGGTAAAATATTGTGCGCCATGGATTCTCAATACATTTCACAGACTTGGGCTTACAGCTGACAAGTCCAAGAGCTGGAGATGTGATGTTTCTGAAGGGGTTGCACAAGTGTCACCAATATAGGACATAAATTGTCTAAAATATGCATATGCATCATAGATCTATAAACAATGCTTGCTTGCAAAGTTCTCTACAAGAAAGGGACACCCCACTGAGAAACTGACATATGGCCACAATTTTTTATATATATTGTAATTTTTCTATTGAAAAGTGTAGGCAAAACATGGGAGGTGTGAAGAAAAAGTATTGTTGCATGTAAGCAACTTTGCTTCTTTGAAAGCAGTGATACAAAATGTAGTATTTCCTGTTAAAAATGCTGTTTTTGTTCAATCACTGCACAAACAAACACATCAACATTTTTGTCCATAAGTATATTTTATATAAATGTTTTTTTAAAAATAAAGATGTCCCAAAGGGTGAAACATAATTTTAAAATCATTGAATTCCTTTGGAGCCCCCGGTGGCACAGCGTTTTAAAGCACTGAGCTGCTGAACTTGCGGACCAAAAGGTTGCAGGTTCGAATCCGAGGAGCGGAGTGATTTCCCACTGTTAACCCCAGCTTCCGCCAACCTAGCAGTTCAAAAATATGCAAATGTTAGTAGATTAATAGGTACTGCTCCGGCAGAAAGGTAACGGCGCTCCATGCAGTCATGCTGGCCACATGACCTTGGAGGTGTCTACGGACAATGCCGGCTCTTCAGCTTAGAGATGAGCACCAACCCCCAGAGTCGGACATGACTGGTCTTAATGTCAGGGGAAAACCTTTACCTTTACCTATAATCTTACACAGCAAGGATTAAAACTTTATTCTTGCATAGAAGAATGATATAAGAAAGACCTACATCTTTGCACTGTGGTAGTGAAGACCATGTATGGGTGGGAGTGTGCTATGACTTGTCTGCACTGGCCTTATATACTGGTTTCAACTAACAGCCGAAAATCTAGTTTATTTTGAGGGGCTTGGTCCATAATGCAGGGTAAAATGCAGGATAAAACTGGTAAACTCTGCCAGGGGCAAGAGTGGGATAGTGGTCTCCCAATTGGATGGGTAATGGCACTCCATGCAGTCATGCCGGCCACATGACCTTGGAGGTGTCTACGGACAACACCGGCTCTTCGGCTTAGAAATCGAGATGAGCACCAACCCCCAGAGTCGGTCACAACTGGACTTAACGTCAGGGGAAAACCTTTACCTTTACCTAATTGGATGGGTAATACCAGTTAACTGCATTAGAAGATGTTGGGGAATGCTCTTGAATTTTGGTAAAACTCTGGATTAGTCTCACACTTCAAGGTTAGGGTTGACAGCTGGACTGGCTCTAATCCAAAATGGTGTACTGTCCACATGGCCCTTTCCCTGCAGGACAGCAAAAAGTGTCATCCTTGTCACTAGAGCAGTCATTTACAGAGTTCTGGAAAGCTTGTGACTCTCACCGTATGCCTTTGTTGACACCAGCAAAAGTGCTGGCACAAGCAAGAGAACGAGCACAGTGATTCCTCTCTCTTCCTTCTTGATCATGCAGGCACCTTTACTGATGTCAGAAAAGGTGCTTGATAAGGACCAAGACCTCTCCAGAACTCTGTGCCTGGATATTGTCATGATAGGGATGATAGGCTAGTTGAGGATAAACATTCAGTGGGACTGAACAAGATTTAGCCTGAATAGACAATCTGGACTCCACTTCCACCATGACTGCGTATTGCAGGTAGAACATCTGAACAGGGTTGGTGTGGAGCAAAAGGGCTGTGGATCATTCACAGATTTCAGTGTACGTCTAGTTGCACCGTAGTGATTTCTATGTCTTGTCAGTCTGTTTGGTTTGTCACCATTCCTCTAGGTTTTCTGAAGACACCATATCACAATGCAAGAGATGAGAGAGGGACTGGGTCTCCTCAAATTTGTGAATGTTTTGCTCCATGTATTTTAGAGAACTTCCTGATTCTCTGCAGAGATTGAATATAGCCTCTTACTGAAACTGTGCAGATCCCTTGTAAATTCCACTGAAGTCACAGAGTTTATACACTTGCAAGGGCAGCATGCTAATTCTTTGAAAGAAAAAAAAAGCTCTTGGGAAAGGGAATGCAGCTGGATGATGAAAATCATTGCCATGTATGGTAGACAAGAAGTGACATATCTATTACCAGGGAATCTAAAAGTTAGACAAGTGGGGATACAGCAGCCCATGTGTATCCAGCTACATACCGCAATGAATATGGAAGGGTAATCACCATCATCTTTAATCGAGTTTGCAGAGAACTCAATTTTCATTTCCCTGGACTTTGAATTTTGAGTGGTGGGCATTTCTAGTTTCTGTGATTGTCTATCTTGTCACCAAGTGATCTGAAGTGCTGCTTCTATTACTGTTTCACACTCTTCTCTTCACCTCAAATCCAGTACTGGAAGAAATTCAGGATTTTATCAAAAGCTCTTGAAGCTTAGAGCTTACTCAGGTGACCAAAATACATGGCTCTTACAAATAGAACTAGTAGTCTGAGGAGGAACAACAAAGTATTGAAGTTTCTGATACTATTAAAATCAGATCAGGCCTGTGAAATTACATCCAATTTTAATGATGTATGAATGAGTGTGTTTCTACTCTGGGAGCTATTATTTTTTTCTGAGGGCTTTATCGATGCTATTAGGTAGCTTGCATTATAGCGAATCAATTCAAAACAATGTGTTTTGATAGCCTTAATTAAGCATTATTTCTACTGTCCATCATGAGCCTAGACTCCACAGTTGTAGCCAGATACATTTTTGGTGGGGAAGGAAGGACATCGAGGAAACCATTGCATCCTATTCACTTTCCTGTCACCCTTTTGAGGTGTGACCCTTCCTTGATTACTCAGTGTTTGATACATGAATGTTGATATATGAATGGTGCACTTGAAATTGTTGTGGCTGGGCTTCTAGGACTCAGATACATCCTCTCTGTGATAGTGAATTGTGATAGCTCATTTACACAGGGGTGTTAATACTTGATACTGAAGTTGCCACATGATAAATATGCCTTTGTGCGCCAGTTCTTTTTTCTCTTTTTTTTAATAAATAAGTTTTATTAGAGTTTCAAATAAAATTTACAGTGAAAGTGTGAGAACAAATGGGTTTTTAGGAAAGGGGGTGAAGGAAATAGGTGAAAGAGGAGAAGAAATAAGGGGGAGAGGGAATAAAAGGGGCATAAAAATTAAAATAAATAAATAAATATTTTTAGATATTCATGACAACAACAGAAGAGGGAGAGCAAAACAACAAGAAAATAAATAAATAAAAAAGAACAAAAACAAAAAAACAAATAATAAAAGAATTGACTTCCATCTCTTACACAAATACATTAAAAAGTATTTTTCTTGTTTCTTTTTCTCTTTAGTGTCAGCATCTTCTTACAATCAATCTATGTCAACTAAACATCTGTTTAAATTAACACCTTCATTTGCTTTTCTCTCAAGTAATTTTTTTTTATCAGATCCCAATTTGTTTGCTTTTTTGGTATGCCATTATTATTTTTTAATAAATACGTCAATTTATCCATATTCATTATTTCCAGCACCTTATTTAACCAGCAGCTTAGCTCAGGGGTTTCTTTCTTTTTCCAATACTTGGCATATATCATTCTTGCCGCCGTAGTAAGATAGTTAAAAAGAATTTCTTTATTTTTATCTTTTTCAATATTAAGCATCCCCAGAAGAAAATATTTTGGGTCCAGCTCCATTTTAATTTGCAACATCTTCTGTATTTTTTTGTGGATTTCCTTCCAATAATTCCTCGCCTTTTTGCAGGTCCACCAACAGTGGAAAAACGTTCCCGCTTGGTCGTCACATTTCCAGCATTTGTTTGAAGTTTTTTTTTTGTAATAATTTGATAATTTTTGGGGGGTCAAATACCAGCGATAAAACATTTTAATCCAATTCTCTTTCAGTTCTATTGCATAGGTAATTTTTAATCTGGAGTTCCAGGCCTTTTCCCATTCTTCTAGATAAATTTTTTTACCTAAATTTTTAGCCCATTTAATCATACTTTCTTTTATTGATACCATTCCCGTCTCCCATTCAATTAGTTTTGCGTAAATTATGAATATTTGTTTTTTTTTCCGATTTCATTACCTTGTCCCAGAAACACTCTTTCTCTTCAAATCTCAAATTTTCGTCTTTGTTATAATATTCTTTCAGTTCTGAAGCATCAGAAGAGATCACATTGTTGGTTGTTTACCATGATCTTGCTGTCTGAACATCATTTATTGAGGAATAGTCTGGAACCTATTTTGGGGGCTTTAGGGGAGACACTGTAAAGGGACAAACAAACTGTAACTAGTTGTTTGAGGAATTTAATGCACATGACAAACATCCTTGGTTCAGTCCCTGGCACTTCTGGTTAAAAAAACCTGGTTAACACAGTGTGGGAATGACTTCTGCTTGGGAATCTGGCATCCATAGTAGGAATAGCCTAACTTGGTATACATGTATAGCAGTTGTCTACACAGCATACAGACAATGCATTGCTGGTTATTAGAATTCTTTGGGAAAGTTGTAGCTCAGTGATAAAGTAACCTTTACATTTGTTTAATTCTTGGTATGTGGGGGTTGGGTGGGGGACACTTCCAGTCTGAAACTCTGACTAGAAATAGCCTGCGGAAGGAGATAATATCAAATTAGATGAGCCAATGGTCTGATGATATAAAGCAAGGCTTTGATAGATCACAGTTTGAGGTATAAGATACTCACAGATATAGTCTATTTTTCTTCATGTGCTGGCATCTCGTATGTATGTGTGTACATATATATGTATGTATGTATGGAAGGAGCCCCGGTGGCGAAGTGTGTTAAAGCACTGAGCTGCTGAACTTGTGGACCAGAAGGTCCCAGGTTCAAATCCCGGGAGCGGAGTGAGCGCCCGCTGTTGCTCCAGCTTCTGCCAACCTAGCAGTTCGAAAACATGCCAATGTGAGTAGATCAATAGGTACCGCTCTGGCAGGAAGCTAACGGTGCTCCATGCAGTCATGCCGGCCACATGACCTTGGAGCTGTCTACGGACAACGCCGGCTCTTCGGCTTAGAAATGGAGATGAGCACCAACCCCCAGAGTTGGACATGACTGGACTTAACGTCAGGGGAAACCTTTACCTTTTATGTATGTATGTATAGATACATAAATATGGTATCTTCAAGAATCTCAATAATATGGTTCCTGCCATTCTCTGTGATTACTGTTTGGTGATGTTTTTCCTTCTTTTTTTCTCCCCCAACAAATACATATATTATTATGGAAAACAATTTCATGTCATTTAAGTGAACAAATGTGCTTATCACAAATAGGTGGTGGATTAGAACTAGGGTGCTAAGTGCTTTCTATTTCAAGCCCTCAAAATCAAATTAATTCATCCATTTATAATTGTACTGAGTATAAGAGTGTTATTTTCTAAGCATGGCCTCCTCTTGAATGTGATTATTTGTAGACAGTACATTGACAAGTAAAAAATATAGAGCATCTAAAAATTTTATTTACTTTTTACAGTAGTGTGTTCAAAGTATCCAGAGTGCTTCATGTATATTCTTTCAGTCATCTTTAGACTGAGGCTGAATCCACAGTGCTCTAATTCCCAGATTATCTGCTTTGAACTGGATTATGGGTCTACACTGCTAGATAATCTGGGATAATCAGAAAATCTGGGATCAGATATAGGGCAGTGTAGATCCAGCCTGAGGTCTTAACACTATGACAGTGTCATTACTTCCATGTTATAGCTATAATGACTTGTTTTATAAGTAGCTACATCAGTGATTCTCAACCTGTGGGTCCCCAGCTGTTAGGATTTCGGGAAGTTGAAGACCAAAACATCTGGCACCCACAGGTTGAGACCCACTGAGCTACAGCTTAGGTTGTATCTTAAGCTCATTTTGAGCTCAGATTTCCAAGTAACATTGCTTTGTTCATCTAGCTACTAAAATTGCATGTTACTGGGTGCTGATTTATGAGTAAAACTTCATTTTTAAGCTTATCGGTACTTGTGTTGGAAAAATCAGTAAGCAGGAAAAAAATTGCTTGCCTGAAATTCCCTATTGACACTGCTCTCCCCTCCACATTCTGTCATTTGATAGTAACCTTTCATTAAATAGGCTGAAGCAGTCACTTTAGGCAGCACATATTGTGGGGCAGTAGCAAAAGGAGGAGCCCTGGTGGTGAAGTGTGTTAAAGCACTTAGCTGCTGAACTTGCAGACCAAAAGGTCCCAGGTTCAAACCCCGTGAGCGGCGTGAGCAGCCACTGTTAGCTCCAGCTCCTGCCAACCTAGCAGTTCGAAAACATGCCAATGTGAGTAGATCAATAGGTACCGCTCCGGCGGGAAGGTAACGGCGCTCCATGCAGTCATACCAGCCACATGACCTTGGAGATGTCTATGGACAATGCCGGCTCTTCGGCTTAGAAATGGAGATGAACACCAACCCCCAGAGTCGGTCACGACTGGACTTAACGTCAGGGGAAACCTTTACCTTTACCTTTAGCAAAAGCATTCCTCTTTGCTGCTCTCCCACCCACTTCTACTGAGCCATTTTGTATTATCTTTGAGGGAAGATTTATCTACACCACGTGTCCTCCAGCTCTGAAGTTGTAACCTAGTGCTGTAGAACTAATGCAGTCTGACACCTCTTTAACCACACTTAGTCCAATACTATAGAATAATGGGAGTTGTAGTTTGGTGAGGCACGAGCACATTTTGACAGAGGAAACTAAGACCCAGCTCTTAGGGCTCCATACCATTAAGCTATGGCAGAATGTGGTGTCGAACCACATTAATTATACAATGTAGACGCACCTTTACTCATTAGATTTTAGTAGAAGCCGCTGCACACTTGACAGCGAAGTGGAAAATTCATTGCCCAAGTTCTGTTTGTAGAATGGACTGGTGGGGGAGATGCCATTTTGCTCTCTGTGTCAGGTAGTGTAATGTTTTCAGCTAGCCCAGCCACCTTTGCCTAACTTCCCTTTCCTCTTTTGAATGACCTCCAACATTCAAAAGTGGGCAACACCCCTTTGGAGTGTTTCTGTATTGTTGTTTATTCATTCAAGTCGCTTCCGACTCTTCATGACCTCATGGACCAGGCCATGCCAGAGCTCCCTGTCGGCCACCCCCAGCTCCTTCAAGGTCAAGTCAATCACTTCAAGGATACCATCCATCCATCTTTCCCTTGGTCTGCCCCTCTTCCTTTTTCCTTCCATTTTCCCCAACATCATTGTCTTCTCCAAGTTTTCCTATCTTCTCATTATGTGACCAAAGTATTTCATCTTTGCCTCTAATATCCCTCCCTCCAGTGAGCAGTCGGGCATTATTTCCTGGAGCATGGACTGGTTTCATCTTGCGGTCCAAGGCACTCTCAGAATTTTCGTCCAACACCACAGTTCAATTCCTTTGCTCAGCTTTCATTTTGGTACAGCTTTCGCATCCATAGGTTACTATGGGGAATACCATTGCTTTAACTATGCTGACCTTCATTGCCAGTGTGACATCTCTACTCTTCATTATTTTATCAAGATTGGTCATTTCTCTCCTCCTAAGAAGTAAACATCTTCTGATTTCCTGGCTGCAGTCTTTGTCTGCAGTAATCTCTGAGCCTAGAAATATCAAGTCTGTCATTGTCTCCATGTTTTCTCCCTCTATTTGCCACTTATCAATCAGTCTGGTTGCCATAATCTTGGTTTTCTAGATGTTTAACTGCAACCCAGCTTTTGCACTTTCTTCTTTCACCTTGGTTATAAGTCTCCTTAGCTCCTCCTTGCTTTCAGCCATCAAAGTAGTATCATCTGCATATCTAAGGTTGCTTTCAGCCATCAAAGTAGTATCATCTACATATCTAATGTTTCTTTCATCAATTTTAACTCTAGCCTTGGATTCATCAAGCCCTGCACATCACATGATGTGTTCTGCACACAAGTTAAATTAGTAGGGTGAGAATATACAGCCCTGCCATGCCCCTTTACCAATCGTGAACCAGTTTGTTGTTCCGTGATCTGTTCTTACTGTTGCTACTTGTGTCTGTAGCAACCTTTGATACAAAACCTATATTAGATCTATGTGGAAGTAGAGAAGCTCCTTAAAACAAAAAGTCATTTCTACAATATAAGGCAGTCATTAGCAGATAGAAGCCATTGTAAATCAGGTTGACGAGCACTGTAAGATGCTAATGGATTTGGCAAAGGAACTTAATGCTCTAGTGGTGACTGGTTGTTGTTGTTGTTTTTGTTGTTGTTGTTAAATTATGACAAATTAATAGGTGTCAGAATGACAGAAGGGGCATCAAATGTAGTGTATATTTTCGGAAAGGGGAATAAAGGAGTGGTTGCTGCAGCCATCACAGCGGTAGAAGAATGAAATAAAAATTAAGGAGAACACTCTATCGAGGGTAAACATGAATAGTGATCAATCAGCACTGTGGGGCTTTAAAGGCTAAATCTTTCCAGGAAAATGCAATGTCTTTTCTGAGTACAAATGCAAATTTTTACAGATGATGGGATGTAGTAGCTATTATCATCACGTAGCAGATAAATGTATTGGTATCTGCCACACAAACATGAATAATTTTTAATGCAGTTGTTTGGACTTACTCCACTTGAGACCCCATTAAGCGAGTGAGAGGGGGGAGCTGCTTAAATATAAATGTTAAACTGAATGCAACCTCTGGTCTTCTGAGTTGAAGCTGGGATACATTATTTGAGGGGATATTTACATGTGCCCTGCATATTTACTGAAAAGTGCTAGCTATGGAATTTTGTAAACTTTTTTGGCTAAGTTTTGCTTCTGTGAACATCTGATTTCAGAATGCTTGACCCAACACCTCACTGTGTATGTTGGGGAAGAAAGATGAAATGTTATGAAGTGATAATGATATAAAATGATATAAACCACACCATCATTTAAAAATTGCAACATTTTGAGTGCTATGGAACAGCAAGAGAAGGGAAGGGGATGCCATATTGACATGAAATGTGGGCATGGCAGCATATCTAAATTCATGCATATGAATTGATATTAGAAACATGCATGAAAGGTGGTGGTGGGGATTTAAGAATTGAAACTCACCGATAATTTTAGTTAAGATTCTGTAACATTCTGATGCCTCCCAAAGTCAGTTTAATTTTCATATAAGTATGAAGCAACTTTGGTAAAGCCAAGAGAACAGAAAGTGTTTTAAAAACCAATCCTGTTTTTATTTGGCCTGATTGCCATAAGGAAGGCCCTGGGGGTGGGAATAGCAAACATGGTAGGAGGCTGAGAACACAATATTCTTAAAATGTAGTTTGGGAAGGTGATGCCCCTTGTGGCAGAGAATGCAAAAGGCCCTGCCGTAAACTACTTTTCACAGAACATAGTGCTTAGCATTAGAAAGCCCCAATGACACCAGCCATTTAGAGTCAGTCTAATAATAATAAATGAAATAATCAAATCTGCAAAGAGGACTGCAAAGTAAGTAAGTAATAGTATAAATCTGTGCTAAGTTGAAGTTATGTGGTTGCGTGTCATAAAGACAGAAAGACATTCATGGGAATTGCTGTTGTCACTTTTTGGAGGAGATAAATTGCTTTTGTCTAAACTTTTTAAAATCCCCAAAAATCTTTAGATGTGTGCATCTTTCTGAAACTTCTGGGAATTGATGTCCTGGTTATCTTGTGCATTGTATATAAAATTAAAGTAGATTGTTCTTGTATTTTTTAAGTTGTTTATAAAAAAATTGAAAATTTCCCAAAAATCCATGGACAAGCAAAACATTCTGAAACATTCTGATGAGCTAACAGTGGTAAATGTGTTCTACCATTGTAGCAAGTTCCACTCTAATAGCTTTAGAAATGAGGGAGAAAGGAGCCCCTGAAGTTATCCCAATTATGCACAATTACTATAACAAAATAGTAATGAAATTTTGTTACTCTCGCTAAAGTAATGATTTTTTTTTCACAAACTATACTTTAGAAGCACTTTAAAAATGAAGCGCCAGCACTCCCTGTTTTGTAATGACTTTTGAACCTTATTATGGATCACACATCTCTAATATATACTAATATACAAGTTGGCCACATGTATAAGTTGAGGACTGGTTTTGGGATTGGAATTACGAATACCGAGGGGAAAGCCTCAGGAAGGACACCATTGTTATTTCTCTGCCCAGGCATTCAAAAATCCAGAAGCAGTGCCATGGCGGAGAAAGTAGAGGGGATTGGTGTTTCTTTTAGGTCCCCAAGTATAGATTAAGCTCTCACCTTTTGCCATTCTCCACAAAGAAGGGGATGGTTCCCTTTTTTATAAAAGTTAAGGTATCGCACTCATATTGTCCATTGTTAAGTTGACCCAGGTTTCTTGGTTGGTTTGTAATTAAAATTTCTAGGCTTGTATAAGAATATATAGGGTAGCTTCAAATCCCTAATGAGGGCTTTTTTGTACACTTAAGCTTTCTGTAGGGGTGTGTATTCATGCATTGGGAATATGCCTGCCAACACATACATCTGAAAGTGTAGAGTTTGACACAGTTACCTTTGTAAGAATGTCTGTCTTACATTCACAATCATTGCTCAGTAATAAAGCAGATGAGATACTGCTCAATCTTTCCAGTGACCTTCAGAAGTAAAACTCATCAGGTGGTGCTTCACATTCTGCAATGCACAGTCTTGTTGTTTATCTAAATACCATTTTAATGTAAGTGAAATGCTTTGCCTCCCATTATTCTTCTCAGTGAAAAGTTTGTGTTACCATGCAAAGGCATTGATTGCAAAGAGAAGACAATTCTACTTCGTTTTAATTTTCTATATTCAACTCTTTCCTTCCCAGTTGCTTCACACATTGGTGACTAAATATTTTTATGTTTATGATTACATTTCTCTTCTTTCTAATAGCTGAAGCTCTCTTGATGGATCAAAAATGGAAACCAAAACCATAATATAAACATTACACACAGAGAGAGTATATACAGATATAGATATATATTAATATTACAAAGATAGCTATATATGTGTGGAAAAGAAAATGAAATTTTCAAGAGAACACTTGTGCAAAGAACTGATTAAAAAAACCCTGTGAAACTGAAATATGAGAACAGGATTGAAAAGATTGGGTCAGTCTAAATAAATGACCTTTGATTTTCATCTATGTTGTTTCACTCAGCTCCATTGTACAAATAGTGAATAGTTAGGTAAGATGGACAGTGTTTGCTCTTCCTTGGACTAGTCACAGCTGAAAAGCAGCAATCTGTTCTTGCTTCTTTTTCTAAGAAGAGATATTTCTCCCCTTTGCTTACTTGCTTCATTTGCAGTACTAAGTTCACCAACCCATTTCTCCCAATAGTAGAACTGTCATCTCCTTGGCTGTAATTTAAATGACAGAGTGTAGCTGCAGTTTCTTTGCTTTCAACCAAGAAACAATGGAGCAGAGAGAGGCACATTTGTTGGATGGTTGGTTCATCTGATGGAAAAGCAACTTACCTTTGTCCAAGATATAGTGGATAAGGTAAGATGGGAAAATAGATGTTCAGGCAATCTTTCTCTATGGCTTGAACAGTGGTGTATCATCAATGCCATTTGAACAGGAGCAAACATTTGTAAAGCTAGATGACAACTAACACTTATTCCTTTCATGCGCCTGGAAGGGTGGACATTAATTTTTGAAAACCTCTCATGTTCACATGTGCTATGGAATTGTAAGGGATTTCAAATTATATATTTTTACCAAAATGAAAGATGCAGGAATAACTTACCTGAAATGTGCAACACAGATTACAATATTAGTTTCAAAAATAATATACAGTAGAGTCTCACTTATCCAACATAAACGGGCCGGCAGAATGTTGGATAAGCGAATATGTTGGGTAATAAGGAGACATTAAGGAAAAGTTATTAATCATCAAATTAGGTTATGATTTTATAAATTAAGCACCAAAACATCATGTTATACAACAAACTTGACAGAAAAAGTAGTTCAATACGCAGTAATGCTATGTAGTAATTACTGTATTTACGAATTTAGCACCAAAATATCACGATGTATTGAAAACATTGATTACAAAAATGTGTTGGATAATCCAGAATGTTGGATAAGTGACTGTTGGATAAGTGAGACTCTAATGTAGTTTCAAAAATAATATAATTCTGAGATGTCACATGTTGCAGAGGTCATGCCAAGCTATGGATGGGTTTCATACTATTTCCACCATTGTGAACTGCAGCAAATTCTAGAAGGAATACTAACACAGCAGATGTAGCCATAGAAATTGGTTGATCTTGTGGAGTCAGTTTTATATATCTCCAAGGTATATGTTACGTATCTCCAAGGTGTTCTGCATTTCCTCAATCTAGGTAACAAGGCTTGGAGGGAAGCGAGTCAACCAAAAGGTTTAGTCCTCTAGATAGCCAATGTTGGGGCTGATGGAAGTGGCAATGCAACAGTAACTCCGTCGTCCCTAACCATTGACCTTGCTACCATGAAAGATGGGTGTTGTGGTCTCAACATCAGTGGGAAGATTAGACATTATCAATCACTTTAGTAGTACACTGTCTCCTTTTTCTTGTTAGTAGTCAGGTCTGGGCTCCTGATCATGATAACTTCTCAGTTAACATAATTTTTTTGAATCCTTTCCATGCTGAAGTTTTCAGATGGGATGTGGAGAAAATTTAAAGTAAAGGAAGAAAAATGTTTGTGCTCTTCTAGTGAGCACAAACATTTGTTTTCTCTTTATTTCACTGAACCATGCACTGTGGGTCATTCTGCAAGCTGAATGACCTATTTCCTGTTGCAAGGAAAGCCATCAACAGCTACCACAAACATAATCACTGAGTTCATCTGAATGAGATAGAAAGGATGCTGGCCATTCCTTTCTGTGTCATGAAATGTGTCCTCAAGAATATGCAGGTAAAGCATTTGTCTGATTCAGATTTCAGTGTGAATCTTTCAAATTGGTACTTTCTTAATCTGAAAAAGAACTAGATAACAGTCATCAAAGCCTATAGTAGTACAAAGTTTGTGATGCATGCATTTAAAGCACTGCACATATTTTTAAGCTTTACAAAAATATGCCTACATTTGAAAAAATATGAAATGCATATATATTTCCAGTCCCACCTTGAACCCAGATAAAACAAATTCAGCAGCTGAAAAATGAGAGTCTGAGTAAAAAATGAGTATGACATATTTACCCATCTTTATCCTGAAGTCATTCATCTCAAAGTATGGCAACAAATGTGATATTTTTGTACCGTTTCCTCTCCCTCTACAAGTACAGATCAGGTGTACATGCCTTCAGCTATCAAAGTGAACATATGATTTCAACATTGTGTCAAATGTGCTGTGGGAAAACCAAGGAGAATTTGCTTTCTCCATCCCCTTGCATCTGTTCCATTCACTTTTTTTGCAGAGCTGTAAGCTAGAGTTGTTTATTCATTCAGTCACTTCCAACTCTTTGTGACCTCATAGACCAGCCCATGCCAGAGCTCCCTGTCAGCTGTCGCCACCCCCAGCTCCTTCAAGGTCAAGCCAGTCACTTCAAGGATACCATCTTGTTTTAAACAGGCGGTGGTAAAACTGCTACTAAAAAAGACCTCGTTAGACCCATCGGTTTGTGACAATTACAGACCAATCTCCAACCTCCCATTTTTGGGCAAGGTTCTGGAGCGGGTGGTTGCCACGCAGCTCCAGGGGTTTCTCGATGACACCGATTTTCTGGACTGCTCACAGTCTGGCTTCAGGCCTGGGCACAGTACCGAGACGGCTTTGGTCGCCTTGGTGGATAACCTCCGCAGGGAACTGGACAGGGGGAGTGTGACTCTGCTGGTTCTCCTGGATATCTCAGTGGCTTTCGATACCATCGACCATGGCATCCTTCTGGGGCGGCTCTCTGGGATGGGGCTTGGTGGCACGGTTTTGCAGTGGCTCCAGTCCTTCTTGGAGGGCCGCTCCCAGATGGTGAAGCTGGGGGACACCTGCTCGGACCCCTGGCCATTGACCTGTGGGGTTCCGCAAGGGTCTATTTTATCCCCCATGCTATTTAACATCTACATGAAACCACTGGGAGAGGGCATCCGGAGTTTTGGAGGGCGTTGCCATCTCTACGCAGATGACACGCAAATCCACTACTCGTTTCCATCTGAATCCAAGGAAGCCCCTCGGATGCTGAACCAGTGCCTGGCCGCTGTGGCCGACTGGATGAGGAGGAACAAGCTGAGAATCAATCCCGACAAGACAGAGACCCTCCTGGTCAGTCGTGCGTCGGATCGGGGTATTGGGTGGCAGCCTGTGCTGGACGGGGTTGCACTCCCCCTGAAATCACAGGTCCGCAGTTTGGGGGTCCTCCTGGATTCAGTGCTGACGCTTGAAGCACAGGTGTCGGCGGTGGCCGGGAGGGCCTTTGCACAACTCAAACTTGTGCGCCAACTGCAACCATACCTCGTGAAGTCTGACTTGACCACGGTGGTCCATGCCTTAGTTACCTCTAGACTGGACTACTGTAATGCACTCTACGTGGGGCTTCCCTTGAAAACGGCCCGGAAATTACAATTGGTCCAACGCTCGGCTGCCAGATTAATAACAGGGGCAAGTTACAGGGAGAGATCCACTCCCTTGTTTAAGGAGCTCCACTGGCTGCAGTTCATTTTCCGGTCCCAATTCAAGGTACAGACCATCATTTATAAAGCCCTAAACGGTTTGGGACCCACCTACCTCCGTGACCGTATCTCCTACCATAAACCTGCCCGACCATTGCGATCATCTGGGAAGGCCCTTCTATCACCGCTGTCTATATCCCAGGCCCGCCTTGTGAGTACAAGGGAGAGGGCCTTTTCCGCTGTTGCCCCTCGACTATGGAATTCACTACCCACTGAGATCAGGCAAGCTCCCACTTTGTTAGCTTTTAGGAAAGACTTGAAAACATGGCTCTTCCGCTGTGCTTTTGGTGAGTAATTTCTGTTATATATTTCTGTATTGCTCCCCCCTTAACATCTACCCTCTAGATTGCCCCACTATCATGTGTCCCTGTCCACAGTGGAGTACTCCTCTGTCCCTCTCACTTCGAGTTTTTATTCTTGTGTTCTTGCGGCCTGCCCTGTTTTTACTGGTTTTTTCTTTTTTGATGTAATGTCTATCATCATGTATTGTATTGCTTTTAATTGTGTTATGGTATGCTGTTTTATATTGTATTGTATTATATTGCATTGCTCTGGGCGTGGCCCCATGTTAGCCGCCCCGAGTCCCCGTTGGGGAGATGGTGGCGGGGTATAAATAAAATTTTATTATTATTATTATTATTTATTATTATCCATCCATCTTGCCCTTGGGCGGCCTCTCTTTCACTTTCCTTCCATTTCCCCAAGCATCATTTTCTTCTCCAAGCTTTCCTGTCTTCTCATTATGTGGTCAAAGTACTTCATCTTTGCCTCTAATATCCTTCCCTCCCATGAGCAGTTGGGTATTATTTCCTCGAGTATAGACTGGTTTGATCTTCTTGCGGTCCAAGGCATAGTTCAAAAGTATCTGAACAAAGTAAACTAAAGTCAGAAAGAAAAAAAGAGGACAAGTATAGTATAGGCTCAATTAATCACTAATTTAATTAAAGGAAGGAAAATATAATTTTAGGAACTTTCTTCCTACTAAACAGCCATTGATAATTGCCAAGTTTTCAAAAAGTTAGTCAATTTCAGGATTTATTCTGGACAAAAGTCACATGTAGATGTTTTCAATTTTTTGCAAAAAAAAAACCCCAGCATTTTCTGCAAAGAAAATAATATTTTATATGGCTTGAGTCCAAATTATTTGAAGAACTGTATCTATGAGCCTGGAAAAACTATAATCTATAATTTGTTGGGAACAAGGGAAAGGGCCTTTTTGGTGGCTGCTCCCAGACACTTGGACTCCCTCCCCAGAAATGACCAGAATGGCCCCTTGCTTGCCTTTCACAGACAGGTGAAAATGTATCTCTGCCATTAGGCATTTAGGGAATAATAAGCGGGGTTGCAAGGGATGGTGTGAGTGGGAATTTGGGGGGATGTGTAGATTTTTAAAAAGGTAAAGGTTTCCCCTGACGTTAAGTCCAGTCATGTCTGACTCTAGGGGTTGGTGCTCATCTCCATTTCTAAGCCAAAGAGCCGGCGTTGTCCATAGACACCTCCAAGGTCATGTGGCTGGCATGACTGCATGGAGCCCTATTACCTTCCTGCCGGAGTGGTACCTATTGATCTACTCACATTTGCATGTTTTCGAACTGCTAGGTTGTCAGGAGCTGGGGCTAACAGCGGGCGCTCAAGCCGCTCCCAGGATTTGAACCTGGAACCTTTCAGTCTGCAAGTTCAGTAGCTCAGCGCTTTCCTTTTCCCATTTCGTAACACTCTGCACTTCGCCTGGGATCTACGAATTAGTCTCCTGTTTTTAACACTGTATCCTTCTTGTCGATTTTAATGATTGTTTTTATTGATGTTGATATTTTTTACTGGGATAATTGTTTTATTGCTTTGTTACTGTTATTTGTTTGTTTTATCGGGCCAGGCCCCATGTAAGCCGCCCCGAGTCCCTTCGGGGAGATGGGGCGGGGTATAAAAATAAAGTTATTATTATTATTATTATTATTAATGCACTTCGCCACCGGGGCTCCCTTTATATCCCACTATCTTGACAAAACTGGAGCTCATAGCAGCTCACAATAATGTTCAGTAAAAGGTAAAGGTAAAGGTTTCCCCTGACATTAAGTCTAGTCGTGTCCAACTCTGGGGTTTGGTGCCCATCTCCATTTCTAAGCCGAAAAGCCGATGTTGTCCTTAGACACCTCCAAGGTCATGTAGCCAGCATGACTGCATGGAGCGCTGTTACCTTCCTGCTGGAGCAGTACCTATTGATCTACTCACATTTGCATGATTTTGAACTGCTAGATTGACAGAAGCTGGGCCTAACAGTGGGAGCTCACCCCGCTCCCCAAATTCAAACTGCCAACCTTAAAAAAGAATATAATATATTAAAAACACAAAGCAAATATGGCTACAAACTTATGGCTCTGTTTGAATTCACTTCAGAAATGGAGTCCTATGGGAGTCTCAAAGAGGCCATCACTTGACATCAGGGCACTTCTGGTGGGGCTCCATAAGAGTCTGTTTCCTAAGTGCATGGAAATGGAGTCAGAAGTTATTCTTCAAGAGTCTGGTGTTACTTGACTCCAAACGTGAGAAAGCAGGGGAAAGCGGGTAAAACATGAGGAAGGAAGGGAAAAGGACGTGGATTGGCTGGCCATCTCAGAAGATGTAAAAAGATGGTAGGGAATGAGATAAGATGGTTCCATCCACTTTCCACCACTTTTCCTCACATCTGATGAAGTTCCTGTTAAAACTGAATTAAAAGAATAGTTGAAAACAAACATTATTTTACAACACAACATCCTCTTGATAAGAAAATAGCTGATCAAATCCTTAAGGCAATCACAAATAAAAACCTTCCATGTCTAGGAGAAGGAAAGCAGGGACAACATTGGCCCAGCCTCCCTCTACAGCTTCTCTAAATAGAAAGTCTCGGTATCATGTCTTCAAGAGATAACAGTAACACAGGAAGCCGCTTTATTCTGAATGAGATCAGTGGTACAACTAACTTTATTCTGACCACTCTGGAGAGCAATGCAATTCCAAGAGTTCCAGAAAAAATATTTGCTATAGCTCTTCTGGGAGGTATGAGGCACTGAGCCTGGGACCTGGAAATTGGCTCATCTGCCACATAGCTTCGTCTCCTTCCTACAAATATACTTGTTTCACATTTGACATGAAAAATGTTATTTCTTAGAAAAATCAACTAAAAACCAGGTGTTTGGAGGGGCAAGAACCTATTTGTTTTTCTTTGGACAATAGCAAACAAATGCACAGCTTTAATACTCTCCTGGAAAGCAGTATGTCACTGCGATGTGAAGCTGGAAGCGACTCTGCCTTTTCTTTGTTTTGTTGAATGCAGTGCAAATTCTTATTCATGCAGATGCCAGGTGGATTCTTTTCAGATGTATACCCAGGATAGTCAAGCAGGAGTCTGGAAAGAGCATTTGCATAAAGAAATTGGGAGGGGGGAAAAAACCAACACCCCCAACTAGGTGTACATTTTGCCTGAAAAGGAAACCATTTCATTTCTCTAGACGGATTGAAGGCTTAATTTAGTTCAGACATTAAAAGCATTCTCTGTAATCCTCTAGTCACTCTGAATGCTTACAACCAACAATCAACAAATGCAACGGAAAGCTAAAGGCTGCTGCTGAAACCTGAATATGTTCACTCAAGAATGATAGAACAATCTATTTGTATGGTAAGATGCTATTCCATTTACCCTATATATTTGAATCTAGTGCACCATCCAATGTAAATGGTCAACTCAATTTTCAAAACTATCTACACTTGGTTTTTCACTAAATAGTCAATATGGATTATGATCCTTAAATCTAGAAATCTCATTGGATAGAGGTTGTTCAAGATTTATCAGGGTCAAGCTTTAATTCCCTTGTTAAGATGCACCTTTTGTATAGCCAATCATATTATCTGGCAACGTCTTCTCTGTTTGATCAGTTGTTGGAGGTAAAGATATTTTTAGTATATGTACCTTTTACAAATAAGGCTGTTTTTTTCCCTGAGGAATTTTTGCACATGAGGCTTAACGTACTGTTCTTTCAGTCGGTTTGTAATATGAATATAAAACGTACATTCACTGACACATTATTTTAATTTGCATTACAAATATCTCTGTTCCATTTTCTTCCTGATATTAACAATGATCAGGCGTTAACATAAATGGCCTATGAGAAAGACCATTTTGCCTGTGAAAATATCTGAAGTTTAATTCTTCAGGTATTGTATGCATACTTCAAAGGCACATGCTCCATGGTCTCAGGGATGAAACTTCAGTGCATGCAAAGAACTAAATAAAGCTCACAAAGAGAGACATTTAAAAAGGGCCATGGACAAATAATACTTCCATTTAAAAATGGTATGGACTGGTTTTATTTTGCTACTTGTGTACACAACAGGGATGTAAATTATATTTGCATTTTTGTCAATTAAGAAAAAAAGTGTTTTTGTGTCATGAAAACCTTTAGAAAGAAAGACATTAACTGCCCCAAGATTTTCTGCTACTGTGTGAGAATAAAAACACTAGTGCTATTTCCAACAAAATAGTAATATAAAAATGTTTTGATATCACACACAAAAGAGCTAATGAAATTTTCATGAAGTCCTAAAGTGTGAAAAACTGTTGAGCAGTGCATGAAGGGCAAGCAGGAAATAACATAGTTTGAGCTAAGATCTTTGGGGGGGGGAGAAATAATATTCTTCTTTTTTTTTCTAAAATAGTTTCTTCTAGAAATATAAGGGATTATAATGCCCTGAGACAGTAATTATTACTTTTTCAACTCTACCCTTAAACACAAAAGTAATTTGAAAAGTGTAATGAGAAATGAAGGCTAGATGAAATTTTCACTGAACTTTTTTTTGACACAAAATATACATTTTAGAAGAAAAGAATTGCTCTCTGAGTAATATTCAAATTGATGGATAAGCTAGTATTTTTCAGAGTGTTTTATGTCAGTTTTATATTACCTTCATTAGAAACTTCCTAGTGAGGTCCATATATCCAATCACAACTGATGAAAAGTAGTAGTATCTGTAATGTGAAGTCATTACAATATGGTCCAGTAACAGCAACCATTGCAATTTCTCTGTCTGTTGTTTCTGATTCTTCCTAGTGGTAGGCAGAACAGAAAATATTTTAATATCCAGAAGCTGGAAGTCGGCAGTCTGGGTTTAGACTAAAGTACCCATTGTCCCTCCGAGATCTCTCTAGGATTCTCTAGATCTTCTAGCAGAAATGTATGGTACACTGGGACCAAAAACAATATAATTTAATGGTATTTGACAGGAGTGGCCAAGGATAAGGGGATCTGTGGTCCAATAACTTTTGGAGAGCCACAAGCCAGAATTTCATGGCTTTCTGGCTCAACCTTTGTGGATAGTGGGTCCTCTGCTAACTTGTGCAGAGCACTGGAGGAATGCTGATGCAAGGGTGGTACTGGAAGATCGGGAAGAAGGTACCAGCACTTGGCAAATGGCATGGCACCAGTGCTGGGTTAAGATCACAAAGAAGTTCATATCCAATCACACTGGTCATCATCAGGAAGCAGATCTCGGCAAGGAAGGGAAGGAATTGAATAAGACAGCAGCTTTGGAAAAAAAATAAATTACAACTCCTAGAATCCCCAGGACAATGTGACCCTGCTGGTAGGATATAGAAAAGTCCTATAGCGCTTTTCCCACTTGGTACCAGATCTTCTAATATTTGTCTTGGGTCAGATATATACTTCAGTGCAAAAAAAAATTATAATATATTTTTGCAGGTATTGGGGGCACAGGAGCCTGCAAAAGAGGAATAACCAATTTTTTTAAAAAAAACTAGGAACATCTCTATCTTGAGTACTTCATGGTCAATATCCATATAACAGTGCTACAAATGTCTAAAGACATGTTATCCCTGGGAATCTCTAGGTCATCCAGTGGAAGCATTAGGGGTACAGGACATTGAACATGAGATTGCACTAGAGGGCTTACAAACCCTAGACAATTGCAAATCACATCCCTCTGTCACTGTAATTGTTGTTAAGATGTATGTATTAGGCTTGCTCAAATAATTCGTTTTCCCCGTTTACCGTTATTGATTCGTTATTTTCGTTTGTTTTGAAGCAATATCGAACCTTGGTTGTCCACACGCCTGGATATCGCGGTTTCGAACCGCGATTGGCCGTTTTCCGTTATGGCGCCTTTTTTTTCGTTTTTAAAAAATGCTTTGGCAAATCATCCAAACTTGTTTAAGTCCACTGGGGCAATCTAGCGTGTTGTTTGCACCTTGTAGCCAATCAGAGAGCACGTTTAACCAGGGGGAGGGGCTGGTAGGACTGCACACGCCTCGTGGCTCAGTCGCACTGGGAATTTTGGAGAGGGTGGAAGGGAGATTTTGGTGCAGGCACTGGCAGGCAGGAAAGATTGCTGCATCACAGCATGGCTGTGTGAAGACCGGGAGAAAAGGTGGGGTGGCTGGCTGAGTTTGGGTGGTGTGTGTTAGTTGGGTCTTTCTTTTTCTTTTGTTTTTGCAAAGGGCTGTCCTGTGGGTGTTTTTTTCCTGGTGCTGCGCCATTTTTCCTCTTGCGGGCAGGGTGGGCTTTCTCTTTTCTTTTTTCCACGCAAAAGTGTTTTTGGAAACAAGGGATCCGAGCCAGGGACGCTTCCTGATAATCCTAAGCCAAGTTTGGGAAAGAGTTGCATATCCCATATTTCCCTGTACAAAATACAACTCCTTTTGGGGAAAGAAGGGGGGGTGCCTTTGTCCCTTCACTGCTCTCAAACACAAGCGGGGCTGCTTGTGTCTCAGCCAGGGACGCTTTCTGATAATCCTAAGCCAAGTTTGGGAAAGAGTTGCATATCCCATACTTCCCTGTACAAAATACAACTCCTTTTGGGGAAAGAAGGGGGGTGCCTTTGTCCCTTCACTGCTCTCAAACACAAGCGGGGCTGCTTGTGTCTCAGCCGGGGATGCTTCCTGATAATCCTAAGCCAAGTTTGGGAAAGAGTTGCATATCCCATACTTCCCTGTACAAAATACAACTCCTTTTGGGGAAAGAAGGGGGTGCCTTTGTCCCTTCCCCAGTCTCAAACACAAGCGGGGCTGCTTGTGTCTCAGCCGGGGACGCTTCCTGATAATCCTAAGCCAAGTTTGGGAAAGAGTTGCATATCCCATACTTCCCTGTACAAAATACAACTCCTTTTGGGGAAAGAAGGGGGTGCCTTTGTCCCTTCACCGCTCTCAAACACAAGCGGGGCTGCTTGTGTCTCAGCCGGGGACGCTTCCTGATAATCCTAAGTGTGCTGTGCCAGGACCATCTCCACATTGTATGTGTATGAGCCCCAATGGCGAAGTGTGTTAAAGCATTGAGCTGCTGAACTTGCAGACCGAAAAGTCCCAGGTTCAAATCCCGGGAGCAGAGTGAGCGCCCGCTGTTAGCTCCAGCTTCTGCCAACCTAGCAGCTTGAAAACATGCCAATGTGAGTAGATGAATAGGTACCGCTCTGGCGGGAAGGTAATGGCACTCCATGTAGTCATGCCGGCCACATGACCTTGGAGGTGTCTATGGACAACACTGGCTCTTGGGCTTAGAAATGGAGGTGAGCACAACCCCCAGAGTCAGACATGACTGAACTTAACGTCAAGGGATACCTTTACACACACACATATGCAGGGACTACACCAATTTAACAAAGTTTCAGCCACAAAAACAAAGTTTCTGAAGTAGAGCAATGACTTTCACAGTAAAGACAACCCAATTTAACAGGAAATAAGACTTTCAAACCAGGAACAGATTTCTGCAATTATTAAAAAATGGTTTATTATAAAAGCTATGAAAATTTGCCAAAAATCAGAGGATAAGGGAAACGTTCCACATTTTGGTGAGCTATCAGTGTTAAATGTGTTCTACCACTGTACCAAGTTTGAAGAAGATCACTCAAAAAATGAGGGCGGGAGAGCCCCCTAAGTCCCCCCCCCCTTCGGGCTGTTTTTGGGCCACCGCGCATGCGCGTCCGCCATTAACGAATTAATTTCAAAAATAACGAATTTTCGTTAATTTCAAAAAATTTTGGGGGCCAAATTCGTTATTAGCAACAAAAACGAAAAACTGCCCCCTCTAGTTTTGAAACGAGTTTAGAATCAAATTTTTCATGGATCGATCAAGCCTAGTATGTATGTATGAAGTGATGGACAAATGAATGGATGAATGGACACATAGACTGATAGATGTATACATGGATCGTCGTCATCTCACTCATTCAGTTGTTTTTGATTCTTTGTGACCTCATGGACCAGTCCATGCCAGAGCTCCCTGTCGGCTGTTGCCACCCCCAGTTCCTTCCCCTTGGTCGGCCTCTCTTCCTTTTTCCTTCCATTTTCACCAGCATCATGATCTTCTCCAAGCTTTCCTGTCTTCTCATGATGTGGCCAAAATACTTCAACTTTGCCTCTAATATCCTTCCCTCCAATGAGCAGCCGGGCATTATTTCCTGGAGGATGGACTGGTTGGATCTTCTTGCGGTCCAAGGCACTCTCAGGATTTTCCTCCAGCACCAAAGTTCAAAAGCGTCTATCTTCCTTTGCTCAGCCTTCCTTATGGTCCAGCTCTCGCATCCATAGGTTACTCTGGGGAATACCATTGCTTTCACTATGCAGACCTTCGTTGCCAGTGTGATGTCTCTGCTTTTCAGTATTTTTTCAGTATTGCTCTCCTCCCATACATGGATAGATTGGAAGCTCCTAGGCATGACTCTTGCTTGTGCATTTACCTTTTATCAGGGGAGATTGGAAGCACCAACATGGGTGAGGAAAACACGTGTGGTCTGTGGTCAACATGTTCAGATCATGCAAGAAATTGACCTTTTGGTGCAGATTCTAGAATGAGGGCTAGGTTAACCACTACTCTTGTCTTTTTCATTATTCATCCCCTATATAAAGATAAAGCAGGAGGAAGAGATCTATGCACTCTTTTTTAAGGTCACTAGAGGAAAAATGGGTTGTAATGAATAAATATCAGCTTGTCACTTGGCATCTTTGTCAGAGTTATATTATAATTTAACATTCTGAGAATACTAATTCAGTTCTCTTATATGCTTCCCTGCTGTCTTCCCAAATCTCTTTGGGCACATGACTGTTTTAAATCACTTCTCTATTTCTTTGGGAGTTGAATTCAGAGAGTTTCATTTTTTTCATGATGCCCACCTACCTTTTTATAGGTTATTAGATTTCTTACTGAACTGTACAGGAAGTGCATATTACTGAGAATAATTTTTTTCTTTTGATCATTATCTGCTACATTTTAAAAATCTCTACCATTGATATTGTTATTCACAAAAAGGCAAGTCAGCATTTTACAGAAATCTTTCCAGATTTGCTGTTGTTGATAAATTGTGATTGAGTCTTTGTTGTGGTAGCCTGATCTCTCAGCAACTAATAGAAGACATGATGTAAAATCAAATGGTTCCATCCTGTCCCCTGAGTTGTACTTCAGGCTCAAAATATTCAGGATTTTTATTCACCTTTGTTCAGGGGTGACTTTGGGGTGGAGGAAGCTTGGAGAAGTGAAAGGATATATTGAGCATTGTAACTGGGCAAACAAGAATTATGCTGTGTGTGTATAGTAAATACTGTCATTTCATGATAATCTGCCTAAGGCACCAAATATTCTGTTTGTTCTTAGCAGCTAAGCAGGGTCAGCCCAAGATAGTACTTGGATGAAAGACCATAAATGAATATCTGGTACTGTAAGCTAGATTTCCAAGGAAGGAACTGGCAAGAACACCCTGAAATAGTTCCTATCTTGGAAATCCTATGACATTCATGGAATTGTCCTAAGTTGACAGGTGACCTGAAGGCAGCTAGACACATGATTTAAAGATGAAGGGTGTTTGCCACCAGTAACAAGTAAGTAATAAATTCAGGGTTTGGTGTTATTTGGATAGATCTATACGATCCCCAGATGAAAAAATCAAGATGTCAATTAAGCCACTGCTTCTTGTTAGTACAGAGATCTTTGTCAGAAAGGGAAATCTTATTGCACAGCTACGTACTTGAAAAGATAGAAATACAGTAGAGTCTCACTTATCCAACATTCACTTATCCAACATTCTGGATTATCCAACACATTTTTGTAGTCAATGTTTTCAATACATCATGATATTTTGGTGCTAAATTCATAAATACAGTAATTAATACATAGCATTACTGCTTATTGCACTACTTTTTCTGTCAAATTTGTTGTATAACATGATGTTTTGGTGCTTAATTTGTAAAATCATAACCTAATTTGGTGTTTAATAGGCTTCTCCTTAATCTCTCCTTATTATCCAACATATTCACTTATCCAACGTTCTGCCGGCCCGTTTATGTTGGATAACTGAGACTCTACTGTATCTATTTTGTTGTCTCCAGAATGTAAAAAAAAGGATGACATTGTTTTTATCCAGTAAGAGTGACATTTTACATAGAATTAAATGAAGTGGTGAGTCACTAGGTGCTCTCTGCCCTAGTAGATTTGAGGCTCCATTCACACTGTCAAATAATCCAGTTTGAACTGCATTATAATGTTTATTGTAGACTCATGTAATGCAGACTGAAACACATTGAACTGGATTACTTTGGTCTACACTGCCGTATAATCCAGTTCAATGCAATTAATCTGCATTCTGAAACTAGATTATGAGGCAGCGTAGATGGGGTCTGAAACTGCTCTTATTTGCATAAAGCTTTACTTTAACTTCCCTTCAATGGGAATGTTCCTGTTCAGAGTGCTTTGTGGGTATGATCTAACTGAGGCCCCTTCTATATCCCAGGGTCTGATTTCAGATTATCTAACAGATAACAGATTATCTATCTGTTACTGTTTTATTAAATGTATTTTGGGCAATATAATTGCCGACTGTTGTAAGCCGCCCTGAGTCCCTCCGGGTGAGAAGGGCGGGGTAAAAGTGATGCAAATAAATAAATAAATAAATAACACCAGATATCTGAGATCAGATTCTGGGATATAGGTAATGTAGAAGGGGCCTGAGTATGTATGACTGGTGCTCCAAACAACTTCACTAATAGGATTTGTTGTTGCGATCTTAGAAAATAAGAATATGGGATTTGATTTGATTTGGTTTCTGATCTGCAATTATGATAAATATTGCGCAATCACTGTTAATTGTGTTTTACAAATAAAAGAACAACAAAAATGTTTCCACTTGTCAGTCCTACAATCTAATTAAATCATTACACAAAAGGAAAACATAAATGGAAATGGATGGAGGGTTTTTCATCTCTTTCTAAGCTTAGGCATGACGGAGCACTATGGCTTCCCATAAAACTGGATTGACAGTAAAAAAACTGGAAGAAAAAAGTAAGAGGAAAGGGAGGGAGATAATCAGCTTTCAAACATTAGGTTATTAACATAGTAGTATTTATATTTGTCAATATAAAACCATTTCAACTCTTCTTAATAATTCTTATTAAGAGCATACACAAGTGTTGAAATGAAGGAATCATAAACAATTTCAACTGGAATTTGAGTAGTTGTTTCTATGCTTGTGCAATTCATCCAAAAGGCATGCTGTTTCGAAATCCCATTTTTTGCGAACCCCTCATTCTGTTTATCAGGAAATTACTCAGATTGGGAGGAGTGTTGCCATTTTCATTCGGCAAAGATTCGGCCCATTTGCTACAATGGGAAACTTTAAAGGCTCAGTCTTCAGTCATTTTAAGGCCTATCTGCATTAAACCTACCTCTGTTTTAGACCCGATTTACAACTGCAGGCCTGCCAAGTTTCAGAACAATTAACCAATCTACTGATTTTTTACGATTATTTTTTTACCATACTGAAAAAAAAAGACAAACTGCAAGAGAGGGTTCTGGAAATTGTAGTCGCCGGTTGTGTCCATTCTCAGCCAATCAGAGCATGGTCACAACCAGGCTTTTTATTGGCTGAGAAACAGAGAGAGGAAAAAAACATAAACTCCCATCTTGCCCTGAGAGGAACTCAAGACTTTTCAGTGCCCGCCCCATGCAAGTGCTGCTGGGAAAGCAAGTTCCCAGCAGGGTCCTCTCTGGAGGAGGAACCTATGGAAATTTTCCGCTGCTGGGGAGAGAGAAAAGATGCTGCAGGATCTTCTCCAGGAGTCCCGTGGCAGATCCCTGCCTCAGGTATAATGCAGACTTAACCCCATCTACTCCAGTAGCAAATAAATCTGGCTGTCTTAATCCGTTTTGCCCAGCCTTTCGGTTCCCTTCTCCCTGTTCTGTTTTTGTGTGATTAGACAAAATGCACTACTGAATATTACAAATCACTTTTGGTCAAACTGATCCTGGCCCAAGCCTAGTCATTTTCCTCAGTTCTGCTCTTATAACATTTTGAACTCTTAACACAACCCCTTAAAATCAAAGGTTTTAACACCTAATCAGAAAGATGCCCCTTTCCTTTTAAATTGCATCTGCTCTGATGAAAATAGAGTTTTGTGAGCCTAACGATAGGCAGAGTACAAATCAAAGCATTAATTAATCTTGCATATATAATCACATGTTTCTTAACAGGAAATTAACCACATGGGAATTGTCTTCTTTCAAATTTCTATTCTACATTAATAAGGAGCAAAGATTAACCTAAAATGACCAGTGAACATCTCCAAGGCAATTTAGGAAGGGCATTTTTCGTTATCACAGTTTCCAATTTTTTTATATATATTATTTGGACAATTAAGTGGCAGAACTATGAGACCTTGTACAAAAGAGAGTAGGGATCCCAGGATGTAAAAAAAAAATGGAGCATTAATCAAATACAGTAGAGTCTCGCTTATCCAACGTAAACAGGCCGGCAGAACGTTGGATAAGCGAATATGTTGAATAATAAGGAGAGATTAAGGAAAAGCCTATTAAACATCAAATTAGGTTATTATTTTACAAATTAAGCACCAAAACATCATGCTGTACAACAAATTTGACAGAAAAAGTAGTTTAATACACAGTAATTCTATGTAGTAATTACTGTATTTACGAATTTAGCACCAAAATATCACGATGTATTGAAAACATTGACTACAAAAATGAGTTGGATAATCCAGAACGTTGGATAAGTGAGACTCTATTGTAAGCAGGTATTAGGCCACCACAACTGTGTGATGCTGAAAGGGAAAGTGGACCATACATTGTTACTGGAAGATATTCAGTGGTATAGTCAGAAGTGCAAATCAGTTATTTTCCATCCTTGCATCTGTATTATCCCCAAACTGCATGTCAATCTCCTTGCAAAAGTTTAGTGTATCCCGGTGATATATAATTGGATTAACTGCACAAGAGATTTTGCAACTAGTGTGCTATTTTTTGAAACTTGCAGATTTTTTAAAAGAAAAAAACCACAGTTCATTCAGAAGAGCAAATCCTAAGGCACCATTTTAGCACAGACCATAAAATATTCATATTCTCTTCAAACATTTATTTGCACAGTGTTAATAAATTAAGAAACAGGAATATGATCTTCTTCCTTTCTCTTGCTTAATAAGGAGGACAGCTGTCTGACATAACAGCATCCCTGATATATCTGTAAAAGAAAATGTTCATAATGATATAGGGCAATATTTAGATGGGAGGGGATGTTATCATTTCTTATTCTTTTTCTCTTTTTAGTTGTTCTCGATGAACTCTTCTCTTCTTATGATGAACTATGTTTAGACCATGAGATTCTGCATTCTTACTGTACCATTTCTTTCACCCAGCACAAGAGTTTGTGATGAGAGAAACATTTTACTGAAATTGTACATGTTTTAAATGCAAGTCACCTTGAGTTTTGCAAAAACAAATAAATAAGATATGGGCAACTTCTTTTAGCCTGGGGCAGTTTTAATTTGGGTCATGGCATGGGCTTGAGTACTAAAGATCTCTAACCTAAATGGAAGGCATATATAGAGAAATAATAACAATTCATGCTCTTTAACTCCTAAGGGGTGGTCTTTTGATGGAACTACAGAAGATATTGTCGGGCTCTTCCGTACATTTCACAGTAAAATTAGAGTTCATACAAACATGAATTGACTCCGCACATATCAGAAAACTGCCTATTATTGACCCTTCCAACACAGAGCCCTTTAAAGGGCAATGGATACAGCAGCACAAGGCACCATATGAGAAAGAACTTGAACCACATACCCTGTTTCCCCTAAAATAAGACATCCCCAGAAAATAAGACCTAGTAGAGGTTTTGCTGAATTGCTAAATATAAGGCCTCCCCCGAAAGTAATTAATATAAGACACTGTATCGGGGAAACACGGTAGTACTTTTCCTTGACAAGTGAAGCTGCATCCACAACTGTAAAAGTTAGTAGTTTACAGCTTCCTCTAGCCAGGGGCAGTTTTAATTTGGGGTATGGCATGGACTTGAATACTACATGCTAAATATCTCTAACCTAAATGGAAGATGCACACAGAGAAATAAGAATAATAACAATCCATGCTCTTTAATTTCTGAGGGGTGGTTTTTTGATGGAGCTACAGAAGATATTGCTGGGGTCTTCTGAATCATAGAATCATAAAGCTAGAAGAGACCTCATGGGCCATCCAGTCCAACCCCCTGTCAAGAAGCAGGAAAATCACATTCAAAGCACCCCCGACAGATGGCCATCCAGTCTCTACTTAAAAGCCTCCAAAGAAGGAGCCTCCACCGCACTCTGGGATAGAGAGTTCCACTGCCGAACAGCTCTCACAGTGAGAACGTTCTTCCTGATGTTCAGGTGGAATCTCCTTTCCTGTAGTTTGAAGCCATTGTTGTTTGGACCTCTGCCCCATGTAAGCTGCCCCGAGTCCCCGCGGGGAGATGGTGGCGGGGTATAAATAAAGTATTATTATTATTATTATTATTATTATTATTATTATTATTATTTCCTAGTCTCCAGGGAAGCAGAAAACAGGCTTGCTCCCTCCTCCCTATGCCTTCCCCATATTTATACATGACTATCATGTCTCCTCTCAACCTTCTCTTCTGCAGGCTAAACATGCCCAGCTCTTTCAGCTGCTCCTCATAGGGCTTGTTCTCCAGACCCGTGATCATTTTAGTCGCCCTCCTCTGGACACTTTCCAGCTTGTCAACATCTCCCTTCAATTGAAGTGCCCAGAATTGGACACAGTATTCCAGGTGTCAGGTGTGGTCTGATCAAAGCGAAATAGAGGGGAAGCATGACTTCTCTGGATCTAGACACTGTGCTCCTATTTATGCAGGCCAAAATCCCATTGGCTTTTTTTTGCTGCCGCATCACATTGTTAGGCTCGTGTTTAACTTGTTTCACAGTAAAATTAGATTTGACTACACAGATATCAGAAAACTGCCTATTATTGACCCTTCCAACACAGGGCTCTTTAAAGGGCCATGGATTCAGCAGCACCGCATGAGTCAGGACTTGAACCACATGTTATTCTTCCTTAACCATCAAGTAAAACTGTACCCACAATTATAAGAGTTACTGATTTATAGCTACATTGTTAAGAAAAGTGAAGTTATGTTCTATAAAAGTGGTTCAAAACCTTTGGTGCTCCAGGTATTGGGACTTACTCTTGGCCAGCTATCAAAAATTCTGGGAGCTGAAGTCCAAAACATCTGGAGAAACAAAGGCTGGAAACCACTGCTCTATACCATAATATGCCATCACGTGGTATTACCGTGTTTCCCCGAAAATAAGACAGTGTCTTATATTAATCTTTGCTCCCAAAGATGCGCTAGGTCATACTTTCAGGGGATGTCTTATTTTTCCATGAAGAATTCACATTTATTGTTGACCCAAAAAATGAACATTTATTATATACTGTATAGTAGTTATCATCACAAACCAGCATAACCAGACAAATCCTATCAAGAATTTCCTGTTACTACCAATATTTCCATGTAAAACACTCTATGGTACGTACATTTACCGATCCTGCATGCTCTGGTGTTCTTTCATTGGGCATGCTTCCAAACAAAAACTTTGCTAGGTCTTATTTTTGGGGGAGGCCTTATATTTAGCAATTCAGCAAAACCCCTACTAGGTCTTATTTTCTGGGGATGTCTTATTTTAGGGGAAACAGGGTAGGAGCAAATGACCAATTACAAGCAAGTTGTTATTTATAACGAGATATTACAAGCCCTGATCTTACTCCCCTCCACAATATAGAAATGAGTAGATAACTCACTTATCAACTTGTATAGGTGAACACCACCATGGGGTAAAAACCTGGGATACAGGAAAGCCATTGTTTTGGATAGTACTCAAAAGCTCCTTGTCAAACATGTTGCCATAAAGTATATTCATGTACAATAGAGCAGCCATGTCAATGGCACAAGTGTAGAGATCAAGATTTCCATGGAATCTCTTGTGTTTGAAAGTAGCGGATGGTGCCTTTTGTAAACTGGCAGCACATTCTGCCAAGACTCCAACCATGAGTGAACTACAGAGAGTAATTAACATAATCCTGTTTTTCTCGATGTTAGAAGTTAATTATCTAAATATTTGACCAAGCTTTTTTTAACTGATCAGGTTTCATTTCAATCAAAGTGATGAAGAAGGCTTCATTAGCTGAATTTTTGTATGTCAAGCTGTTCCTAGAGTATTTTTAACGGTGGCATAGCTAGACCTGCAACCTGTCTCTGAGAAGCCGTTCAGAACAGCATTTCATAATTAAAACTTAAGTACCTGTTGTGTTTTGAAACACTACATGTGGCTTTTGATAAACCATTTCCCCACAGTTAATGAACAATAAAGTTTAATTGGGTGTATTATGGTGTGATACAGATGAACATCTAAATGTAAGACTGAAGGCAGAGTGCAATGAATACAAAATAATGCATGAAATTGACTAACTTTTGTGGCTACTAAATACAGCCTTTTGACTATTCCCAGCTACCAAGAACTAAACTTTTTCAACAAACATGGTTTTTATTAACTAAGCAGTAATAAAATAAAACAAAATTCCTAAACCAGTGGCCCACAAATAATGACTGAGCTGAAAACTCAAACAATACTTCTGCCCAACAAGACTTTATTGAAAATATTTCTGCTTTAGCATAATGATATTATGCTAAATAATATAACCGCCTCACTCCCTACAAACCCCAGAGATCCCTCCGTTCTGAGGACCAAGACCTGTTGGAAGTCCCCAGTTTTAAGGCCTTGCGTCTAACAGCAACTAGACGCAGAGCCTTTTCAGCAGTGGCACCATCTCTCTGGAACACCTTGCCACCTGAAGTCCGTGCCTTGCGGGACTTGTCGGCTTTCCCCAGGGCATGTAAGACACACCTGTTACGGCAGGCCTTTGAGTTCTGTTAGATGTTTTAAAAGGTGCTTTTAGGATGTTTTTAAGATATTTTTAAAGATGTTTTAAGATGTTTTTAAATTGTTGATTTTAGCTGGTTCTTGTAAGCCGCCCCGAGCCCTAGGGGAGTGGCAGCATATAAGTTTGAAAAATAAATAAATAAATAAATTATTTTTATGTTGTGTTGTGCTATTTGGATTTGCATGCCAGTATGGGAGTCTTTGGGATTTATAATGCAATACCCTGAAGCTGGCACCAACTCTCTGTGAACTACTGATAAAGGTATGCAATCCAAACATGATACCAGGGAAGAAGAATTGTCTGTGCCATCAGTTTCTTTGAGTGGTGGATAGGGTGAAAATACTGCATGGGTTGGGTCTTGTATAAACTTTATGTCTAAATTTTACCCCTGGTGGCACAGTGTGATAAAGTGCTGAGCTGCTGAACTTGCAGACCAAAAGGTTCCAGGTTCAAATCCCGGGAGCGGAATGAGCTCCCGCTGTTAGCCTCAGCTCCTGCCAACCTAGCAGTTCGAAAACATGCAAATGTGAGTAGATCAATAGGTACTGCTCCAGCGGGAAGGTAAGGGTGCTCCATGCAGTCATCCCGGCCACATGACCTTGGAGATGTCTACGGACAACGCCGGCTCTTTGGCTTAGAAATGGAGATGAGCACCAACCCCCAGAGTCGGTCAAGACTGGACTTAATGTCAGGGGAAAACCTTTACCTTTACTAAATTTACCTTCTATTCACTGCAGTTCAAACAAACAATCCCTTTTGAAGCTCAAACAAACAATCCCTTTTGAAGAACCTTTAGGTCTTTTATTTTAACTACAGTGCCCGGGTTCTGGCCCCAGCAGTTATCTATATAATTCACATTACTTCCTTTTTTTGCTGTGGTGTCTCCCATATAATACTAAGCTCACCTGAAGAAAATGTGATTTGTATTGCATTGTGATGTTTGTTAACATAGAACCTTGAAGGTGACAAAGCAGCATTTTTCTTAAAATAATGTCATATCGGTGGCAGACCAAATATGATGAAAGATCTGTGACTGGCTCTCCTTTGCCCTTTTCTGTTGCAGTTAACTGTAGGAAGGACGTTTATTCCGGGGCTTATCCTTTTTTCCTCTGGACTGCTTACCCCACTTTCAGTTTGCTCTGCATTGCGTTTCTAATATTTACTGGGTTTTTTTTTTTCAGGGTGAAAACCTATAAGTACCTTTTTAACCAATGTAATCCTGGAAATATTTACAAATATTTGGGCATTCAGATTTAAATGTCGAAATTGTAAAATGCATACTGTACATGTGTTATTTATTCCCTAGCTTTGTACCTCTGTAGAGCATAGAGATGCCCCCCTTGCCCCAAAGGTAAATACTGAAGTGTTGTCTTGATGAACCTTATGAGGTCTGTTGTTTCAGCACCATGGAAAGTTCTGAGTAAGTGCCCTTCCACACAGCCATATAACCCAGAATATCAAGGCAGATAATCTGCTTTCAGCAGCTTGAGCGCCCGCTGTTAGCTCCAGCTCCTGCCAACCTAGCAGTTCAAAAACATGCAAATGTGAATAGATCAATAGGTACCGCTCCGGCGGGAAGGTAACAGCGCTCCATGCAGTCATGCCGGCCACATGACCTTGGAGGTGTCTACGGACAACGCCGGCTCTTCAGCTTAGAAATGGAGATGAGCACCAACCCCCAGAGTCGGTCACGACTGGACTTAACATCAGGGGAAACCTTTACCTTACCTAATCTGCTTTGAACTGGGTTATCTGAGTCTGCACTGCCATATAATCCATTTCAATGTGGATTTTATATAGCTATCTGGGAGGCGCCTTAATTGCCTCTTTGCCCCATTGTTGAGGAGTGAAAAGGTGTAAGGGGGCTTGGCCTCTGGCTTGGAACCATGTTGTGTTCCTACACACTGGCAACACTTGCCAAGCCAGAGCTTGGAAACACTTCAACCCAAAATTTCCCAGTCAGAGCAGTTACTGGTCATGGTAGCTGGGATATTCTAAGAACTGTAGAGGAGGAGGAAAAATGCTTCCAATCTTTTCACACTCTTTGCTTGTCTTGGAGGTGGGGAATGGAGTCTGTATGGAAGGAATTATTTCCTTGTGGGAAAGGAAGACACCAAGAGCCTGGTTTATAGAGGTCCATATGCCGTCACACCCAGGCACCTTTAAAAGCTTTAAGATGTGCTTCTTCCTTTGCCCAGGTGAATTGTGGGGGCCTTACTTAGAAGCTCTGGAATCCCAGTAACTAAAGGCATTTCAAGTTGAACAATCAAACAAAATTTTATTTTCACAAAGTCCTTGGCAGACTTGGCACACATAGTTAAGGTTGCAAATATAAAAAGTCAACTTATAAAACTTTGCAGATGTTCCTTTCTTGTTTTTCCCTTTTAGTTGCTGGTTTAACTTCCTCCAAAGGTGAAGAGATCCTGAGATCCTCTTTACCCTAGCCCTGAACTATCAGAAAGAGCAGGTCTATAACTATCTAAGCTCCAAGCTAGTTTTTGAGGTGAAGTAGGTAGAACTTCCTCCAGTGGCAGAGAAATCCTGAGATATTCTCTGTCCCAGTGCTAAACTACTAATTTTAGAAAGATCAGGTCTTTCCCTATTTATGCTCAGCACTGGTTTTAAGGTAGGTCAGTACTTATGATGGCTTTGTCAGAGTTGGCCTGGCTTGGCCACACAAGCACATCTAAGTTCTTTCTTCTTCAGTCTAGAAGGCAGGAGGCTTCTCAAAATGGAGCCTTCTTTCCCCAGGAAAAGGGGCGGTCTCCAGAACAATAAGATACATTTGCAGGCTGCAAGCAGAAAAGCTTTGCAAACTGAAAGCAGCAAAGACCTGCATGCTGGTTGCAAACCTCTGTTAATGGCTAGCCATCAGGGTGCTGCAGAATCTGCAACAGCCCCAGAAGAAATGCAAACAGATGCTATTCCTACAACTATAAAAAATGCAAACCAAACCTCTGGGGGACGGAACAGTCCACATAAAGGATTATTGTCCCAAAGATCAGGTTTATGCATGATTATATTACTGGAGCCAGGATCCATTTCTGGCACCTTCTGCCTCCAGTGCCAGTGATCTGATGGATCTTGCCTTTCCTTATTTTTTATATTCAGGTTCAGGGTCTTCATAGTGTAGTGTTTTGAATTGAAATTGCCCCATAACACTCGTAGGCATCTCTTCCTATGGTAGGAACTTATCACATTGGGATATAATCCATTTATATCAGTATGCATCCCAGTATGCTGTCAGGCCTATTTTTTCCTCGCTTCTATTCTCTTTGTAAGGATGCATTTTGCCTCTTTTAAAGGCAAAATAAAGCAGCATGAACCTTTTACCCTTTGTCTCTGTTAGAAGATGAAGTTAAAATAAGTTAGTTAGCTCTAGGACTTTTCTATCCTGAATGTATTTCTTTTTCCAGAATAAATGTTTTTGAAACCTAAGATTGACTCTGTAATCCTTAGCCAACCTAAAGGATAAAGGCTATGTCTGTTTACCACATGTAACCTTTTTCTGGGTATGAACAGATGTTCTGGTAGTCTGCTATATTTTGGTGGAATCACCCTAATTTAGGGTTATTAGGGAAATGCACACACACATACACACAGGGGGAATTTGCAAACGTTTCAGGGGGAAATGCATATGTGAAATTAGTATCTATAATTATACATCTATATCTAGCTCTGCATTGTTTACATAAGCATTAATGTTTGCTTGTTACTATGTTGGAAGCCAGCCTGAGTCCCCATGGGGAGATAGGGTGGGATCCAAATGATGTTTTTATTATTATTATTATTATTATTATTATTATTATTATTATTATTATTAGGTTATTGTTGATACCATATTGTTTTTGTTGCCCCTACTTTTCCACTTATAGAGCTAGTTTATTGTTTTTCTTTGAAATACGGTAAATATTCAAAAACATTGAACCTACTGATGCCTTGATTAATGAAATGTTATTGGTATCTATTTTTATTTTGAAATTTACCTGTAGCTGCTGCATTTCCCACCCTTGGCTTATACTCGAGTCAATAAGTTATCCCAGTTTTTTGTGGTAAAATTAGGTGCCTTGGCTTATATTCGGGTCGGCTTATACTCGAGTATATGCGGTATTTAAAAAACAAAAAAAACAAAACACAATTAGAATTCCATTTACAAATAATCTGTTTCTGCGACGCTTTGCAGATGGATTCCGAGGGAATATTGATGGGATGTGGCAAATGTCATGTGATGGGACCCATTCGAAATCATTCTCAAACAGTCTTAGAAATTGAGTATTTCCTAATGTGATCAGGTCCCTAGTTCTGTTTGTAGTAGACATAAAATGAGATCTCTTGATATAGGGTAGGATATAATTTTTTAATTAATACATGACAAATTAATTAATTGTTAAAATCACAGTTCTCTGAAATGTTGAAGACTTGGCTAAGAAAGACTACCAGAGACAAAATAATGTTGCATAACATTTGGCAAATATTGAAATTCAATATAGTGAGGTCCATGAGGTCACAAAGAGTCAGAAGCGACTATGTGACTGAGCAGCAGCAGCAATATAGTGAGATTATTATATACAATGCATTTAATTTTCTATCTGCTGATATATCAATTTTCTTCTGGTGAAAACTGAGACGGGGAAGCAGAAGTGTTTAATTGTATGTTATGACTTCCTATCAGTCTTGAAAACAATGAACTTGGTACTCTCATGAGCTTTGCTACAGTGATTGTCCTGGAAGCTGTAGTGCACATTTCCAAGTTTAGTGAGGGAAGCTCTAAATATTATAGCCTCACTACTATTTTCTTGCTGATGGAAACACAAAAAAACCCCCACAGCATTGGTGTTCCAACGTAGGTTCATTGCGTTATGCTTTACAAATGATTTGGGATTTTTGGACGTGAAAGGAAAACTGAGGAAAGCAGATGAATATCAAATAGAGAAGACACAGGTGATAAGAGAGTGGGTGTGTGGAGGGAGCTGTTTCTTCCAAGGTATTGGTATGTGAATATATTTTGTAATTTCATTGTAGTGCTGGCCTAACAGAGTATTGAGAACTTCATCTCATTTAAATCAATATACTGTTATATTCCATGTTACTTTGCTTTGATGTTGGATGAGAAATATCTCTGAATATGCCTTCATATGTGGATGCCAGCATGTTAAAGCGCTGAGCTGCTGAACTTGCAGACTGAAAGGTCCGAGGTTCAAATCCCTGGAGCGGAATGAGCGCCCTCTGTTAGCCCCAGCTCCTGCTAACCTAGAAGTTTGAAAACATGCCAATGTGAGTAGATCAATAGGTACCGCTCCAGCGGGAAGGTAACGGTGCTCCATGCAGTCATGCTGGCCACATGACTTTGGAGGTGTCTACAGACAATGCCTGTCTCGCCCAAGGCCATGGAGCACTAAGAACCAAACACAGAGGCCAATAACTATCTAATATCTTTATTAAGGAAATATATAAGAATAATAAAAACAAGTAGGAAATATAGTCCAGAAACAGACCTATCAGATGAGGTCAAATATAGTCCAGAAATGTTTTGTCCAATAAATGATATTAGAGTTCAAAGTAGAATCCAACAAACCGAAACACACACTATTGCCAAGCAATAGTGTGGGGAAATGTCCAGAGTCTTTCAAGGTCCGAGGTAAATCCACAACAAGGCTGGAAACAAAACTTGATTCTATGAACAAAGTCAGTGGCTAGGAACAAGGCAAGGCAATTCTTGAATACATGGTTAGGCAAAGCAAGGAGACTGCAGTTGCGGACTTTGCGAAGTCCACACTAGGCTGGAAACACGAAATCACTCCTGAAGTTGCTCTGTTGACTCCGCACGGAACCTACCGTGCCAGGCACATTTAACTAGGTCTCGTTTTCCTGCAAAGCAGGTGTCCAGCGCTCCCTTTCCCTAGGGAACAGGAAACGAAACACAGCTCTCTCCAGATGTGAGACTCCCTAGATTTTCCCAGGGGAACATGGCTAATCAGTGTCTTGTTTAGCTGCAAGTCTCAAACTCCTCCGAACCTGCTCCTTCTCTCCCCTGCCCGCAGTATAGGATTGTCTCCTAACAAAAGGGGGTGAGAACTGCTCAAGGTCTGTTTTAATGGGTTCTTGGGCAAAAACATCAACATCAGGCATCTGGAAAGATTCCGGCTCTTGCTGAGCCGGCGAAAACCCCATGTTTTTATCTTCATCAGCCACGGTGGCACTGGGAGCAGGACTACAAGGCCCATGAGGCATTACAACGCCGGCTCTTCAGTTTAGAACTGGAGATGAGCACCAACCCCCAGGAACCCCAACCTTTTTACCTTGCCTGCCCAACACCATGATTTTTATTAGTAAGCCTCATTAATGGAAAAGCCTGTTCAAAATACTAATTTGTACAGAGCTTGTCCAGATTTTTTTTCAAAGACATCTTCATTCCACTTCCAAATGAATTTTATGCATCTAGCTGGAATTCCTTCTCCCTGCCCAGCCAGGAATGGTAGAAAAGCCTTCTTACTATACACCCCTTCTCCTTTCTTTGGCATACTTGTTACATTGATCTGCGTCCCAGACAACCCTTTCTAATTGTATTTCAGCTTCCATTTCTCATTATTATACTTTTAGCAGAATTGAAATGGGGGTAGGGGAGTTATGTTGAAGCTCATTCAGTCAAAGGCACCACTATATTAGAAGCCAACCTCAGAGAAATCCTACCAAGCAAAAGGTGCAATGCCAAGTTGTCCATTGAAGCTTGCAAAGTGCTTTTGGCTTGCCAAACATGACGTACATTGTCTCTTAATTGCGGGAAGCATACTCTTGCAGACTCCTTGCCTGACACAACAGTGATGAAGAAGCTGCATCCCCATGGCTTTTTCTTGTGAAGCAATGGCAATGTTGGCTCTGACTGTGAGATCATTGGCTTCTAAATGGCAAAGACCATACTTTTCCAGGTGGATTATGACCCAGGAAAGTTTATCCCATTAAAACTATCAACCAGTCTTTTTGCTACTGGACTATTGAAGAGGAGGAGGGCCCCATATTCTTATCTTAAGAAATAAGGTAAAGCAGGATTTGAAGAGGAATGGTCTGTGTTGGCACCAAATAGGAATGACACAGACATCTGCCACATTAAAAGAATTGGCAGACAGTGACTGGAAATACCTCTCCCTCCTTGGATCTCTTGCTTTTTATTTCTCCACATTTCTCTTACTGCTCCTTGGCCCAGGAATCTACTGTTTGAAATATATCCCCTTTGTATATACTACCCATATTAATTGTACTATACCAATGATGGGCAACCTTTTGCGCTTGGTGTGTCAAAATTCACCAAAAAAAAACCTAGCATGACTTGGGTGGTGTGTCATTTCGAGAAAAAAACCATAATTTCATGATATATATAGTTTAAATAACAAAAATGTATAATTGTATTATATAACTGTATTTAATAAATCAAAAACTATTTACTACCATTATTTCCATGTACAACAATCTATGGTACCTCTTGCAGTTTCCACGCTGATTTCTCTCTATTGTAGTTTCAATGTAGTCATGAATAATGAATAATATAATCATAATATAATAGTAATAATATAATAATATACTACAATAATAATAGAATAATAATAGAATTATATATATACATACATACACACACACACACACACACACACACACACACACACACATAATTCCCATGGAATAAACAACAAAACCACTGGACCAAATCACACCAAATTTGGCCACAAAAGTCATTAGTCTTCCAATCAATCTGCATGCGGCAGCATGTAAGCAAAAATGGCTAGGCGTGTCAGTGCTGACACGCGTGTCATAGGTTGGCCATCACTGTACTATACAAATAAATAATTGATACAGCATATTCTAAACCACAACTTTATTGTCATATTATCAGACTTATTATATACAGTTCAGAGGAGGGGGACCAAAATGGTAAAAAATATGGGAACCATTCCCTATGAAGAACAATTTAAGGAGCTGTGTGTATATAGCCTGGAGAAAAGAAGCTTGAGAGGTGACATGAATAGCCATTTTTAAATATTTGAAAGGATGTTATATTGAAGATGGAGCCAGAACACTGCCATAAGTAAGCAGGCCTTTTTTCATCTTCGCCAGGCAAGGAAATTGGCATCTGACCTTTTGTAAAAACGCTCAAGACTTGGCTGTTTGGTTGTGCATTTAAGTAATTTGGATCTAATTTGCCAAATAGTCACTATTGAATGTTTTTATATTGTGGAATGATATTTTAAATTGTAAGTAGCTCGGTTGAGAGTGACTTATTAAGAAATAAAGTGAAGTGAAGTGAAGTGAAGTTCTTTATCCTGCTGCTCCAGAGAGTAGGAAATGGAGCAATGGATTCACATTATAGGATCTGAACATTAGGAAGAACTTGCTGATGGTAAGAGCTATTCAGCAGTGGCATCAGTGCCCCAGAGAGTCTTCTTCTCTGGAGGTTTTTGAATAATGTCTGGCTGGCCATTTGTTGGAAGTGCTTGGATTGTGTATCCCTGCATGACAGGAGTTTGGCCTAGATGGTTCTTGTGGTCTCTTCCAACTTTATGGCAGGGCCTGCAGTGCAATCAAGAGAAAATTAGAGGGCCTTTAAAAGAAAGTCTAGAGTAGGATAGCTCCAGGTCATCACTCTTCCTTCCTGGGAAGTGGGAAGCCTACTTAAAATGCTTTGGAAAGATGTGCCTGTCTCCTCTAGAGTAGAAATAGCTTAAACAAAGCATTAAACCTAGGTCTCTTCTGCAGACCAAAGGGAAAGAATCTCAGAAAGCGTGATATCTAAACCTGATGCTTTTTAATCCAGGTCTTAAGTATATAAGGATAAATGATGCCATTGCCTAAAATGATGAGAAGGGGAACCCGAGGAGCTCTCCCCCATTGGCGCAATGGGCTGGATCTAGCTGTATTTTCGGTCTGCAGTACGAAAACAGCTATCCAGCTATCTGCCCATTTTTTGGAGGCATGCGAAAACTAATACGGGGGTTTACCAGTATCTGGACAGCAGAAATGGAGTTCACCCAAAATGCACAAGCCTAATGTCCAAGCTCACTCAGTAAGTTTCGATGGCCTAGAGAGGATTCAATCCCTTATCCCTAGAAGTCTAAAACTCAAAATACCGCACCACACTAACTTTTTTAATTTTTAGTATTGTCATCTAAAAGTGTGTTGGTCAAAATATTTTGGTCTTGAACCTTGCTTATCACAATTTATCTCAGTTTGGCCTTTACATATACCTCTGCCTTGACTATCTTCGGAGAACTGTATCTCAGTCAATAAGTCTGATTTGTGTACACTGTTGCACCATGAAACTCCATGTTGTGAGTACTTGGTTTGGGGCCAAAATGGTGCTTCCATTAATATTTGTTCTGTCAGATGTCTGCCTATCACCCACTGTTCATAACTTTCATGAAATTGCTCTGTGCTATGGTTCACACACTCATATTTTCCCTGGTTCATTTCACTGAAAAACATAACTTTCTGAAGAGAAGAAGGTCTAGGCTTAACTTTAGGACACTTATCAGTAAAATTAAATCGGTCCAGCATGTCACCATGACTGATAGGCTAGTCTCCTCAGTTTGGCTGCTGTTTGAGATTTCAGTTTTTCCTTCATTTTTCATGTGGATTGAAATATTTTCAGAAGGTCTTTCACTAAAGATTTTTTTCAGAGCTCAATAGAAACATAAAGCTTTTCTGAACTCCCTTTTAGTGCTATGGATCCAAAGTCAAAAGGCTTGTTTTAAAAGTCAAATCTCTCCCATTCCATATCTTTGAATTATAATTTAAACAAGGAGTGGGGAACAGGGTTGTTATGGCTAAATAAAATTTTATTTTTTGTTTGAAGTTTTGTACAGCTCTTATGTTCCTTCTATGTGCACATCCATACTTAGTGTAACTCCTGAGAGTTTTACTGATGTTATGTATTCTCTGGTCATCTCTGGATTGAGCTATTGTAGAGCATCAGGTTGCCTTTGCAAAATTCAGAAATACAGAAGGTCATCCAAAATGCAACTGCGAGGTTACAAACCAAGGCTGGCTATTGTCAGCACACACCTCTGGTTTTAAACCTGCACCATATGTTGCTCGTCTGTTTCTAAATTTAGTTCAAAATGTTGATGCTGCTGGCTTACATTTAAATTTCTCAGTGTCTTGGGACCAAAGAACATGGGGGAATGCCCTTCTTTCTTGTGATCATTACATATGGCAGTTCTGAGAGGTGTTTTTTTATGTGTCTGTTCTTTCAGTTATCTTTGACGGTTGGTTAGTTGGTTGACTATCAAAGAAAGGCTTTCACCAGTTGGAATAACCTGCTTTGGGCTCCCTTCCACCATCCTCAGTTCCCAATATACACTGCCAAATAAAATCCAGGTTATTTGCTTTGAACTGGATTATATCGCAGTGCAGAAGAGGCCTGAAGAAAGTTCAGAATAAACAGGGTGAGCAAACTGAGACAGAGAAGGGGTAAAGACAGAGGGAAGATAATATAATATACTACTACTACTACTACTACTACTAATAATAATAATAATAATAATAATAATAATAGTAATTTTTATTTCTTGCCCACCCCTCCTCATGGGGCGAGGGAGGTTACAACTTTGCTAAAACATATTCATCTAAAACATTCTTTAAAATACACAGTGCGTTAAAATTCATCTAAAAATTCTTTTAAAATACACAGTGTGGCACAGTGCATTAAAGCGCTGAGCTGCTGAACTTGCAGACCAAAAGGTCCCAGGTTCAAATCCCAGGAGCGGAATGAGCACCCGCTGTTAGCCCCAGCTCCTGCCAACCTAGCAGTTCGAAAACATGCAAATGTGAGTAGATCAATAGGTACCGCTCCGGCAGGAAGGTAACAGTGCTCCATGCAGTCATACCGGCCACATGACCTTGGAGGTATCTATGGACAATGCCAGCTCTTCTGCTTAGAAATGGAGATGAGCATCAACCCCCAGAGTCGGTCACGACTGGACTTAACGTCAGGAGAAAACCTTTACCTTTTACTATTAAAACATTTCCACAAATAATATTAAACTACACAAAACAAAGATCAAACATAAGATGCAAGTTTAAAATTCATCATTAAAACTGTCTGGGTAGTCCTGCTAGAAGAGAGAGGTAAGGTTTACAGGATAGTAAAGAGCAAAAATCAAAGAGTCTCTTTGTCAAAAGAACTAAGGAGTGAGACAGGAGCTGAGGACAGTAGACAATAACAGGTCTGTATATAATTGATCACCAGTAGAAAGAGGAATTTCTACAGAAGTAGCCAAAGGACTGACCATCCATGAAAGGGGATGGGACAATATGTCCAAATGAAGAGGCCGCAAACAGGATGGTGTGTGTTCCAGCTCCGTGATTTCCTGCTTCTTGGCAGGGGGTTGGACTGGATGGCCCATGAGGTCTCTTCCAACTCTACTATTGTATGATTCTATGAGCTACCAAACAAAGCCTGGTTCTAGAATCCTGGTGGTCTTGACAACAGAAAGAGCTGTTCAGTTGGTGAGCCCAAGGGCTATACTTTTAACTGCAACTTTATTCCAATAGTTGAGGTTTAGAGCTTGTCTGGAGGCCTGAATTGCTGGGGCCACATAAACTCCAGAATCAGTTTGTATACAGGCAGTTCCCAGGTTACAAACAAGTTAGGTTCTGTAGGTTTGTTCTTAAGTTGAATTTGTATGTAGTCAGAATAGGCACATTTATTAAGTGTAACTCCAGCCTTACATATGGTTTGAATATCATAGGGAAGTGTTGACACCTGGGTGGTGTTTGTTTTTCTGTCCCTGTCCCTGTTCAGAAGATTACACCTCTTTTCTTTCTGAATTTTGAAAATAATGGCTTGTTTTGAAAACAAGCATTGATGATAACTCTTCAGTTGAGAAACCTTTTTCCTATGATAACTCTTACAGGAGTGCATTTCCCTTTCTAGGAGTAGATTACATTCATTTTTGTGGAAGCAATGCAGTAGGCTTCCCATGTTGAACAGAAGTAAACACTGGCCAGTGCCCCCCCCCCCGGATGGGCACTTGGGTTAGCATGGTGCAATGGGTTCCCCACGCCCCACCCAATGGGCACCATCGGGTTTGGCACAATGCGTGGTGATTCCAGCGGCCCATCTGTTGAGGTTGATAAAGATTTGATTCTAAGCAACTTGCTAGAAAATCAGTAATTTAGTAAGATTAATAAGTGACAGTATTGAGGGTGGAGATGTTTTTGCAGTACATTAGTGAACAAACACTGTGTGCTTGTCCATGCTTCTGCTTAGGCACGTAATAATAATAATAATAATAATAATAATAATAATAATAATAATAATAATAATAATAATAATAATGTAATAATGTAATAATAAACTCAGGCACTATCAGGACTTCAAGATTGAACTTCAAAGACTCTGGCAGAAACCAGTACAGATGGTCCCGGTGGTGATCAGCACATTGGGTGCCGTGCCAAAAGATCTCAGCCGGCATTTGGAAACAACAGACATTGACAAAATTACGATCTGCCAACTGCAAAAGGCCACCTTACTGGGATCTGCGCGCATCATCCGAAAATACATCACACAGTCCTAGACACTTGGGAAGTGTTCGACTTGTAATTTTGTGATGCGAAATCCAGCATATCTATCTTGTTTGCGGTGTCATACAATGTCATTGTGTCAATAATAATAATAATCATCATCATCATCATCTATATATATAAAAGGGTAATGAAATTTCAGCCTAGGACAAAACATCAAAACTACACATCCCAAAAACACTAAACTTGGCAGCACAACCCCTCATCCATGCCTCTACGTTCATACAACAAAAAGAAAAGAAAAATAAAGTCCTAATTAGAGGGAGAGGAATAATTGTTTTTATCCAGTTGCTGCCAGTTAGAAGGCTAAGCTCCGCCCACTTGGTCTCCTAGCAACCCACTCAGCCCAGGGGACAGGCAGAGTTAGGGCTCACTTAGACCTCTTCCACACTGCCTATAAAATACAGATTATCTGATTTTAACTGGATTATATGGCAGTGTAGACTCAAGGCCCTTCCACACAGCTATATAACCCATTTATAATGGACTTAATGTAAGGTAAAACCTTTACCCTTTACCTTAACTACCACCAATTCCTCAATACTTTATTTCCCATACCACCATACTTCACCACAGCAACGCGTGGCCGGGCACAGCTAGTAATAATAATAATAATAGTAAAGGTATATATTATTCATTATTATTCATTCAAGCAGTTAGGCATAGAAAACACAGAAACACTCCAATTTTTATCTTCTCAAGAATGCGGCAGGGTTGGCAAGAGTCCGCAATGGTAACTTTTCTAAGGCAACTTACACAGTGTACTGCTTGGCTGATTGAAAGCCACATCTTTCTATTCAGGTTTAGGAATGATTCAGGAATTTCAGCTTCCTGGATTCTGATGTGGGGTAGATGAATTCACATCTCCTAGATATATATGTATAAATGTAATTAATTCTCTGGATTCCTTACTTCTCTGAATGTTGTGATACACTTCTTTGCTGAAAAAAATTGCCAAAATGTGTTCGATAATGCTTATTGTAGCATAAATTACCTTTGGAAATTTGTATGTATAACTGCATATTTTCTGGAAAAATCAGTTCAGAAATAAGTATTCAAATATGTATTTATGTATGGAAACATTTTTTCTGTAACTTAATATTTTAATGTGGAAACATGGTAGAATGAGTCTATGAATGAACACATGCAAAATCCATTTGGAATGGAAATAGTCTGATTCACCCATGCTTACTCCAATTGAATGTATGAAGAAGTCACTAGAGGAGGCGCAACTAGTAGTTTGCATCTAGGTTAACTTTCTGAAAAGGTTCTCTTTCCCTATAAATAGATAATAAATGACTTCAGCAGTGAAGCCATTATCATATTGCATAGTTTTCATGCTTGGTGCAGTAGCTTCTTCCTTGTAGAGTGTGATATAAAGTTATCCCCCTTTCACTGCACATTGCTTTTTATCAGATTTACTGTAAATTACTATGGTGTGCTGGCACAGATGTAATCTCAACTACAAACCAACTGCCTTGGCCTCCTGTCTTGTACTAAGTGAAGCAGAATTTCTTGCTTTCAGAGGTCAAATTCGAACTTTTAAAAGCCTCTTTAACTCTAACAAGGATGATGGAAGGGAAGAATTTATAAACTGAACATTTCTCCATCTCTCTCACATCCCCTGAATAAACCTCAGAAGAATTCTTGTATGCCTCAAAGGACTTTTCAAAGACTCTGGCACTGATTCAGTTTTGAATCAATTCGTAGAGCTTTTACAAAGAGCAAAGATAATTAACCTTTTTAGCTCTGATCCCTGTGGTAAACATCCTGTAAAAGAAGAGTTCCGCCTTTATCCGGTGCTATACTGAGAGTCTATTAGGTTTATTTTAACATGTGTTGGGTTTGGGCCAGGGCGCTTACTACAAATAGCTAATTTTTGTAATTAATTCATTTCTCCAAGAGAGAAGTTGAAATTACATCACATTTCAATGATAACTTAATGAGGGATAATTTTTTCTGAAGGATAACTTCATTTGTTACTCATAGTTTAACTGCAGATGTCTTATATGGTAATATGCTATAACGAAATGGTAGAAGGAGAATATTATATGGTTCAGGAGCAGGGCTGTGCTCTGTACTGGATGTCAACATAAATGTGGGATGGATGCCGGTGTATTTCATACAATAGATCAGCAGCTCTTTAGCATTCAAATTTTATTCAAATAAACCTAAGAGAAAATTTGAAATTTTTTCAATAAAATTTGGAAAACATGTAACTGCAATGGTGACCAATTACTGGAATATTCTTTATGTATTCATTTAAAGCATTTTTGTGAATCTAACCTGGATTTTGTTGGTATTGGTGGAGGTGTTTATTGTGCGTATTTTGATACATACATTTTTTAAAATTTATTTATTGGGCTTTTAATCTTATAGAATAAAATAAGATTACAACGAAAGAGTGAGAACATTTTGGTTGTATAAAAAGTAGGAATACAAAAGAAAAGAGAGACTAAAAAGAGAGAAAAAGGGGGGGGAGGAGAAAAAAGATATATACAAGTACAGTAGAGTTTCACTTATCCAAGCTAAACGGGCCGGCAGAAGCTTGGATAAGCGAATATCTTGGATAATAAGGAGGGATTAAGGAAAAGCCTATTAAACATCAAATTAGGTTATGATTTTACAAATTAAGCACCAAAACATCATGTTATATAACAAATTTGACAGAAAAAGTAGTTGAATACACAGTAATGTTATGTTTTAATTACTGTATTTACGAATTTAGCACCAAAATATCACGATATATTGAAAACATTGACTACAAAAATGGCTTGGATTATCCAGAGACTTGGATAAGTGAGGCTTGGATAAGTGAGACTCTACTGTATATATTTAAAATGGAGATTCTATCTAACAATAGTGAATTCTAAAAGGAAAAAAAAAGAAAAAAAAAGATTAATTTTTTTTTTAAAAAAATAGGTTTGTTGACTTCCTTCTTACTTTGATGGTCCTATAATTTAAATCCGGTCCATATATTCTTGTTTCAGTTCTGCTTCCCCACTGTCTTCTTCTATTTCTTGAGATTGCATCCTTTTAACAAATGAGGTCTATCTTCATCTGTTTCAGATAATCTTTTACAAGGTCCCAGTTAGTTTCTTTCTTGGGTAAGCCATGGTTGGGCAATATGTAAGACGGTCCATATTCATAATCTCTAGCACTTTGTGTAACCAGTCTTCTTTTTTCGGTATTTCTTTTTGTTATATTTCCCTGCCTGTTTTAACCACATTGTATCCCACTTTGAACTATAGGGATATGCAGGTACTAAAATGATGGTAATGACTATTATTATTATTCCCCAGCTTTCCAGCCAAAAAAGTTCCCAGAATAGCTTTACAGTTGGTTTTTTTATACTTCTCTGCCCTTAGGCTTACAATCTAAAAAGACATGAAATGCAAGGAAAGGGGGATGGCAGTAGGGAAGATTATGTTCAACAAATATAGCTGTTAGACTTGTGCATGGATTTGTTTTCACCATTTCCTTCAGTAGTTTTGAGAGCATGCAACAGTAAGTGCCCTCCCGATACAAAAACCCGTCCTCAACAAAAGCAAGTGGGAGCTTCTTTTTTTTCATGTCAGGAGCAACCGGAGTTGCTTCTGGATTGAGAGAGTTGGCCTTCTGCAAGGACGTTGCCCAGGGGATGCCCGGATGTTTTGATGTTTTACCATCCTTGTGGGAGGCTTCTCTCATGTCCCCGCATGGAGTTGGAGCTGATAGAGGGAGCTCATCCACACTCTCCCCGGGTGGGATTTGAACCTGGCAGCTTCAGGTCAGCAACCCAACCTTCAAGTCATGAAGCGGGAGCTGATCCCGGCTCCTCCTCCCCTATTTGGCATCACAGTTTAATCCTTTTTATTAATCCCAGCAAACAAAAAGAAAGCCCTCATTACCTGAAAATTACTATCATCTAGTTACCTCTCCTCTACTAGAAAGTAGAAACAGCTCTAAGGAAGCATTAAAACCAAAGCAGAAAGGAGATTGAAGTGTGCCAATAAAAAAGAGGGGTTTTTAAGGTAGCCTGCCCGCAGCGCCTCTCCTCCTCTAGAGTAAAAAAAACAGCTTTAAGAACTTACCTCCTTTAAATGCCTTGGAAAGAGTGCATGGTGTGTAGGCCTAAGAGAGAAATACATGCACCTGCCTGCAGCGCTCTTCCTCTCCTCCTTTAGAGTAGGAAACAGCTTAAATGCTTAAAAAGAGGGGAAGGGGAGCCTGGGAAGTTCCCCCCATAATGGGCCGGACAGAAAACGAATCTTTTGGCTCCCCAGAGCAAAAGCAGATTTCTGCCCTCCCAAATTTAGGAGGCTCTCAAAAAAATGGATCAGGGCCCCACCAAAACCCTAGACACCGAAATGTATCACAGTTTACCCGGATTGCACAAGCCTAATAGCTGTTGTTTCCTCTCTCATCTAGCCTTTTTTCAGCCACTGAAACCAAGGCATTGTGGTGTTGTAATATTTGATGAGTGTGTTCTACAACTGTAGCAATTTACTTTTTTAAAGTAACTGTCTAGAACTTTAACCAAGGCCCACACAGAATGTAAATTAATGAAGGACAAGGATCATAATAAATTATGTGTTTGAACACATTAGCTCAAGATTTATGCAATAGTTATGACTACAAAACATCTTAATGAAATTGCTGCCACACAGCCTGGTAGCTGGTATCTTTCACCTGATATTGTTCAATTATTTATCTTTATTGATATCCAAAATCCATTCACAGCATAAAATTGCAAAACAAGTCTTGGAAGGCTGTTAAATCTATGCCATTCAGGGTATGTTTGCTCAAGCCCGATGTCACTGGGCTTGTATAAAGTCCTTTTGTATAATGGGTGCTAATTTCCATGTTGAACCTTTGATACAAAGACAGTGTGTGAATAATAGATAATAGTGTGAACAGGCATCGACAGAAGAGTTTGTGTCATGAGCATTATATGTTGTCTTGATATTTTCTGTTGGGGGATAATATGGATTGGGGGAACACAGCTAGCCCATGGCTTTCCCTGGTTCCATTTGGCCCTGTCTACCTCTGGAGATAGTGATGTGGCTCATATTCACTTTTAAAACAGTAGAGATGGAAAGAATATGTGAAAATTTTCTTTAACCTGGTGGTGCAATGGGTTGAACTGCTGAGCTGTTGAACTTGCTGACCGGAAGGTTGGTGGTTCGAATCCACAGGACAAGTTGAGCTCCCGTTGTTAACCCCAGCTTCTGCCAACCTAGCAGTTCGAAAACATGTAAATGTGAGTAAATCAATAAGTTCCACCTTGGCGGGAAGGTAATGGTACTCCATGTAGTCATGCCAGCCACACGCCCTAGGAGGTGTCTACAGACAATGCCGGCTCTTTGGCTTAGAAAAATGAAGATGAATACCACCCCCCAGAGTTAGACTCGACTAGATGTAAGGGATATAACCATTTGAACCATAGGGATAGGCTGGTAATAAAATAATATTTTATTACAGGCAGGTAATAAAAGATTAATAATTTATTGCTGTATTATTATTCCCTTGCTTCCCAGCCACAAAGTTCCCAGAATGGCTTACAGTTAGTTAGAAATGGAGATGAGCACCACCACACAGAGTCATAAGGGGAAGCCTTTACCTTTATCTGTGTTATGGTTGTTTCTAGGCATTGAATGTTTGCCTTTGTGTTTGTGTATGCTGGAATCTGCCCTGAGTCCCCTCAGGGAGATAGGATGGAATACAAATAAATTATTATTATTACTACTACTACTACTAGTAGTAATAATAATAATAATAATAATAATTTATTTGTAGTAGTAGTAGTAGTAGTAGTAGTAACAACTCTTGGACTGATAAGATCATTTGAGATTTGTGAGTTAATATGAATAAAATTTGCCAATGCTTTTTTATACAGTAAACAGCACTTTCAATAAAATATACACATTTTTAGGAACACCTTTTTGTGTATAAAATGTTCTTCCCCATGCAGAAAATGCTAGTTTCATGCAGCCCCCATCTAAATTTTGTTGTGTCCTGCACAGAAACTGCTGTTTTCTGTTCAAGTGTAGTGTGTGTGAATAACGCATAGAATAAATTCTGAACTGTAAATAGTTGTCAGTGTTTTCAAAGACTTTATCACAATGTGAAGAAAATTACTTGTTGCTTATTTCAGGAATGAAATTGGTGAATTACATCCTCTTAAAAGAGGCTTTAAATAGCCCTATTGCTTAACTGCATAGGCTCTCTCTAGCCTTATGAATCACCCTGAGTATATGGAAAGCAGGAATAACTGAAACAAAATTGTAAGAAGGCTGAAATCTGGATTGCAGTTGAAATGCCCCATGTTCTGTGATCATGAACATGAGACATTTCAATTGTCCCATAGTAGCAGACAGCTTCTGGCAATTGTACATGTATGTTCCCTTTACCCTGTGCTGATGATTGATGGGAAAAGGGGATAGCGGTGGTGGCTTCTCTGGACAGTAAACTGGTTTGAATTGGACCTGGTTCTGATGTCCACACTACACTGAAGCTATGGAGATGTTCTGGAGTTTCAGGAAAACTGCACCATTCTCCCAACTTTTCTTTTCATTGCCTACTCCATGATGTTCTCCTACCTCTGGTAGTTAAGCAAGTATACCCCACAATAACCACTGGAAGTGACAGATTGTCATGGGTCAGTCAGGAATGAATGCACAAGTAAGTACAAGTTATTAAGCCTGTGTAGACAAACCCTTTGCTAAATAGGATACCAGAGTAGGGAGACCATCTGTAAGGCTTTTCTTGTATTCATACAGCTTTCCTGTCTGTAGAAGCTGCTCACAACAATGAGCAGCTTCAAAAAGATAAAAGAAATAACCTATTTAAACAATTGAAAAGGTTGAGATTTGATTTAATAGCGCTCCAGGAAACCCATATCTGCCATAAGCATATCGCACATTTAATTCAGAAAAACATAAGGAAAGAATTCATATCCTCCTCTTCGGGAAAAAAAGGGTGTGGTCTTATACATAAACTATAAATTAAACCCAGAATTAGCATTTAAAGACGATGACGGAAGAATGGTAGGAGCAAAAATAAGGGTGGGCAACCAGACAATATTAATTTGCAACATCTATGCACTAAATGGGTCAAAAATAGCTTTTTTTAGAAAAATTAAAAGGAAAAATAGCAGAACATGAATTTGATGAACTGATGATTATGGGCGATTTTAATGTAGTCCTTGATCCAGAGTGGGATAAGAAAGGAAATAGTATCACAAAAAGAAAAAGAACACACAATTAGGCAAATTGCCAGCAAATTTTATTAAAACCTTACAAGATTGGGAACTTAGAGATGCTTGGAGAGCACACCACGATGGAGAAAAAGATTATACATATTTTTCAAATAGACACAATTCATGGTAAAGAATAGACATGGCCTGGATGACCCCCTCAATGATTCTGAAAGTGACTAAAATAAAAATCACCCCTAGGTATATTTCGGATCATTGTCCATTAGAATTCACAATAAATAAAACACAAAAAAATCCAAATTGGAGATTAAATGGGAACTTAGTAAAATCTGAAGAGGATATTAAAAAAAAATTCTGAAGGAATATTCTTATCTGTCCTTATTGGAGGTCCAAGAAAGTCTCTCAAAATTATGATCCAAACAGGAACTGTGCTAAGTCCCACAAAGCAGCAAATGTAGTCCACACAAAGTTCACTTCCCAGCAGGAAACAGCAGGAAGCCACAAGGTACAAGAACAAGACTCAAAGTAATCCAAGAACTGTAATCCACACAGCAAGGAATCAGCAAGGTCCAACTGGAAACAAGGTACACTGAGGCAAGAGGTACTTGAAATCCACAAGGCAAAATCTTGGCTGGAATATCACAGAAACAAGAGCACAGAGACAGAGAGCTTTCTCACTTGACTAGCAAAGTTGACACCTCTGCAATACACAGAGAGCCAGGAATATTTAAAGAGAATTCAAGGCTATATTTCAAATGGGATCTGAGGAGTTCAGTTCTTCCTCATATGAAAGTTGCTCATTAGTACCAAATGCTGTCTCGGTCTATCAAAATCATCAATCTTTCCCTCTGGCCTAACAAGCCCATCTGGCTGAACTGTCCTTGAATGGCCATTGGAATGTTCATCCCCGGTTTCAGCGTCCTCTGCAGAAACCAATTCAGGTGCCGGCAACTGCATTGCAGGCCTATAGTCAAAGTCCTGGATAGGCCAAAGTCTGATTCTGACTCCCAATCAGGCTGAGCCACAACACCATCCTTATGCTGAAAGGGAGGTGCGACAATGGGCAACTGCCCTGAACCTCCCCCCCCCCCCCCCCGATCATCAAGCTGTCCTCTTGAAACTATGATGGGAGGAGGGTGAGAAAGGAGGCTGTTGAGAGTGCACTGAAGGGCTCTCAGTTATAATAATAATAATAATAATAATAATAATAATAATAATAATAATAATAATATAAAACTTTATTTATATACCGCCCTATCTCCCGGAACAAACACTACACAGCAACACGATAACACATCATTAAGCAAAGTAAAATTACAGACATAAATAACACTTACATGACTTGATCAAGGGGATGGGAACCACAAACCCAATATATTAAAATGCATCATTTCAGGCTAGCGAAATCTTGTGCAATATATTCAGGCCCAGAAATCGGCAGTATTCCAATATAATTACTCAAAAACCTGCCGACACCACCAGGTTTTCAGTTCCTTATGGAAATTGCCTGATCTCTTTTGGCAATGCATTCCAGAGCCGGGGGGCCACTGCCGAGAAGGTTCGTTCCCTCGTCCCCACCAGCCGCACTTGAGACGGTGGTGGGAGCGCGAGAAGAGCCTCCCCAGATGATCTCAAGGTCCGCACTGGCTCATAGGGGGAGATACGATCACGGAGATAGGTAGGGCCCGAGCCGTATAGGGCTTTATAGGTCAAAACCTGCACCTTGAATTGGGCCCGGCAGTTTATCTGCAGCCAGTTGCTTTGTGCCTTCCTTGAGCTGTCCTTATGACAGGAGGAAGGCAAGACAAACGGTGGCTGAGAGCACTCCAGAGGGCTCTCAGCTGCTATGTGCCTTCCTTCCCCAACTTTTTGGTCTGCCGTGTCCTTCTACCAAGAAGACGGAAAATGAGGAGGGCCTGAGGTAAGCACCCAGGGGACCACATCTGGCCCCCGGGCATTAGTTTGCCCATTCCTGCATTAGGTGCACTTGGGCATCCTTTAAGAAACAATTGAAAACCTGGATGTTTGGGCTGGCCTTTGGAGAGACAGCCATTGGATGTCCAGCCTCATTATAATTCTATTCTGAATGTTATCAGGTTCCTTTCATCGGGGTATTTTAATATAATGATTTTATCCAGAGCCGGACCTAGGTGTTTTTCAAGTGTAGGCAAACAGAATTTTGGCACCCCCCCAAACCAATCACTGAAAAATAAAAGCGTTGGATAAGTGAAAATGTTGGATAATACGGAGGGATTAAGGAAAAGCCTATTAAACATCAAATTACATTAAGATTTTACAAATCAAGCACCAAAACATCATGTTTTACAAGAAATCAACAGAAAAAGCAGTCTCGACTGCGCCCCTGTATGTTTTGCGCCTGAAGCGACCGCTTAATTCGCCTCATTGTTGGACCGGCTCTGATTTTATCTTATAGTGCTGCTATAGTTCCCCCCCCCCCCCCCGCCCCACCTTTGAAGTTGACTGAATTGCATTGGTGGTTGTTTGATATTATTACTGTTGTATAAACCTTTGTTTTAACTTCTGTTTTATTATCTTCTTGTGTTTTAAACTGTGTATATTGTTAATGTATTTGCACTGTTACTTTTGTAACATTGTGAGCCGCCCCGAGTCCCCACGGGGAGATGGTGGCAGAGAATAAATAAAGTTTTATTATTATTATTATTATGACACAGCAAACAAGACAGATATGCTGGATTTCATATCACAAAATCACAAGTCAAACACTTCCAAAGCTTTTAGGACTGTGTGATGTATTTTCGGATGATGTGCGCAGATCCTAGTACGGTGGCCTTTTGCAGTTGGCAGATCGTGATTTTGTAAATATCTATTGTTTCCAAATGCCGGCTGAGATCTTTTGGCACGGCACCCAATGTGCCAATCACCACCGGGACCACCTGCACTGGTCTTAGTCTTTGAAGTTCAATCTTGAGGTCCTGATAGCGGCTGAGTTTTTCCTGTTGTTTTTCGTCAATGCGACTGTCACCTGGGATGGCAACATCAATGATCCAAACCTTTTTCTTTTCCACAACTGTGATGTCTGGTGTGTATTATTATTATTATTATTATTATTATTATTATTATTTGGTTTTATCAAAGAAAGATCCTGGTGAGATTAAGCAGCAGAATCGGTACAGGAGGAAAGAAAGATACAAAGTTGCTCAAAATTAATTCAAAGCAACATCTATTTTTGACAGAATACTTTGAATACTTTGCCAAATGTCTCTCCTATTGAAAATACAGGTTTCTGTGAGGAAATTATGATTTGGCCCATTATTCTCCAGGTTCTCTGAGTAATGTGCCTCTGTTCAAATATGAATGATTTCACAGGCAAACCTTAGATTTGGCACATGTCTATGCCTTACATTGGCCTCTGTGCAACGAGCCAGTACTATATCACACCGCTTTAAAGTGACAAGAACAAACTGTGTGCAAAAGCTTAAATACCACCTCCTTAGAGATGAGGTATTGTTGGTGAGACAATTGAAATGTTACAAGCTGTAGACACGGCAAAGGGACTCGGATCTGCATGCTTGTTGTTTTTCTGTCAACACCGAGACATGAAATGCTTCATTTGACTGAGTTTCTGTATTTGGTTTTTACAAGCTGTGAGGGAGAATCATACCTTAAGGGACAAGGAATTAGAGCTTCTTGCCCTTCAGATAGTTGGTTCAAATCCAGCTCAAGACAGCAAGTAAATGCAAAATGCTACCCTTTCGGCAGCTATTTTAAAGAAAAGAAGGTGAGCTACTTTCTAGTGTATCTTCTAAGGCAGACCTTTTTTCAAACCGTTTTGGAATATAATATCTACAATTCCCAGTCAGTAGGTCCTGACCATGCTGCCTGGGGAGGATGGGAGTTGCATTCCAATACGTCTGAAGCATGTTTTTCTAGGGAAGGGTATTGTAAAGGATATATACCTTGCGTACAACCTCGCTACATTCTGGGGCTCCTTATACGTTGATAGGAAGACAGTAATTAGAGATCAGATTATTAATTTATTTGTTCTCAGTTTTCTTTTATGGGCTGCTTAGCAGGATTAAGAAAGATACGACTACACCCAAGCTATGCAGTTTCTTTTTCATAATTTAAATAAATGATTAAAAGTTCATATTGTTTTTTAAAATATATTTTAATTGAAGTTTTACCTTATAAGATAGAGTAAATTAACATCAAAAGAGGGAGAACATTTGATTGTATAGAAAGTAGGAAAACTGCGAATAAAAAAGAATCAAAAAGGGAGAGAGAGAGAAAAAAAAACAAAGCTAAAATGTCTATATATACAGTAGAGTCTCACTTATTCAACATTCGCTTATCCAACGTTCTGGATTATCCAACACATTTTTGTAGTCAATGTTTTTAATATATCGTGATATTTTTGTGCTAAATTCATAAATACAGTAATTACTACATAGCATTACTGCATATTGAACTACTTTTTCTGTCAAATTTGTTGTATAACATGATGTTTTGGTGCTTAATTTGTAAAATCATAACCTAATTTGATGTTTAATAGGCTTTTCCTTAATCTCTCCTTATTATCCAACATATTCGCTTATCCAACGTTCTGCCAGCCCGTTTACGTTGGATAAGCGAGACTCTACTGTGTATATATATATATACTAGCTGTGCCCGGCCACGCGTTGCTGTGGCAAAGTGGTGGTGGTATTGGTTAAAAATTGTTGTGTAATTTTTATTTATTTGCATTTTTTATTAATTTTACTGTAAGTTATATTTTTATTTACTATATTTTATTATTTCCTTGTATTATTTTTAGTTATTTTCTGTTATTATAGTATTTTATTGTATCAATTTTTAGTGTTTTTTATTTTTTATAAGGTTGCTAGGAGACCAAGTTGGAGGAGCTTAGCCTTCTAACTGGCAGCAATTGGATAAAAGCAATTATTCCTCTCTCTCTAATTAGGACTTTATTTTTCTTTTCTTTTTGTTGTATCAACCTAGAGGCGTGGATGATGGGTTGTGTTGTCAAATTTCGAGGTTGGGGGGCCTGTAGTTTTGTTGTTTTGTGGGTCGCCGTGATGCTATCACACACACACACACACACACACACACACACACACACACATATATATATATATATATATATATATATCTGAACAAATGGCGATATAAAAATGCAAAAGTACTTGGCAAAGAAACACACCAAAAAGCAAAAGGAAAAAAGCATTAGCACTGGCATTAATTGTTTAGTTTAACTTTAACAATTTTTGGCAGTTCTTTGTTAGAACATTACCAATGTCCTAACAAAGAACTGCCAAAAACTGTTAAAGTTAAACTAAACAATCATTGTTCCAGTACAACAGTTGGAAAATATAATAATAATAATAATAATAATAATAATAATAATAATAATAATAATAATAATAATAATAATAATAATGATAATAGTCAGGATTTCCAAGCAGTATGTCATCATTTGGTTAACAGAGAGATATAGAAGAATAATATAACGTGCATTTATGATAAGTCTATATTTCATTAAGGCTAGTAATAAATCATGTTCTTACTCCTAGAATAGTATATTTTTGCTTTTTAGTGCATTAAAAATAGTTTTTAATGTATTTCCTTAGATGGTAGAATATAAATGCCTGCATTTCAGGCAGAATTATCCTATGGTCTGGTGTATCACTTTTTATTTTAGGAATGTTCTTTTATTATATAAAATAAAACATAATAAATTATAATATGCAAGCAGTGAGTCAGAGCATTTCTACAAATATATAGACTAGGATGTCTTAATGAAAATACGAATGTTGAATCCATCCTGTTCTAATTATACTATCTATTGTTCCAGAGGTCATCAATTAAACAGTCTAGCTCCCTGCTTCTCCATTAAAGCACTCCAGTAAGATATCCCAAAGATCTCCATGCTTATTCAGATATTCAACAATTTTTCCATAAATATGCTCAGTTAGTTTTCTATTTTGCACATTGTTGTTATAATAAAAAGGCGAGGGAATAACACAATCATAACTGAATTCCTCTAGGAGACCAAGCCAATGTGATGTAGGGATTCCAATCAGGATTGTCACTTGACAGGCCATGAAATCGAGAGCCATGTGCACTCAATTGACGGAAGAGCTGGATATAAACATTACCAGTCATGTTTCAAAGGAGTGTTATTCATTCCTTTTTGTTGGCCCTGTATATTCATGTATTCTCTATGTAGGGATTCAAACTGTTCAGCTTGAAAATGTTCTCTCTCTAATATGTATCTCCAAAAAGTGAAGCTTGATTTTACAATTTTATATAAGGAACAACATTTTATTAAGCCATTATATATAATGGGACTTGAGCAGCAGCAGATTTTGGTATCCAGGAACTAAGTTCCAACAGATTGTACTTTTATTCTCAGAAAATCTAGCCACAAGAGACAATGGCGGGGATTAGTGAAAGTTGCAGTTTGGAAACATTTTGTGTGGCACATGATGCTCATTTCAATGTTATACCATGTTTTGCTGTGGCTAACTTTTTAATGTGCAACTTTGTGCAGTATATGCTGACTGTCACATTGCAGAGAAAGATGGAGTGTGAAGAGATGACTGGATAATTATCCTTATAAATATGTATACTTTAGCTTTAGGTCAGTATTCTAGGAACTTAGATGAACCATTTGTATCATAGAATCATAGAATCATAGAATCATAGAATAGTAGAGTTGGAAGAGACCACATGGGCCATCTAGTCCAACCCCCTGCTAAGAAGCAGGAAATCGCATTCAAAGCACCCCCGACAGATGGCCATCCAGCCTCTGCTTAAAAGCCTCCAAGGAAGGAGCCTCCACCACAGCCCCGGGGAGAGAGTTCCACTGTCGAACAGCTCTCACAGTGAGGAAGTTCTTCCTGATGTTCAGGTGGAATCTCCTTTCCTGTATTTTGAAGCCATTGTTCCGTGTCCTAGTCTGCAGGGCAGCAGAAAACAAGCTTGCTCCCTCTTCCCTATGACTTCCCTTCACATATTTGTACATGGCTATCATGTCTCCTCTCAGCCTTCTCTTCTGCAGGCTAAACATGCCCAGCTCTTTAAGCCGCTCCTCATAGGGCTTGTTCTCCAGACCCTTAATCATTTTAGTCGCCCTCCTCTGGACGCTTTCCAGCTTGTCAACATCTCCCTTCAACTGTGGTGCCCAAAATTGGACACAGTATTCCAGGTGTGGTCTGACCAAGGCAGAATAAAGGCAGAATCTCCACTCACTAGATAATCACTTTCTCTACACTCTCATTCTTCCCATATTAAGATTCCTCTTTAGCTGTTAATCTTCTTTGTTACTCTCTAACAAATGACTCAATTTCTGGTTCCATTGCACTTTGTATGAGAGCTAAGCTGGGTCTTTGGGAAAGTGATTGTTGCATTTTCCAAAGAACAAATTCATAATGCATTATTATTTATTATTAATTTTTAATTTATTAAAATATTTATATCCCACACTCTAAAGACTTCAAGGTGACATGAAGTAAAAGAAAAAACAATGGATTGAAAACAATGCAAACAGTGAAAGAAGATTTTGGAAGGCTAAAAATGTAGAACGCAATTTAAGAAGTTAAAGAAAATGGATTAAAACCAATTAAAAAACATAAAGATGATTTAAAACCAGGTACATGTGTAAGTCTTAGCTAAACCTGTTAGGCACCAAAAGCTTTTATTAACAACCATGTTTTCAATAAATCACCAATATATGATTCATTTCAACTATCCTGTGCCCTATCCTGTATTTCAACTATCCTGTATCCTATAAGAACAGGTGGGATGATATTATTATTATTATTATTATTATTATTATTATTATTATTATTATTATTATTATTATTACAAAGACTTTGGCACAAACCAATCAAGGTGGTCCCAGTGGTGATTGGCACACTGGGTGCAGTGCCTAAAGACCTTGGCCTGCACTTAAACACAATCGGCACTGACAAAATTACCAGCTGCCAGCTACAGAAGGCCACCTTGCTGGGATCTGCACACATTATTCACCAATACATGACAAAGTCCTAGACACTTGGGAAGTGTCCGACGTGTGATCCAATACAGCAGCCAGCAGAGTGTCTGCTGTGGACTCATCTTGTTGTGTTTCAAATAACAACAACAACAACAACAACAATATAGCAATATAGGCATCAATATGTCCTCTTAGGAGAGGTCATTCCAGCATTGCCAGTAGCCAGGATAAATAAATACTAGTTTATGCTTTCAGAGGAATCTTGCGGACTCTCCTAGTGAGAATGGTAGCAGCTATAGGCCTGCCTGATTTTGAATACTGAATCAACACTAATTATACATTAAATATCTCCACATAAGAAAGAAAAGATACAGCCTAGCTTATTCTTCTGAGTGCAAGGAGGCTTTTTTTTCCTTTCTCCTTTCTCTGGTGGATATTTGAACCAACAGTCCATACTACCATACTGAAGTACAGTAGAGTCTCACTTATCCAACACTCGCTTATCCAATGTTCTGGATTATCCAATGCATTTTTGTAGTAAATGTTTTCAATACATTGTGATATTTTGGTGCTAAATTCGTAAATACAGTAATTACTACATAGCATTACTGTGTATTGAACTACTTTTTCTGTCAAATTTGTTGTATAACATGTTGTTTCGTTGCTTAATTTGTAAAATAATAAGGTAATTTGATGTTTAATAGGCTTTCCCTTAATCTCTCCTTATTATCCAACATATTCGCTTATCCAACGTTCTGCCGGCCCGTTTACATTGGATAAGCAAGACTCTACTGTAATATAGCCCAGGGCATGCATAGCTACTTCAGGTAGCTAAATATATGGTTGGCCCTGAACTTTATAACTGGCTTCAAGTGACATATATTTTATCCTCATTTTGCCAAGGTCAATAGGCTTCCCAGAGATGCATCAGTTTGCTGCATGTACTGACTAATACGACTTGGCAGAAGGAGTGTGTGAGAGTAGGCTGCTTTGCCCATTTTCCCCATCCTTTTATGTACAGGATACTCTGGGACAAGAAGAGTGTGCAATGGGGACTGTAGCAAAGAGCTGGAACTGTTAAAAATAACTTTTGTCTAATATTTGAGCTTCTTTCCTTAATGGAAGGAGTTCTTTGGTTCATTGATTACAATTACAGATTGAAGCTATTCTGTCTCCTCTAAGGGTCAAGTTACATAGAATGGTTGTGTGCCTCTGCATACAGGTAGCGAGTGCGGAGATTGCCTGTTACATATACAACAACTTCCTTAGATTTGAAACATATGATGAGATCTCAAAAACTCTACCTATGGTGAGTTTTTTTTTAATAAAAACAAACAAACCCTTTAATCACAAAGTTGCATCTATCAGTCATACATGCCAAACAACAACCATTGTGCCTGCACATGATGGACACTCACAACAATTATGCTGGAGATGGACTGGAAATAATGGGTATTTAGCACTGATATACTTTGGAAGCTACACAAAGAGTGAGGCTTGAGAAACTGGAAAATCCATAAAGTGAGTAAACAAAGTCCATGATGAGTCCTGGGTCCTAGGGGTTGCTGACAACTAGTCTCTCAGATCCACTGGAAGAATCTGTGTTATTTCCCAAGACAGCCACATAGTCCAAAGTCACATAAGCACTACATAATGTAAGTTATGATATTTGATAACCTTGGGTCTAATGGATCTTGCGCTGGTCCACTGTACAGCTAGGGCTCAGAATGGTAACATATTGGAGCTCGATTATGCAAAATTTTGCAACAGTGAAGAAATTAGAAAATAAAGGAAGTGACACTCAGTGGACCCAGTAGAGAGAAAGAGATGGGTCTCTATTGTTAGTTAAAGAAGTGTATGATTTCATATATATCTGTATGTGTCGGTGTTATTTGGGGTGACAGGGTTAAGGGAATTTTATCTTTTTATTTTTATTTATCTTGAGGCTGAGAGTGTGGGGTTTGGGAGGTGAGGAAAAGGTCAATTTTGCAGCTCAGAATCACAAAGGAAAGTTGATCAGATTAAGGTGTTCAGGCTTCCTGGATGTTCAACCTCTCAACAGTTTCCTAAGCACCTATATTATATCAATTTTCTTTGGGCCCTCAGGAATATGTCTATGGTCACACCACAGTTTTTGAATATATATGTGAGTCTTCTAATCCATCTGTTTATTAATAAAGCACAAACCTGAATCAAGACATAGAAGAAGCTCTGGAAATGTTTTGTCAATGCAAACCTCTATAAAAGATGTGGGGACATTGTCTTCTTTGAATGGCCATTGTCTTCGGTCTGAGTGGTTTCCTTCCAAACCAGTTTTAGCCTTGACAAATGATTAGATTAATCCTGCTAGGAATGTCTGGGGCTGGGCTGGGGCTGAGTTTGTCTGAGACCCAGCCAAGCTCTAAAAATATATTATAAATGTATAGTTATTATTAGAGGAGGGATCAATTTTTCAATAACACCTCAATAGTATAATCACTATTGATTTGCACCTCCTTCCTTTCTTCCTGATTTTAAGTTTAACATTGTGAGTGTGTTACTCTGGGTAAATTTTGTCCATGAACCTAAAGTATCCACAGGTGTCAGCTCACCACAGCCGCTCCTGAATGAACACACAAGACTCTCTGTGATATCACCAGAAACTTTTACTGTAGGAAACATGAACATCAGAAAAGCCAAGAATGGGAGGCTCCGGCCAACCCTCCTTTATATACCCTCCCCCTCATTTGAACAGTCTCTTCCCGCTCAGTAAAACCCCGCGCAAATTCCCCGCCAAGTCCATCAGCCGTTTCTCCTCCGAGTCCTGGGACGCAGGTGTCTTATCAATGTCAGTGACCCTGAAACTCAGAGCCACATCCAGGCTCTAGTAGCAGGGTTCTGACATGGCGTCCTCCTCCCCTTCGTCCTGGAAGGAAAAGATTAAACACAACTATTGTTCTCCGCTGTCCAGAGTTCCTTTATACTTTTTTAACAGGCTGCAATGGAATACCGGGTGTACCTTTCCTAGGTCCTTTGGTAGCCTCAGCTCATAGGTCACTTCGTTTATTCTTTTTGCTACCCTGAATGGCCCTATATAGCGTGGAGCCAATTTCTTGGATGGGAACCCCAATTTCAGGTTTTTTGTGCTCAGCCAAACCAGATCTCCTTCGCCCAATTTGTCCCCCTCTCGGCGCCTACGATCCGCAAAGAGCTTGTACTTCTTTTGTGTTTCCCGCAATGCCTCTACCACGGTTTGCCACCCTTGCTTGATTTTGGCCGGCCATTCCTCGTCGGTCTGGCCCTCCCCTTCCTTCCACTCGGGTAGCCTGGGGAAAGGTGCCACCTCCTGTCCGTATACTATTTCGAATGGGGCACGACCTGTGGCCGAATGTACAGCCCCGTTAAAAGCCATCTCAGCAAACGGAAGAAGGTCCGCCCAATCATCCTGTCTATAATTGGTGTACATCCTTAAGAATTGGCACAGTGTCTGTTGGGTACGTTCGACCCCCCCGTTGGTCGCGGGATGAAAGGCAGAGCTCAGGTTCCTTTCTGCTCCTAACAGCTGTAAGAATTTTCCCCAAAATTTTGCAGTAAATTGGACTCCCCGGTCACTAATTATCTTGTCGGGACACCCATGTAGGCGATATACATGCTTCACATACAAATCAGCAAGTTTTTCAGCTGAAGGAAGTTTTGGCAGAGCCACAAAGTGTGCCTGTTTTGAGAATAGGTCCAATATTGTCCAAATGTATCTGTGGCCTCTGCTGGGGGGTAGTTCGCCTACAAAATCCATGGCTACGCATTCCCATGGCCTCATGGGCTCCACCACCTTCTGCAATAGCCCCTGGGGCTTCCCCGGTGGTGTTTTTCCCTCTGCACATAATTCACACTGCGTGACGTATCCCCTGGCGTCTTTCCTCATTCCGGGCCACCAGCATTGTTTGGCCAACAGTTTAATAGTCCTGGTGGGGCCTAGATGACCCGCACCCTTGTTATCATGGTACTTCCTTAACATTTCTCGTCTTAAACATTCAGGAATATACAATTTCTTATTTACAAACACCAAATCCCCACACAATTCTCCCTTTTCTTTGTTTGTTTGTAACCATTTGTCCATTCCATACGCTCGCTTCAACTCTTCCTCCCATATTTCTCCTCCCCCCGTGGAAATGGCAGTACGTTTGTTTTCTTTGGCCGCTTGTGCTCGAGTAAGTACTGCCAGGCCCCATTGCTTATCAAGAAAAATACTCCCTTCAGATTCCTGAATTCCTCCCCCGTGCTGAGGCATTCGAGAGAGAGCGTCAGCGAGTATATTATGTTTCCCCTGGAAGAATCTGAGTCTGAAATCAAAACGGCTGAAATATTGGGCCCATCTAATTTGCTTCGCTGATAGTTTACGAGGGGATCTTAGATACTGTAAATTTCTATGGTCAGTCCACACCTCAAACGGTGTTCCACTTCCTTCCAGGAAGTGTCTCCAGCACTCTAGTGCTTTTAGAATCGCTAAGGCTTCTCTCTCCCAAATCGGCCAGTTTTTTTCTGTATCGCTAAACTTTTTTGACAGATAGCCACATGGCTTCAGGTTCCCCCCCTCGTCTTTCTGCAGCAGAACTGCCCCATATGCCCGGTCTGACGCATCGCAATGTAATACAAAGGCTTTAGACATATCAGGGTGCTGTAGGACAGGCTCCTCAGTAAAACGCTTTTTAAGGGCTTCGAAAGCTTCCTGGCATTCTATTGTCCAGGTCAGTTTGGCCCCTGGGGCCTTCACTTTGGCTGTTTCTCCCCTGCCTTTAGTCTTTAACAAATCCGTTAATGGCAAAGTGAGGCGCGCAAAGTCCTTGATAAATGTTCTATAGAAGTTTGCGAACCCTAGGAAGGATTGCAGCTGCTTCCGTGTTTTGGGGGCTTCCCACCCCCTCACGTCTTCTACCTTCGCAGGGTCCATCGCCACTCCCTGGGAGGAAATCCTATACCCCAGAAAGTCTATCTGGTCTTTATTGAACTCGCACTTGGCAAGCTTCGCATACAGTTTTGCTTCTCTCAACTTTTGCAGGACTTCCCTGACTAGTTCTATGTGTTGCTCCTTAGTCCGAGATACTAACAATATGTCATCTAAGAAAACAAAGACTCCCTTGTACAACAGTGGATGCAACACTTCGTTGATTAATTGCATGAACGCGGCGCCTCCGCCGCACAAACCGAAAGGGAGCACACGATAATTGAATAATCCGAATGCACAGGAGAAGGCCGTCTTCCACCTGTCCTCTGGCTTAATCTGCAATTTATGGTACGCTTCAATTAAGTCCAATTTAGTGAATATCTGTCCCTCCGATAACTGGGCGATCAAGTCCTTCACTAAAGGTAGGGGGTATTTATTTCCAGAACTGATTGCATTCAGGCCCCTGTAGTCAATGCAGAGCCTCAGCGTTTGGTCCTTTTTGCGCCTGAATAACACAGGCGCCCCTAGAGGGGAATTTGAAGGCTCTATGAAACCCCTCGCTAGGTTTTTATCAATGTATTTTCTCAGTTCCTCCTTTTCCCTAGCCGACATTGGGTATATTTTTGCCTTAGGAAGCTCTGCTCCTGGGACTAGCTCTATCTTCACTTCAACTCTCCGCTTCGGTGGGAAACTGTCTGCTTCCTTCTCATCAAATACGTCCACAAAATCCCGATACTCTGGGGGTAATTTATCTGCCAGTTCTGCTATCCTGATAGAGTCTTCCTCCCCCCTTTTCCCCGGCTCCCTTTCCACTTCCTGGCTCCCTCCTTCCAACTTCATCCTGAAAATCATGCTCTTATCCTCCCAGTTGATTTGCGGGTTGGCCTGCCCCAGCCATGGCATGCCTAGTATAACATTATAGCTGGCTATTTGTGATATCACAAATGACACCTTTCCTTCCCAACTCCCTATCTTACACTTTACATCTTCGGCACTGTACTTAGCTAATGATCCCGATGCTGTGGATCCGTCCAACTGCGAAAAAGCTATTGGGGATTCTAGGTTCGTTCTTTCGCATCCCAATCCCTCGGCTAATTCAGGGGAGATGATGTTCCTGGAACATCCACAATCCACAAATGCTTTGCAGGTTGCTTGTTTGCTGCCACTTTCCAGCTGAATGGGGACCACTATCATGGCTTTGTCCTGACTTACCAACCCCCCCGAGTGGTGCCTCATCGGTGGTTCTTCCTCGGCGCGTTTCCCTGCCACGGCTCTTGGTTTGGGCGGGCCTCCGCCTTCCCCTTTTCTCTGCCAGCACTCGGCAGCCCTGTGGCCCAAACGGCCGCACACGAAGCAGCCCCTCCTGCTGGTGCTCACGTTCCCTGTCGGCTCCGTTCTCCTCCCGGCTGGGGTTGATCCCTCCTTCCGGCTCCCCTCTTTCATCTGCGGCCGCTGCTGTAGCCCTCCTCGGTGCCTCCTCGCCTGGGCCAGCGATGTCTCGATGCGCCCCGCCAGCTGAATCCATCCGCGCAGTGTGTCGGGCTCATCACGATGCACCGCCCAGGAGAGGATCTCCCGCCTGAGCCCCTCTTTGAAGAGTTCTATCTTTGTCACTGCAGACCATTCCGGCACCTTTTCAGCGAGGCATTGGAACTCCTCCGCATACTCAGATACCGACCTCTGCCCCTGGGAGACGGTCTTCAACTCCTCCCTCGCCCGGATCTGCTCCAGTGGATCTCGGAAACGGGTCTCCAGGGCCCCCATAAAGCGTCGGAGTGATCCCAGACATGGGTCGCGCCGCGCGTGCAGTTGAACGTACCAGCTGGCCGCTCCCCTCTTCAACACTGCACCAATGGCCCGTACCCGGCTGGATTCCGTTCTAAAAGTGTGGGCATTGTCCTCCATATAGCCCCTCACCGTGGTCAGGAAAAAATCCAGTTCAGAGGACTCTCCCCCAAACTCGATCCTTAGTTCCTCTCGTCTCGGTAGGGGTCCCTGTGGTGGCAATCCCCAATCCTCCGCCCGTCGCAAGCCCCCTTGCGGGCCAGTGGGCCCCGCTGCTGCTTCCCTTTGTCCTGTGCCACGCCCGGCATTCGCCAGGGGCACCAGGGTCTCAGTTGGGAGCGTAGCCGGGATTCTCGGAGGCTTTTCCCCTTCGTCGTCACTCTCCTCCACCCGCGTCAGGCTCGTTTGGATCTTGGGCCGGGCGCCGGGCTCCTTTCGCATTTCCCTTCCCTTCGGTGCTGGGAGGTCTGCAAAGCCCTGGCTGCTTCCCATGCTCACGTCCCACATTGAGCTAGCCCGGAGTTCCCTTCCTCGCTCCGGCTCCGCCAAAACCGCCAGGCGCTCCATCGCCCTCGACATCACTGCCAGGGTGGTCTCCATCGCCGACATCCTCTCCTCCAGAAACACCATCTTTTGCGGGCCTGGGGAAGGTGAACCTTCCTCTCCTCCGGTGCTATCTCCCCGCACCACTCCGCGCCTCTGGGTTACCCCATTTGGCTGGGCATAAGCGGTGGATGACGCCAGGGCCGCCAGCTGGTGGAACTCAGCGTCCGTCTCGGGAGTGGCCCTTTCCGACCTTCCTCCTCCGGCGCCCAAGAGCTCTTCATCCTCCACTTGCATGTTACACCTCACCGCTACAGCGGGATGGTGTCCGTATTCTTGGCTTAGTGTCAGCTCACCACAGCCGCTCCTGAATGAACACACAAGACTCTCTGTGATATCACCAGAAACTTTTACTGTAGGAAACATGAACATCAGAAAAGCCAAGAATGGGAGGCTCCGGCCAACCCTCCTTTATATACCCTCCCCCTCATTTGAACAGTCTCTTCCCGCTCAGTAAAACCCCGCGCAAATTCCCCGCCAAGTCCATCAGCCGTTTCTCCTCCGAGTCCTGGGACGCAGGTGTCTTATCAATGTCAGTGACCCTGAAACTCAGAGCCACATCCAGGCTCTAGTAGCAGGGTTCTGACACACAGGTGTGGTAGCCTGACAGTAAGATTCAGACTGGATTATCATGCCAACTGCCCCCTTAGGACAGATCAGATTTCCTTCTTCCTTCCTTTTTATTTTATTTTTACATGTAAAAACCGCCTGGAGCACATTCTTGCAAGACAGAAAAGAATGACTTTGCCTTGACCTCTCCTGTAGCAGCCCTTGCAATAAATAGATCACAAATGTCTTGAGCAAGGCTTGTGTTCAGAGAGATGCATTGTTCACAGTGCAGGCAATATATTCAGCCATTCATTCATATGCTCCCCTTGTGCATTCTCTCCCTTCTTTCAGTAGCAGTAATAATAACGGAAATGGTAGCATCTACATTACTATGCATACTCATCCAATGTGTGTGTGACTGTTGGTTTATTCTTTTAATTCTGAAGCTTGCATGTGCATGCATCTCATTAGAATGGAAGCTGTACATGCTGGTAGGATTAACTGCAGCATTGTACCACAACAGAGGCCCAGCTAAGAGATTGCTTAAGAATTATATCTCTCTGAGTTTTGACACAAACCAACTTGGTCTGTACTTCTCAGACTAATATGCAGGTCAGAACTTAATTATCCACTGGCTTTGATTCTTGCTGGCCCAATTTTTTCATATAAAATCACAGATAACAATACTTTTTGAAATAGTATGCTAAACAATGTATTTTCAAATGCATATTGGAACAGCTACTTTTAAGAGTTTTATTTATTCATTACTAGCTTGGGGACTCAGCGGTGCCTGTGTTATTTGAAAAAGACATTATTTGTTTTTTGATGTTAGGTAATATTAGTTCAGTAAATTTGTAACACTTTGCTTTGCTTTTGTATTTTATGAATGCTCCCATTAGAAAATGCATAAGAATGTGGGGTAACTACAATTCCCAAAAACGTGGATCAGTCTTCCCCAAACTCTGCCAGTATTCATAGTTGGCCATCTTGGGTCTGTGTACCAAGTTCGGTCCAGATTCGTCATCAGCCAGGTTTCTCTGAATATGAGTGAACTATAACTTCCTGATGCCAATGTCAATCACCCCCAAACCCTGGCAGTATGCAAAGTTGGCTGTGTTGCATCTAGGCAGTGGGCAGGGTCATGCAAATTCAACACCAATGGATTTGAAGGTTGGGTTGCTGACCTGAAAGCTGCCAGGTTCGAATCCCACCCGGGGAGAGTGCGGATGAGCTCCCTCTATCAGCTCCAGCTCCATGCGGGGACATGAGAGAAGCCTCTCACAAGGATGGTAAAACATCAAAACATCTGGGCATCCCCTGGGCAACGTCCTTGCAGACGGCCAATTCTCTCACTCCAGAAGCAACTCCGGTTGCTCCTGACACGTTAAAAAAAAAAAAAACCACCAATGGAAAGAGAAAGGAATCCTGGGAGGTATATTTGGTGGAGGAAAAAACAGAAAATCCAGGAAGAAATTGTCCCTGAATGAAAGCCTTCACTTCAGTATGGTGTTTGTGGAGGAGATTGGCAGGGCTCTTGGCAGAGGCAGCCCTAGGTAATTTGGGGGGGTAGGTGAACCAAATCTTGGCGCCCGCCCCCCGAATTTGGCACCCCCCCCACACAAACCAATACCTGAGGCTGAGAGCTGGAGAACGGCCAAATGAGGAAGGCCAGGCTCCAGGAAGGCCTAGCTGTTCTGGGGAGACCTCGCGAGGTCTCGCGAAGTCTCGTGAGGTCTCCCGAGTAGAGCCTGGCCTTCCTGGAGCCTGGCCTTCCTCATTCTTCTGTTTGGCGAGCGATGGTCCCCACCACTGCCACCGCCACCTCCGCTACTGCTGCCAGGAACTATCATTCACCAAACGGCAGTATGAAGGCAAGGCCAAATCCAGGAAGGCCTAGGTCTTCTCAGGAGACCTCGGGAAACCTCTTGAGGTCTCTCTAGAACAGCTAGGCCTTCCTGGAGCCTGGCCTTCCTCGTTCAGCTGTTTGGCGAGCGATGGTCCCCAGAGGCAGCAGCGGGGACCATCGCTCGCCAAATGGCAGAAGGAGGAAGACCAGGCTCTTCTCAGGAGACCTCGCGAGGTCTCCCAAAGTCTCCTGAGAAGAACTAGGCCTTCCTGGAGAGCTCGCTCACCGCTGAGTGAGGCCTTCCTGTTTGCCGGCGAGCAAGCTGATGTCCCCGCCGGGGGGGGGGGGGGCTTGATGGTGCCCCCAGGGACCATGCGCTCCAAGCAGGGGCGTAATTGGCCTACATGTTGGACTGGCCCTGGCTCTTGGACATGTTCATGGCACTCTCTCTAACCTGCAATGTCCTTCGAGGGAGGGACATGGGTGTCTCCTTCTCAGTGTGAACTATGGCCTGTTTGTGGAGGTTGGACTCTGTCTGTGTGAGCAGACACCTGTGCCACGTACACATTTTCACTTTTATAGGCCAAAAAACCTGAGGACCCACAGGTTGAGAACCTCTGTTCAATTTTTTTGCCATCTTTTGCTATTAAATACTCTCCCTCCCATGTGAAAATAAGACATGCAAGGTATTAAATCAATGAGAGGTGGATCCAGGATGAAACCTGATTTTTCCCGGGTGATGCCTGGCATAATGTGTTAGAGTCCAGACGGAGCATGGCAAAAGTGAGAATATACTTACCATTGAAATTGTTATGCTAATCCAATGGATTACTATTTACTGATTGGAGAAGTAAAACATTAGATGATTTGCAAGATAAGAACTGAACTTTCATAAGTGTTGTCATTATACTGATTGAGACAGAGATTGAATTCCTTGAACTGGTTCTAGAAAAAAGAGGCTTCAGACAAACTGTATTTGCACTTGTTCTGATTGTATTATTAAATCAGTAAAAAAGGATTGTATTTTAATGTTCCTGGATTGCATTCTGTATGAAATAATGCGGCTTTTAAAAAAGGCTTTCGGTACAATGCTTATCCCTTTGGGAGTTTTTTTGCTGGTTAACCATAATCTGAATGGACTTCTTCTGAAGTGGTAATGAATGCTGTTAGTATATGCCAGTGGGGGAGAAATTAGCAATTAAAAATGATTTAATAAATTTAAATATTTATTGAGGTAATGTATATTATGCAGAATAATAATATGGCGGAAAATTCAGCTGGCTTTAATATATCACCACATTAAGTTGTAACTGTGAAAAGAGTTGCATAAAATGCTTTTTATTGGTGCAATATTTGTAATAGGGTACTTTGCCATTTGTTACTTCAGATTGGGATGTCCTTTGTGAGCAATCCATGGGAACTGGAATGTGCTTCCAACAGTGGCAGATGTGGGTTCATGGATTTCCTGTTAAAATGCTTCTGTCACTTTTAAAATTCCTTTGACTTTTAGATTTTCATTTGTTTAGAGCAAAGTTGTGTAATGATTTGCCTACAGCACAGTTCTTCGTGCATTATATTATATTATCTAGCGTTTATTCTTATGACAAGGAACTGCTGGAAGAATATGATACTTAAATTTAGGAATGGATTTCAGCCACATTACCCAGATTGTAATATTAATTAGAACTTGGTTTGTTCAATGGCTGATACTTTCGTTGAATATTGTAATGCAGCTCTCAGTTGCACGAGGTGTCTAATTACACTTAGAACTGGATATTTTGAGATAATGCAGAATTAAAACACAAAGTGATTTTGTTGCATGGATTGTATTTTAAACCACACAGAGATTAATGTACAAACATGAAGACTGGGCTTGCATCTGACAAGTAAGCTTAAGTTTACAACATCTTGTGTTACCAGTTAGTCCCAAAGGTGTTACAAGATCCTTTTGCATAGCTCTCCAAATGTATTGAACTATAATTCCCAGCATGCCTTCTTATTGGTTCTGCTTGCTGAGTTGAAATTCTGCAGTATATGGAGGATACGGAACCCCAGTGGCACAGCAGGTTAAACCACTGAGTTATTGAACAAGCTGACCGAAAGGTCAGTGGTTTGAATCCAGGGAGTGGGGTGAGCTCCCGCTGTTAGCCCCAGCTTCTGCCAACCTAGCAGTTCAAAAACATGCAAATGTGAGTAGATCAATAGGTACCGCTCCGGCGGGAAGGTAACGGCGCTCCATGCAGTCATGCTGGCCACATGACCTTGAAGGTGTCTATGGACAACACCGGCTCTTCGGCTTAGAAATGGAGATGAGCACCAACCTCCATAGCTGGACCCGGCTAGACTTAATGTCAGGGGAAAACTTTATCTATGGAGGATACATGTGATTTCTCTTTTGTGATGTTCTGCAATTGTTATGTGTATGTCATAGATGGCTTCAGGTAATATTTTATGCTGTGTCGTAAATGTGTATCTAAGTATACAGTACTAGTTGTTTTTGGTAAGTGGTTTGGTAGGAGAGAGAGAAAGTTGGAGTTGACAAAGTTTATGAAGTGAATGGTGAGTGGTTAAATGTTTAAGTGAGAGCATTTGAAAACAGGGTTGACAGCTGGTAGCATTCGATTGGAGTGCAGTTGTTGTAGGGTGTGCATCTTAGATAAAATAGTTAACATTGTTTTAGTTTAAATGGATTGAGTGATTTTAGATAGGAATATCATTGTAAGCTGCATTAGGGAGGAATATATTCATTCAAGAAACCATAATGTAAAAAGAGGGATTGGATTAAAAATATGTGCTTCTGTACACAGAAAAATCCTCCTATTTTACTTCTACTTCTATGGAAAGTAAATCTTTTGACATACAAACATATTTATTTATTGGTTGTACCTGAGGTAAATATATTTTAAGGTATATAGTATCTATGCTGTCAGCAAAACAGAAGGAGAGTTTAAATCAGAGAACTGGCACCCTTTCACGCATTTATTGTGAAATGATTCTAGTTTAACTGCCACAGTGGTATCTCACTGAATCCTAAAGTTCATAGTCAGGTTAATCACTAGAGCTGAGGTTGAACTTATATAAACTTCATATTCTAGGATTGCATAGATGGGTAAAAAGACCCCAGCTCAGAGATATAAGAGACATCCAATGTCATGGAGAGTTGGGGTTAGTCCTGAGACTGGAGTGAAGTAGAATCATCACTAAGAGAATATTAAGGGGAATCTTTTGATAACAGTGTTATTTTTTGGCTATTTAGCCCGAAAAACATGGTCACACAGGCCATACAGATAAAGATAGTGCTAGGCTGTGAAGTGTCGTGGTCTGGACTGAAATCATGCTGAGTTTTGTAGGATATTAATTGTACATGACTTTCTTCATCATTGTTTGTAGTTAGTAGCATCTTAATTACCACCTATTAATTATAATTTGAGTTTTGATAATTAGCACAAAAGTTAAACAACAGGTACCCTTAGAGGTGGAAGTGAGCACTGTGCAGTTCTGGTTTATTCTGGTAGAATGAAACTGTTTTTTAAAGAAATAAACTTTAGTTGTGTTAATTGCAAATTGCCTTGTGCATTTGGGGAAAAGAGGGAAGGTATAAATTTTGATTAGCGAATCTGCTACATACTTAGAGGTGTAATAATATGAAATAATAGCTCTGTAATAGCTGTGGGAAACAAAGAAGTTCAGGGAATTTATATACTTACTGTGACTGTATCCACAAAGGATGTCATAGTTTCTGTACCCTTTTCCAGTCCCCATTCTTTTAAGCTTATTGACTTCTCAGAAATGTTCTCCCCCCTGGTTGTAATTTATATTTCTTATTTTCCCTTTCATCACACCTCATTGTTAACCTCGAAGGAGCCCCAGTAGCGCAAGTTAAACCCTTGTGCCGGCAGAACTGCTGACCAAAAGGTTGGTGGTTCGAATCCGGGGAGCGTGGAGTGAGCTCCTGTCTATCAGTTCCAGCTTCCCATGTGGGGAAATGAGAGAAGCCTCCCATAGGATAGTAAAACATCTGGGCATCCCCTGAGCAATGTCTTTGCAGATAGCCAATTCTCTTACACCAGAAGGACTTACAGTTTCTCAAGTCGCTTCTGACATGAAAAAAACCTTATAACTGTGCCTCCGGTGGCTCAGTGTGTTAAAGCACTGAGCTGCTGAACTTGCAGACCGAAAGGTCCTAGGTTCAAATACAGGGAGAGGAGTGAACGCCCGCTGTTAGCTCCAGCTTCTGCCAACCTAGCAGTTCGAAAACATGCAAATGTGAGTAGATCAATAGGTACCACTCCAGCGGGAAGGTAACAGCATTCCATGCAGTCATGCTGGCCACATGCCCTTAGAAGTGTCTACGGACAACGTCGGCTCTTCGGCTTAGAAATGGAGATGAGCACCAATCCCCAGAGTCGGACACGACTGGACTTAACATCAGGGGAAACCTTTACTTTTACTATAACTTCCAGAAAGCCTTTTTTTTCTTCCTATGCCTTCTTCGTCTTGCAGTATTTAAGTTTATTAGAAAGGGAACTTGAGTTCTGATGTAGCTTACAAAAAACCACTTATGACTAGCATTAAAACCATACTGTAGTTAAACTGCCTGTGGCCCTATGGTTAATTTCAAAAGGCAACATGGTCCATTGTGAGGTCAATTAGTATGTATTTATGATGTCTGCAAGGTTACAAATGATGTAATATTATTTGTGTGGTCAGCTACACGATGGCAAGACTGAGGCAAGCTAAGTTCTCTGCATCAGCCACCTAAATAGTCAATAGTTTATTTTGCTCCTGTTTTCCTCTGTCTGGGGAGAAATCACAAAAAGTAAGGATGATTCTCATTTCTTCTGTAATAGTTACTACAGTTGATGCAGTATCTCCAGTAGTGGTGAGTAGCTTTCATATCCAGGGCATAGCTTTTATTTCAGACTTTAAAGGAGCTGTCTGAGGTACTGAACTCTGTCCACAGACAATGAACAGAACTTTCGATAGATAATGATAATGATGGTGATACAGAATAAATTTATTATATCTTTATGATGGAGTTCATGAGCTCCAACATTGTCGGCCTATACTTAACACAGTTCCATTTAGTTTCTTTGGCAGGCATTGGAAAAACACTTAGAACATAGATATAAATGTATCACAACCCCTAGGCAACATGACTGTACACTCTCTCAAGAGTTGGATTGTGCTTCTCAGTACCACTTATCATGGAAAATAAGTGGGAAGGTGGTGTATTATACATGTCCTGCTGCATGTTTCTTGTGGGTATCTACTTGGTTGCTGTTGCACTCTAGCCTTGAGACACCATTTGACCTGGCACCAGACCAGAGTCCAGTAGTACTATCTACAGCAGTTTACTAGGAAAAGCATGTACAAAGGGAAAATAGGGCATTTTCCAAAAGAGCAGTAGAAAAGGAGCTATAAAACAGCAGTAGTCCAAATAAAAAAGAACAATAGTTCAAAAATGGCAAGGCACATGCAATCAAGGAAATCAGGATCACAGGGATAAATCCATAAGTATGACAGCAGAAACTTTTTACAAGGCAAAACTCTTTCAGCAACATAGGTAAGACAGGAGACTTGAATCATGAACTTGAGAGCTAAAACAGGAACCTGAATCTTTTGGCAATGTTGTCTGCCCTGAGGCACCAAGTAAACATCATTCAATTGAAGTTCAAGCCTGAACAAGAAGCCATGAGATCATGCCTTTGACATCTGGATTTTGAGAACTTCTCACAGAGCCTCTCTAAGTGCCTCATTAATCTATCCTTCACTCCATCCATGCGGAGACCTAATCTGATACTGTGGGAAAACTCCAGATCAGTTGAAGGCCAATTCTCATGAGAAATTGACTTCTCCCATGTTGCTAAGGAATGGACAATGGAATTTGAAACATTTTCTGTCTGCACTTCATTCTGATCTAAGGCCTGCAATTCATCCTGATCACACATAGACTCCTCAGTAGGAAACCCATCATCCCCATTATCTTCTGAGAAATCCCCAGCACCTTGCTGAGAACCCAGTGCTGGATAATATAGGTCTTTTTTATGATCCAACATGGCTGTTCTCATGTTCCTTGTGTCAAATTCCTTCTAAGTCTGAGGTTTAAATTCATGTTCTATGTTTGCTGTATTTTAATTTATTCCATGTATTTAAATATATGTATTTCAAATGATGTTTTATGAAGCATTTTAACTATGTTATACTCCACTTTGAGCCACAAGGAGACTAATAATGATAATAATAATAATAATAATAATAATAATAATAATAATAATAATAACTGGGATCTGTGCCCAATCACAGAGTCCTAGACACTTGGGAAGCATTCGACTTGTGATTTTGTGATACAAAATCCAGCATATCTATCTTGTTTGGCTGTGTCATAAAATAATATAATAATAATAGATAGTACAATCAGTGAATGCCTTCCTCTCACCACTAACATCAGGAAGAAACTAAGACCAACGGATATCTAGCTGCCCACAAAGAGGGGCTGCAAGCACGATAACAAAACCATAGTTTGTGTTGGGAGGGGAAGAGCTATTTAGTTTCCATGTCATCATCTTTAAAAAAACAGCCATTGGAGCACACTATTTTTTTTTCAGTAATTGCTTCTACTTTTTTTCCAAAAAAAGATCTTTTGTTTACCAAATTGCTAATATTTTGTTGTATCTCCACTTGAAAAACTGGGATGTAAATATTTTAAATATGTAACAATGTCAGGATATAACATATGTTTTTTTCTGGTTGCTGTGGGTGGCAGAGGTGGTGAGACAAGAAGGTAATTGTGGGATATTTTAGTGAGAATTCTTCAGGACTTCAGGAGATATCTCCAGATGTTAAATAGCTGTATCTTCCACTGTAGTCATTGCCAGAATCAACTGTCTTGTAATCAAGCTCAAGAACTCACCATGTGATTTGTTAAACCCAATTACTAATTCTAATACAGTAGACCTGTTGAATTGATTTCTTATTAGCAAAGCAATACTTATGCTTTACTCCATCTAATTTACCATTGGATGTATATAAATATATATGTATAACCAAGAGTCTTGAGGAACCTTCATAAACTTTGTTGAATTACCCCATTTATTTTGACTTACACAAGCCTAATGCACATAATAAAAGTGAAAATACGTATGTGTGTATGTCGCTGGGGTGCCCACTTCAACAGACAGGCTCCCGCTTCCACAAAAAGCTATAATCCACAGTGCTGAGGAGCCAACAAAAGCACCCCCACCAGTGATATTTCAGGTTATAGTGAGTGCCATGAACATGTAGCCCAAACCCTGCCATTGTCCTCCCCAAACACTACACCCCGCCACCCAAGGAATGCTTTCATTCATGGACAATTTCATCCTAGATTTTATGTGTTTCCTCCACCGCAAACATCCCAGTGTTTCTTACTCTCTCCATTGGTGTGGAATTTGCATGATCCTGCCCACTACCTCTCCCTTAACCCTTTCCTACGCTTTTCAACTCTGCCTGCATAACAAACAGAGCGGAACTGAGCAGCAACTAAACATAATGGAGGAGTTTGGGGATTTACTCCACATGATGGAAGTTGTAGTTCACTCTGCATCAAGTCAGAGCACCATGACCCCAATGACAATTGATCTGGGCCACATTTGGCACACAGCATCTCCATGACCAAAGAAAAATACTGCAGAGGTTTGGGGGGAATTCACCTTGATTTAACTCCATTGTCAGTACTGGGATTTATAGTTCACTTGCAATCAAAAAGCACTCTGGGCCCTACCAGTGATGGCCCTGGACCTAACTTAGCACTCAGAATCGCCATGACCAACAAAAAATGCAGAAGGGCTTTGGGGAAAATTCACTTTGATTTATAGAAATTATAGTTCACCTAGCTCCAGAGAGCGCTGTGAATGCAAACAACAATGGATCTGCACCAAATTTGGCACACATACCCAATATGCTCAAATTTGAATACTGGTGGAATTGACCTTGACATTTTTTAGCTGTAGGTACTGGGATGTATAGTTCACCTGCAATCAAAGAACACTCCGAACCACACCAATGATGGATCTGGACCTAACTTGGCAAACAGAATCCCCATGACCAATTGAACATACAGGCTGAACCACCATGGTGGGAGTTGTGATTCATCTGAACCCTGCCAATGATGCATCTAGAGCACATTTGCCCAAACTAAGTATTGATAGAGTTTCAGGCGGTTAATCTGGCATGGTGTGAGTTGTAGTACACACACAACCTTGTGCATTTTGTAAAATAAATAAAAAATGGCTTCTAATAACCTGGGCAATGCTGGGTACCCAAGCTAGTAGCAAATAAAAATAAAAGCTTGCCTGTAGTCTTCCTGATTTTACCGAATCGGACTAATGGTTACCTCACCCTAGGTAGACTGGTAGATAAATAGATACTTAGGACAATACTTTTTGATGAGACACCTTTCAGAATATTCCAGACAACATATTTACTAGCTGAAGGATTGTTCCAGAAAGATAACATTCACACCCTCTGATACATATTTTGCTGAAGTCAAGTTATACCATTCACCCTTTGGTTGACTTTTTCCTATGGACTGTCTTTTGTATTTATTTACCCCCTGTTTCTATAAATGCAGAGTATTATTCATCAAAATTGCTAAGGAAAAGTAGTGTATTGTATGGGGTGAAACTCTCCCCTTCCCGATTTTTTTTTCATAGTACAGTGTACTTCTCAGCATGCTGGATCCAAATACATTTTAGCATGTGTGCCATGCTGGTTAACGTGACTAATAACAATATAGTCTGATGTATAATTAATTCAGCATTTCACAGTATGTACATTTCTATTGGGAAGTAGAAATATGTGGGCAATGCTTGCAGATAATTAACAAGTAAAATAACAAGAAAAGTGCTGTCAGTTAGCTGTTACCCTCTGAAGCAAACAACAGTTGTTCAGAGTTAAACAGGGATGCGGTGTGGGAAATATACTTCCATTTGCAGGCAAAGCAGAGCAAAATTTTGCTTAAACAAAGAAGAACATGGAAAGGAACCCGGGAACCAAAAGAACTGGGATATTGCTTGAGGAAGGGAAAATAGAAAGGCATTATATAGAGCATGGATGTGGTGGCATCTGGATCATAAGAAAATTTGTTTAGCATTATGTCAATTAAGCTCATATAATCATATATCTCTGGCATGATAGAATAGCAAGCTTTATTGATGGCTTAAGCAAAATATTGTGCACTTTTATGATTATTTTTAGCTGTGTGGAATTGGCCATTTGGTTAGTAGTTTTGGAAATTGCCTTTCAAACTATATAGCAGTGCTTGAAAATAAGCATTTTGGCAAAGGGAAAAAAATACATTTTCTGCTCTCAGTGTTGATCTGCGATGTTGATAATTTCAACTGTTCTACTAGAAATGATGCCGCTCAAGTGATGGGAATGTGTAAGGAAGCATCATTGTCATGATTTTCTCAGCTCACTATAGATGAGTTAATGAGTAAACATCAAACATAGTTTCCATTCAGTGTTCACTGTTGGTTATGTTTTGCTAGCTATGTCTTACTTCCTCCCTCCATTCCCCAGCCATTGTCTTGATCCATTGACTGATTTGCCTTTCATACCTTACACATCACACCAACTCATCTTTTTTTCTCTGTGTCTTTGAATTGTTCTTTTCCAAATCTCTCTTGCTGAACCATTCATTCATTCATTTATAGTATTTATAATCTGACCTTCTCACCCTAAAGAGGACTCAGGGTGGATTACAATGCACATATACATGACAAACATTCAATGCCATTATCAAATATACGACATATACAGTCAGACAAATGGAGGCTATTTAACATTTTTCCAGCTTCCGGCTTTATGAGGGTATGCTCGATTCCGGCCACAGGGGGAGCTGCCGCTTCAGCAATCCACTGTGACACCGAGTCCTTTTGATGGTAGTACTTATGTTCTTTGCATGCCGTCGGCAGTTTTATGGTGTTATAAATTAAGTTAAATTAGCCTCCCTGCATTAAACAGTGCCTAGAATTTTCTACTTACAGATACATCTGCTTTCTAGCTGGTTAAGTCAACAGCAAGCTAGGCTATTAACGGTTAGGAGCTTTAAATCCAGCCTGGGCATCGAATCAATGATCTCATGGTCAGTGGTGATTTATTGCTGCTGGCTACTAACCAGCTGCGCCACAGCCCGGCCCATTGTTTCTTCACCTCTCTTCCTGTGCTTCATCCATTTTTTCCCCAAGTTGACAGTTTCTTACAGCATTTCTCTATGTCCTTTTCTTCCCACTAAACCATAGCCCACCTTTATGGCTATGTGGACTTCCATGCTGATTTCCATTTGAAGGAACAAAAAGAAAAGGCAAGGCGCCTTCTACAATTATGGACAGGTTCCATTGTTCATTGTCTTTAGCTTAAACACAATTGATAACTCCAACTATTGTAGATTCATTGTTTCAACTGCTGAATGGTAAATCAAAATGTACCCAAACCCCATTGATTCAATAGCTCAGCTCTAACTGGAGCAAGCAATTAGACCCATGTTTTCCCCAATGTTTTTATGAACCATGGTGATTATTCTCCTTCACCTGGATTGATACGTGTATATCCAGTATATTGGCTTTTCTTTTTTGCCTGTTTCTGACTGTATGATCTTGATTTTTGTTTGATTATACACGATCATACATTCCCCTTGTCTAGAAACCTCTGGCATTCTCCTTCATCTCACAGCACAGTCATTGGCACCTTGTACTAGTGTGTATTTTTCATAAATTGTTGAAAACTTCAAAAGTGACCAAACAACAACAGACAAGCTGGTGAGCTGCCATTTGAGGGCAGGATGCGACAAACAGCCTGGCTTTTCTTTCACTGTGACTTCACATAACTAGTTTCAAAGGCTTCTTCATTTCTAGCAACACTTTGATTGAATGGCCACTCCATTTGAGGACACTAATAAGAGGGATGAAATGATGTGAACATTATTTAATACAAATACTTATAGTCTGTATATGATTTAGTTATATATAAGCTGTATCTAAATTATCTATCAGCATCTCAGACAACTTTGTTTTGAAGCAATCGATCTGTTATATTTCCAGAAACTATATATTTCTTGTAGTGAATAACATAATCAGATATTGAAGCTGTAAAGGAAAATGTTTCCATTTCTGTTGTTTTCAATTACTTGAATGTGAATCAAATAATACTATTGGCAATGTAGCAGTTGTAGACTTGCAAGAGAATATTCTGAAGTGTGGCATCACTTACTTGCAATGTGAATGATGTCAGGTATCATTCACATTGATATGTGAAACCATATGATGTTAAGGTGTTAAGTCCAGACATTTTCTCTTGTTTCTAATGTTCTCAGATCAGATGGCACCTCTCTTGTGAAAATTGAAAATCCAGAGAGGCTGCGATTATCTGAGCTGAAGCTGTTTGTGGGTGACTCTTCCAATTCGTTCCAATCAAGATTGTGTATTTCTGGCTTGTAAAACATATGCAAGGTCAGTTGTTGTTTTTACTATCTGCTGAATGTGATATCATCGATATATATTCACAATTATATAAATTGGGGTTGTTGTATGTTTTCCGGGCTGTATGGCCATGTTCCAGAAGTATTCTCTCCTGAAGTTTCGCCCACATCTATGGCAGGCATCCTCAGAGGTTGTGAGGTATGGAGAAACTAAGCTTATAAGACCTAGTGTGTATAAGACCTGCAAATAATACCTAGTGTGTCTTCGGGAGCAAAAAATAATATAAGACACTCTTATTTTTGGGAAAACACAGTAGATATTAATATATGTATGTGATTAATGTATGGAGGGTCTCATCTCTATCGGTTGTTCTTTTTAAGATACTCATCTCTCCCCCTTCTTTTATAATCTTTGTTATTCATGTGTCTGATTTGTACAGCCAAGTTCCATATGATTTGTGTTTGTTTGAGGCTTCAGGATTTCTTGTTTAGACAGGCGAGTTTGAAGTAAAAGCTTTTTCTTGTTTTCAGAGGTAAAAAAGACACTGGAAAAGAGTTGTGTAGATTGCCATTGTTACTTTTTGGTATGAATTTGATTTGGGATCAGTTGAATTAATATAATATCTAACTTGGTTGCAGCTTTCTTTGCCCTGTCACAGCTCCAAAGTTAGCATAACGCCATTATTGGTAGTGAATTCTTTTCAGGACATCCAAACCAAAATTTTCCATAAACGTTTGCAATAAGAATGAGGAATAAGTATGATTATATAGTTTCAGATTGTGGTCTCCATTGAGTCTATTGTTACAGAAGTAAGAACTAATGTTTATAAAGTGGAAATAACCTCTATATGAGGAGCATTTGTAATATTAGTATTATTTGCTTAAAACTCAGATCTGGTCTAAATCACTCTACCTATATTAGATGTTAAATCTTCACCAAATCCCACGCCCCTATACTTAAAGTGTAGGAGCATGGGATTTGGTAAAGATTTAACATCTAATATAGATAGGGTGGTTTAGACCAGTGTTTCTCAAACTGTGCTCCTCCAGGTTTACTTCAGCTCCCAGAAAATCTTGTGGAGCCTCCAGTGGCCTAGGGGATAAAAGCCTCGTGACTTGAAGGTTGGGTTGCTGACCTGAAAGCTGCCAGGTTCGAATCCCACCCGGGGAGAGTGTGGATGAGCTCCCTCTATCAGCTCCAGCTCCATGTGGGGACATGAGAGAAGCCTCCCACAAGGATGGTAAAACATCAAAACATCCGGGCGTCCCCTGGGCAACGTCCTTGCAGACGGCCAATTCTCCCACTCCAGAAGCAACTCCGGTTGCTCCTGACACACACACACAAAAAAACTCCCAGAAATCCAAGCCAGATAATCAGCTGTTAGGAATCATGGGAGCTGAAGTTAAAAAAACATCTGAAGGAACACAGTTTGAGAAACTCTGGTTTGGACCAAACTAGTTTATGTAATGAAATACTTTGTTTCTGAAGTACAATGTACCAATGGTATTTTTTTTAATCTATAATAGGAGTTTGGGTCAAAAACATTCTTTGCAAACTTAAACATGCCTATACTTCAATTTGATAACATTCACAGTAACTTCTGAACAAATATTAACAGCTGGTCTGTAACATTAATAAAATCAAATTGTCAAGAGTCAGACGCCAGTTACAAAACAGAGTTTATTCTGAAGATAAGCCAAAAAATAACATAAACACAGGAAATATCCTTGAAACACTTCACTTATCAGTGTTTCGAGAGTAGATTGGACAATAGTAACTCAAAAACGAGCCACGCTAATTTCCCATGCTGGCATTCAATAAAAAACTAAATAACGCTTCAATTCAGCTTTGGAAAACAAATAGAGTTAATTGCTGGAAAATAAACAAACTAGAAAAGCAGTAAAACTGCTTCCACGGAGCAGCTAAGCCAAGAGCCTCAAAGGGATGATGAATAGCCGTCGTCAGAAGAATCCAAGGTCAGGTCAGGAGGCAGCAGAAATTCTGAAAGACAAACCAGTAGTCAGAAGCCGGGAGAAGTAGTCAGTCAGAGGGCGAAGACAGAAGCCAGGTCAAATACCAATCCAGAGTCCGAAGAGGGTGCAGTCATCCAAACCAGGTCCATGAAAAGGCACAAAGATGGTATCAGCAGATCCGAATCACAGTCCAAGTCCAGCACAGAGATCCCAATGGCGCCTCAGCAACACCTTGCCACACGCAAAGTGCAGTGGCCAAACATTCCCATTTTATTCCCCTTCCTCCTGGGTGACCAAACACTCACACCCAAACACCAGGTGTCCCAAATCTACTCAGAGTCTGAATTCCACACAGCTAGAGCTCGTGGATCTGGAGTACCTAGCAATTCGTCGGAGTCCCAATCATCCTGCCCACACTTAGCCCCATGAACACTTAAAGAACCATCCTCCCTTCTCCAAGCATCCCAATTGGGATCAGCTCCTGCAGAAACCCCAGGTTCAGAAGTATCCATAGACCCCAAATCCCCAGACATCTCTGGTGGCTGTGCCCATTCAGTGCCCGCTTCCCCAGCCACCACCTGTTCCTCAGCATCCATCTCCCCATCTGAATCTTCCTCAGAAGATCCCCCATATAGCTCTCTAAGTCGCTTCCTGCGCAACTCCTCCAGTGAACCCTCATCACGAGGGTTTTTTCTTCCTCTTCGAATTCCATCACCATCAACCATAATCCCCGAAGGCGCAGTCACAACACAAATTCAATTAAGAGGTTTTATCTGCCTATCCAAAACCATCACTGAAATACTCTGGCAGAAGAATAAGGGAATGGATTTCCTGAGATGAGAATCTCCTTACCTATTACTGGTATATGCAAACATCCCACAATGTGATCTTTAAATTCCCAGATATGTGAAAATACATCTCGATATTGATTAGAAATGTAGAAGATTTTTAATTTTTTTTCTACAAAGCAGAGTTTCTCAAACTGTGCTCCTCAAGCTATTCTGTACTTCAGCTCCCAGAAAACCCAGCCAGCTTATCAGCTGTTAGGAATTGTGGGAGCTGAAGCCCAAAACCTCTGGAGGAGCACAGTTTGGGAAACTCTGTTATAGGGTGTCTCAAAAGTCCATATGTAGGGAAAATGTACCATTATTTATTTTTCTATGCATGGAGACTTTTGGGACACCCCATATTTTATTTGAATTCATTTATTTTATTCTGAAAGCCAACTGAATAGGGCTCGGTATTTGGCCCAGATCCAGTTGTTAGTCCCAACTAGAGTATATACTGAATTAATAGGAACTTGGTAAGTCAAAATATTGCTTCTGTGGGTAAGTTAATAATTGAGACTAATAACTGCATTTCAATTTCAATTAATAAATTAGAGAAACCATCAAAAATGGGACTGAAGGGCTAAAGCTTGGTAAAAAATATAGACCAAATGATGAGTGGAAAACTATTGTAATCTGTTAAATAGAGCAGCATTGTTGATATGTCATTCCCAGATAAGTCAGGATGAAATGGAACACATTGAAACAGGAAAAATTGCGGTTAATAAATAATACAGACACTATAGACAAAAAATTCTGAATATGGTAATGAAATCAATAAATAAAAGCAACATCATTTATTCAATAGCAATTTCTTCACTTTGTGGAATGCACAAAAAGATGTCAGCAAGTTGGAACTTTTATAACTTCCTTAAAATGTATCATGAAGCTTATTCTAGCAGTTTGAATAGCAGCTTATTTTAGCACTAATATATGGCATGTCTACCTCTGTCTCTATCAATCTATCTCTTGCCTTAATAGATTAAGCAATTTGGAGCCTATTGGACAAGATATGTATTCCATATATGTACTTGAAAAAAATCTGGGTCTGCAAAATACCTTATAAATTACAAATGTCCTTGCTCACTGAATTGCTGTTAATTTGTATTCTCTGAATTTAAATGAGCAGAAATAGCTTTTTCGTTATGATACGCCAAAGCAAAGCCTAATCAACGATAAATTAACAAATATATTTTGCTTGGCACTCAATCAAGAAAGAAAGTAAAATCTTTGTTGCAGGTATGAAGAAAGCTCATGGCTTCATAGCAGTGCTTGTCTTCCTCCAAACCAAACTAAAACGAGGGTGGTGGGTTTTGTTTGTTTGTTTTAGTGACTAGAAGCTTGAATTGAACACGTAAATGAATTATCCTGTCCTGGAGTATGCAACAATAGCACATGCTCCTTATATGGAGTGCAAAGTGCACCAGACTTTTGTTTTAAGAAGACTAATTTTACCCAACCATGCTTTTTTTTCCGTCCGCATTAATGGAAGCATAGTTTCCAAATAAAAGGAAGTAATAGTTCAATTATATTCTGCATTGGTCAGTATCATCTGAAACATATTAGCTCAGGGCATTTTATTTTAATAAGGATATAGACAAGTTGGTGTTTTGGACTTTAGCTCCTAGAATTCCTGACCATTTGACAGGCTGACTAGGGCTTCTGAGAGTTGGAGATCCAAACACCTTGGAGGCCAGAGGTTGTGAAGGCCTGCTCTATATGATACTGCTGTGATAGCTGGTGGGATCTAACCCTCAGCTTTCATTTAGTCCAATGGTTCTCAACCTGAAGTCCCCTGGTGTTTTTGTCCTACATCTCCCAGAAATCCCAGCCAGTTTACCAGTTGTAAGGATTTCTGGGAGTTGAAGGCCAAAAACATCTGGGGACCCCAGGTTGAGAACCACTGATCCATAAAAATGAAATAGGACTCGTTGCAAATTCTGTAACCCTGTATTGCTTTAAATAAGAGGTGTCAGACATAGGAGGAACCTTTTGGTAAGTTATGATTGACATAATATAGAAAATGGAAAAGAAACTGAAGAGGAATGGGAAATGGAGACCTGATAAACCTGTATCAGTGAACACATTGCTACATATTTGGTATAGCAGAAGGGAGAAAAATCAAAGTGTTTTTTTTCAATTAGCAATGATTTATTCTTGATTAGAAAAAAATAAGAATATTGGATAACACAGGACTAGCAATACTAATACTGCTATGTAAATTATAGATGGGAGAAGATATATACCGTATATACTCAAGTATAAGACAACCCGAATATAAGCCGAGGCACCTAATTTTTACCACAAAAAACCTGGGAAAACATTGACTCCAGTATAAGCCGAGGGTGGGAAATTTCAGAAATAAAAATAGATACCAATAAAATTACATTAATTGAGGCATCAGTAGGTTAAATGTTTTTGAATGTTTACATAAAGCTCAAAATTAAGGTAAGACTGTCCAACTCTGATCAAATCATTTTTCTCATCTTCTTCAATGTAAATGTGCTTATGTATCGTTTTAATAATAATAGAGTAAAATAATGCATGTAATAATACAGTAGAGTCTCACTTATCCAAGCCTCGCTTATCAAGCCTCTGGATTATCCAAGCCATTTTTGTAGTCAATGTTTTCAATATACAGTAGAGTCTCACTTATCCAACATAAACGGGCCGGCAGAATGTTGGATAAATGAATATGTTGGATAATAAGGAGGCATTAAGGAAAAGCCTATTAAACATCATATTAGGATATGATTTTACAAATGAAGCACCAAAACATCATGTTAGACAACAAATTTGGCAGAAAAAGTAGTTCAATATGCAGTAATGCTATGTAGTAATTACTGTATTTATGAATTTAGCACCAAAATATCGTGATACAGAAGAGTCTCACTTATCCAACACTCACTTATCCAATGTTCTGGATTATCCAACACATTTTTGTAGTCAATTTTTTCAATGCATTGTGATATTTTGGTGCTAAATTCGTAAATACAGTATATTGAAAACATTGACTACAAAAATGCGTTGGATAATCCAGAACGTTGGATAAGTGAAACTCTACTGTATCGCGATATTTTGGTGCTAAATTTGTAAATACAGTAATTACAACATAACATTACTGCGCATTGAACTGCTTTTTCTGTCAGATTTGTTGTAAAACATTATGTTTTGGTGCTTAATTTGTAAAATCATAACCTAATTTGATGTTTAATAGGCTTTTCCTTAATCCCTCCTTATTAAATTTATGCATCTTCTTTGGAGATTTCTTCATAGTAGGCTCTCAGCAAGTTCGGAAGCATGTGATTCAGTAAGTCCCCCAAAAACATTACAAACATTTTCCCCAAGTTATACCCCATTCAGGGAGTGGTTCAAGCTTGTTCTCCTTGATTGCTCCAGTAACTATACAGTATACAGTATAGTATATACTGTATACAGTAGATATACAGTAACTAGCTGTGCCCAGCCACGCCTAGGGGAATCCTTTGTTGGGAGGTGTTAGCTGACCCTGATTGTTTCCTGTCTGGAATTCCCCTTTTTTCAGGGTCTTGTTCTTTATTTACTGTCCTGGTTTTAGAGATTATATTGTTCTGTATTATTATACCACAGTAATTATTATATATTATATTTATTTATTTATTTATTTTTATTTTTTTCATGTCAGGAGCAACTGCAAGTTGCTTCTGGTGTGAGAGAATTGGCCGTCTGCAAGGACGTTGCCCAGGGGATGCCCAGATGTTTTGATGTTTTTACCATCCTTGTGGGAGGCTTCTCTCATGTCCCCGCATGGAGCTGGAGTTGACAGAGGGAGCTCATCCACACTCTCCCCGGGTGGGATTCGAACCTGGCAGCTTTCAGATCAGCAACCCAACTTCTAAGTCACAAGGCTTTAATCCACTATGCCACCGGGGGCTCCTATAATATTATACTGTATTTATAATCTTATATTATCTGCTTAGAACTGGATTATATGAGGCCCCTTCTACACAGCTGGATGAAATGCACACTGAAGTGGATTATATGGCAGTGTGGATAATCCATTAAAAGCAGATAATATAAGACCAGCGACAGACATGACTGGACTTAATGTCAGGGGAAAACCTTTACCCTTTACCTTAACTACCACCAATTCCTCAATACAGTAGAGTCTCGCTTATCCAACACTCGCTTATCCAACGTTCTGGATTATCCAACGCATTTTTGTAGTCTATGTTTTCAATACATCGTGATATTTTGGTGCTAAATTTGTAAATACAGTAATTACAACATAACATTACTGCATATTGAACTACTTTTTCTGTCAAATTTGTTGTATAACATGATGCTTAATTTGTAAAATCATAACCTAATTTGATGTTTAATAGGCTTCTCCTTAATCTCTCCTTCTTATCCAACATATTCGCTTATCCAACATTCTGCCGGCCCGTTTATGTTGGATAAGTGAGACTCTACTGTACTTTATTTCTCATACCCCACCATACTTCGCCACAGCAACGCGTGGCCGGGCACAGCTAGTATAAGATTATAAATGGGTTATATAGCTGTGTGGAAGGGCCTTGAGTCTACACTGCCATATAATCCAGTGCCAATTAGATAATCTGTGGAAGAGGCCTAAGTGAGGCCTAACTGTGCCTGTCCCCTGGGCTGAGGGGGTTGCTAGGAGACCAAGTGAGCCGAGCTTAGCCAATTGGATAAAAACAATTATTCTTCTCCCTCTAATTAGGACTTTATTTTTCTTTTCTTTTTGTTGTATGAACGTAGAGGCATGGATGAGGGGTTGTGCTGCCAAGTTTAGTGTTTCTGGGATGTGTAGTTTTATTGTTTTGTCCTAGGCCGAAATTTCATTACACTTTTATATATATAGATAAGGTGTTCTGTGAGGCTTTCCTCTGAGCAGCTTGCCTCCAAATTGAATGCTAAGTTAAATTGATATATTTTGGAAATATTTGATCCATCTCTTTCTTCTCTCTCCTCTCTTTCTCTCTCTTCATCCACGTATTGTTTTCTAAGTGAGGGGGACTTTTGACTAACATAGACCGCCTGCCTTTGAGCCGTGTAATTTGCCATTAGAATTTGCCTTGTTCTGACTCCTGTCCCCACCGTAACGCCATCACTCTTTTGTTGCACAATATCTTAGCATGCAGTGAGTGTAATGTGAGAGAGTTCTGGTTCTATAGTGAGTGCCAACAGGAACAGGTTTTATTTTCCATTTGGCAGCTCCTCCTGGCACTGCATTAGTGCAGATGGTAGCACATACGAATGCGATGCCTGGAGCAAGGGGCCATGATGAGCTGCCTGTAGCCTCAGGACCGCACTGTTGGCTACCCCTTTCCTTTACAAATAAAGGGCTCGACATTCACGGGCTACTGTTGTTGAAAATTTATATACCTATGGATATGATTCAAAGGGCATTCTTGCCACAGGACTTGGTCAACTTCAGCGGCCAGGCCTACAGCTATTGCTAGTCATGGTGGCCACCAACACAATTATTACCAAACAAGATAGGGAGGATGCATAACAGGGTTGATACTCACACTTTTATTTCTGGTGATTGCAATCTGTTGCCTTTCATGCACAGCAAAAACTTGATACGTAAAATAATTCCCTTGAAGTAAGAAATATGGGAAGCTTTGCTGAAACATCTGCCTTTGTATAAACATGATAAATGAAAGCGTAATGTAATAGCTCTGTGTGAACAAATCCTTTAAACAGTTTTGCTTTAACCCTGGGTGAGGTGCATCGGATTTGTTCAGACTGTCAACTTCACGGGTAAAATGCAAATTTCTCTGGGGGTCTAGGCATAGTGATTTCATTTTGGTCGCGTTCCAAGACATAGCTTTGTTAGTCTGGAACAATATGCAGAGGGAACTAATGGCACCTTCAAAATTAGCCATGAGAAAGAAGTTGGGCTGTAGCCATTTAGGGGTTCAACCCCCCTCCCACCCAAACTTTTTTTTAGGTTTTAAATAAAACCTGGTTTACTCATGAATTTTAACTGATTAACCAAATCCCCATGAATGTCCACTGAAGTTTATCTGTCTTGAGTGTCCACTGAAATTTATCAATGGAGCCTGATTTCTAAATTATTTTGTGTTATGGAACTATTCTTCATGATTTACTTAAAAAAGGTTTTAAACCCCTCCAACTCAAAAAAAAATTTCTGGCTGTGGTCCTGGGTAGCATAAGCTTTCATAGATTTAAGTCTGATGCATCTAATGAAGTAGATATAAATCTACAAAAACATATGCTTCCAACTACTTTCTCAGTCGCAAAAGAGCTGTAACATCACTTTGCCTTTGTTCTGGTTTACCTTGAAGGATGTCATGGTCAGGTTACACCTGCTGACAGGATTTCTCAAGACATAATCAGAAACAAGTCAGGTCTGAGCTTCTTAGGGTCCTTCCAGACAGGCCCTATATCCAAGAATCTGATCCCAGGTTTTCTGTTTATCCCAGATTATCTATGCAGTGTGGACTGCGTAGATAACCCCCTGCTTCCTGGCAGGGGGTTGGACTGGATGGCCCATGGGGTCTCTTCCAACTCTACTATTCTATGATTCTATGACTCATATCATGAAGTTTAAAGCAGAGAATCTGGGATCAATAAACTTAAGTGGGAGATAAAGGTGGAATTAGCAAGGATAATGTTACTAAGAATATATAACTTGATATGTATATTGAAATGGTGATGAATTTTTATTTACTTATTTATTTCCAATATTTATATCCCGCCCTTCTCACCCGAAGGGACTCAGGGCGGCTTACAACACTGGCACAATTAGATGCCTATACAAAATCAATCAACAATACATAAAATCAGTTAAAAACTATTAAATACAGTATAAAATTACAGTATATAAATTTTAAAAATATGCATGCTCAGATCAATTTGTCCAAAAACCTCGTGCTTTATCCATAAGTCAGTCCGTATCATCTTTATCATTCCAGGGAGGCCTTATATTTAGCAATTCAGCAAAACCTCAACTAGGTCTTATTTTCTGGGGATGTCTTATTTTAGGGGAAACAGGGTAGTCATGTTTTTAGGGCTCTTCTAAAGCCCAATAGAGTTGGAACTGGTCTAATATCTCTGGGGAGGGTGTTCCACAGCTGGGGAGCCACCACTGAGAAGGCCCTGTCCCTCGTTCCCACCAGCCGCGCTTGCGAGGCAGGTGGGACCGAGAGCAGGGCCTCTCCAGATGATCTTAAGGATCTTGCTGGCTCATAGGAAGAGATACATTCAGACAAGTAGATTGGGCCAGAACCATTTGGGGTTTGATATTATTCTACCTGTGTTTACAATAAAAACATATTTAAAAAGACATAACATCACTATGTCACTAACAGGGGAGCTAGTACAATTGATTATATGGCAGTTTCTTCCAACCTGCTCCCTGATATCCAGACATTTGCAATAATAGGGTTAAGAGCAGTGGTTCTCAATCTGTGGGTCCCCAGGTGTTTTGGCTTACAACTCCCAGAAATCCCAGCTAGTTTACCAGCTGTTAGGATTTCTGGGAGTTAAAGGCCAAAACATCTGGGGACCAACAGGTTGAGAACCACTGGTCAAGGGTGATCATTTTTTTCTGTCACTGCTATTTAATTTCGAAACATCACCTCCAACGTGATCCTCTCAAAATTCTCAAAACTAAATAGAATCCATGTTGGAGATTAGAAAATAAGGTGGTCAGTCAACCTAGGCAACTACATTATTCACATATTGGAGAGCAATCCGGGCTGTGGCGCAGGCTGGATAGCAAGCCAGCTGCAACAAATCACTCTGACCAAGAGGTCATGAGTTCGAGGCCAGCCCATGCCTGCGTCTTGTCTCTGTTCTATGTTATGGCATTGAATGTTTGCCTTGATGTGTGCAATGTGATCATCCCTGAGTCCCCTTCGGGGTGAGAAGGGTGGAATATAAATGCTGTAAATAAATAAATAAATAAATAAATAAATAAATAAATAAATAAATCTTGCCGACAATACATCCTAGATGCTAATATAGACATTTTTCATGCCTAACAATTCATTATTCAAAAATCCCAAGCCCAAACTGGTTTGTAACAAACAACTAAACCCCAATAAGGTGGGAATTAACAGATGGTTTGATTCTGAATGTAGAAGCACCTGGCAAGCTCTAATGGAGTATTCCAAACATACACTTAAAATAGTGATATAATTGTTGCTGCTAGTCTAGCTCAGATGAGGGCTTCCTATAAGGCACTATTAAAGCAGTTCCTGGACAGATTTGGTGATGATTAAGAAGATGGGGCATGTCAGAGAAAATATGTGGTAAAAAGAGGTCTCCAGTATGCCACTACCAGCAAGCAGCCTTGGGCCTGGATGTTTCTATGTCAATGGTTCTCAACCTGTGGGTCCCCAGGTGTTTTGGCTACAACACTCAGGAATCCCAGCCAGTTTACCAGCTGTTAGGATTTCTGGTTGATGAAGACCAAAACACAGGATGTTTGATTCCTCTGGAAGAAGAGAAGCCCAGAGGAAAAGCAAAGCGGATTCAGCCCAAGGGATGGATAGAGATCAACTGCTTCTGAGCTCCTGCCCTAGTCAGCTTTGTCGGTTTGGTTGCGATTCTGCAGGGTGAGTTTGATGGAAATCTATCTGTGTATTTGGCAGGCGGGTTGGAGGAGGCAGACATTGCTCAGTGTTGTATCCAGGCTCATTCCTCCCAATGGGATTTTTAATGTATTAATGGATTTTGACTGTGAATTTTAATACTGTTATGTTTAATTCTGTTTGAATGTTTGTATATTTTAAATTGTGGGGTCATACTTTTAATTGTAAGCCGCTTTGAATCTCCTTCAGGAGAGATAAAGTGAGGTATAAATAAACAACACCAACCATTGCTATAAGTCAGGGGTCACAAAATCACATTATTATTATTATTATTATTATTACAGTAGAGTCTCACTTATCCAACGTTCTGGATTATCCAACGCAATTTTGTAGTCAATGTTTTCAAAACATCATGATATTTTGGTGCTAAATTCATAAATATAGTAATTACTACATAGCATTACTGTGTATTGAACTACTTTTTCTGTCAAATTTGTTGTATAACATGATGTTTCGGTGCTTAATTTGTAAAATCATAACCTAATTTGATGTTTAATAGGCTTTTCCTTAATCTCTCCTTATTATCCAACATATTCGCTTATCCAACGTTCTGTCGGCCCGTTTATGTTGGATAAGTGAGACTCTACTGTATCATTAACATTGAGGCTGGGTGGCCATCTGTCAGGGGTGCTTTGCTAGTGCTTTTGGTGCACAAAGGCAGAAGGGGATTGGACTCAATGGCCCAAAAGGGTCTCTTCCAACACTCTTTTTTATTATTGTTGTTGTTGTTTATTACTATTATTATTATTATTATTGCTCGGTGGCCAACTATAGTCCGGCCCTCCAACGGTCCGAAGGATCGTGAACCGGCCCCCTGTTTAAAAAGTTTGGGGACCTCTGCTATAAGTGATATAAAGCCCTCCTCTCCAGCTTGAAGCAAGACAGCATTTCCTTTTTGGTTCCTATATTTGAGCCTATTTTTGACCCCAGGCTAGAACAGCTGATTGTATTACATTTGTGTTTTGTGTGATTTTGTGGTAATTTAATACTTTGTGGCTATGATTTGATGGCAAAAACTATGAAAAGGAGGGTCACATTAATCATACTCACTAAGTCAGGACAATTTGATGCTCCTAAGACCTCAACTGTGAAACCAGTGTTTTATTGAAGACAGTGGGAGAGGAAAGATCATTTTTCCACTCTGTTCCCAGCATCCCTTCACAGAGGAATTAATGATGCCCCATCCCAACGAAATGATTAGGGAGGAGATGCCATTGAGTCTTCATAGAAAACCAGTTTCCCCAGTGTAGGCTTTCCTTTTATCCTTGGAGTGAACTTTCCCAGTACTTTGTCAAGAAGCTGCTCATCAGCACAGACTTCAAAACAACTGTCAGTAGGAGGATAAATTCCATTGGCAGAGAGCCCAGGAGGAACCAGTGGATACAGAATCAAATGAAACAGCAGGATTAGACATGCATTAAACAACTTCCAAGAAACGACGTTGTCCTTATAATAATCACAAAGCAGCAGTGGAATACCAATTCAAGATGCATATTCTGATCAGCATTTATTTATTTTAAAAAGCAATCATTATGCTGCAGCAATGTGCATAAGGAGCTATACTAGAGGAGCAGGAGCCTTTTCCAAAAAATGCTACATAACTGACAACCGTGTAATTTCATTACCTTGTGACTGCATAGTGGTATATAAAAGCATAAAATTAATGCTACTTGAAAGGGGTTATGAGCTAATGCCCAGCACGGACAAAAACAGGAGTTTTATGAAAAAAATGTAGCTGAAGGCAAACAGGAAGGTAGAGTATAAGAAGCGTGAAGTGTGAGCTGGCAGATGAAGAGGTGGAAAGTGTTTAGGAATCAAAATGCTGCTTATGCATTGTATGCAATCTAAACATAAAAGACCAAATTCTAAGTGTACAGATTCTTTTAAAAGTACAATTGCCAGGGAAGGAAGTATCCCAAGCCTTGAGATTTCAGGTGCAAACCTGAGACCAAGGAACAGTCCTCGGTGAAGGCACTGATTATGGCAGGGGTTTAAGACTCATTTTCATTGAAGGCCTTGTGGCTGCTTTCAAAGAGCTGTTTGTATGATAAGACTTTACAAATCTAACTACCGTATATACTCGAAGATAAGCCGAGTTTTTCAGCCCTTATTTATGAGCTGAAAAAGCCTCCGGGGCTTATATTCGGGTCAGGGTCAAGGTCAAGCCAGCAGCTGGAGCCTGGAGGCCACAGTATGTTTTCTTTTCCAAAACCTCCCTTCTTCGCCCCTCTTCCCAGGCTGGTTATCTTATTTTTTTGAAAGAGACAAGAAGCAAATGTTTTCAAAAGCGAAAGGAGAGTGTGAGAGAAACCCTTGCAAGCCAGATTGCATGGGTAGAAGGGGAAGGAAAAAAGATATTCTTGCAAATTTGCACGATTCATTACTATTATTATTATTATTATTATTATTACTACTACTACTACTACTATTATTGCAAGAACATTTGATTCCAAAGGGAGGGACGGAGGGAAAAGAGAGCGACAGAAGGTGTGTATTTCCTTTTATTCCTAAGGAAACAAAAATGAGGTTGGCTTTTTTGGGAGGGGGAGAGAAGTTTTAAAAAGCCTTTTCTGGCTACTTTTAGAGTTTGAAAAAGGGAGAAAGAAAAGAGGTGGGAAAGGGCAGGAGAAAAGAGGACAAAGTTGTTTTTAGGGGGACTTTGCTTGCATTTCTTCCAAAGCTTCTAAATATTTATATAGATGTTCCCCCTACAAATACATTAATATATGAATTTCCCCCTCATATGTTTATAGGTCTTTGCAAATCCTATGTAAATATAGATAACTAGAGATTTCCATGTACCTGTATATCTGTTCCTATATGTATACATTAATTTTATATATGAATTTTATATGAATTTTACCCTCACGTGTTTGCAAGTGCAGAGGGAAAATGTGTGTGTGTGCGCGCATGCGCGCGTGCGCGCACACACACACACACACGTCTAGATAGATATAAACATCGATAAATTGGGCTTGGAAATATTGCAGGAGGAAAATGCACATAGAGAGAGGATTTGCAAAGGTTTCGGGGGAAATACACATGTGAAATTAGTATATATAATGATAGATCTATATCTAGCTCTGCATTGTTTATGTAGGCATTATATGTTTGCCTGTTACTATGTTGAAGCTGGCCTGAGTTCCCCAGGGGGAGATAGAGAGGGCAGGGTACAAATGAACCTGTTGTTGTTGATGATGATGATTATTATTATAAAGTTATTGTTGTTTTTCCACTTATAGAGTTAGTTTACTGTTTTTCTTTGAAATACAGTAAATATTCAAAACATTTAACCCAATGATGCCTCAATTAATGTAATTTTATTGGTATCTAATTTTATTTTTGAAATTTACCAGTAGCTGCTGTATTTCCCACCCTCGGCTTATACTCGAGTCAATAAGTTTTCCCAGTTTTTTGTGGTAAAATTAGGTGCCTCAGCTTATATTCAGGTCGGCTTATACTCGAGTATATACGGTATATTATCCTGGCATTGAAAACCTTCAAAGATCTCCACATAAAATGATGTAGAGGGCCTTGCATATAGTCTAACAAATAAAAAAACCCCTATTTATCTGGTTGGAAATGAAGTTTTGCATGTCCTACCCTGAAATGAAAAGAGCAAGTTTTTCATAGTGTTTTTAACACTTTTGCAAGCAGCAATTTTAACAATAGAAGGTTTTAGTTCAATCAAATAAATTTTTACAAACAAAGAGTTTTTTCCAAACTCTACTCTTAATGGGTTTTGAAATAATCTTGCTGTCCCCAAATAACAATAATTTCAATGCTACTCATAATATCAACATGATATGAAGATGGTGATAGTCGTGAATGATATATGATGATGGTAATGACAATAATCCAGCAGGGCAATCACATCTATGCATGTCTATTCAGAAATAAACCCACTTCAGTTTAATTAGACCTACTGAGAAGCTTAACAACCCATTCATGGTTTTAAGGGCTTATTTTTTAATTGGGTGAGTTGGAGAAGGAGAACAAATTAGAGATACAGGGAGAGAGAGACAGAGATGGAAGATGATGAGTGTAGTTGAGGAAAGTAAAGAAAGGCCATAGCAAGCACTCTGAAGCACGTGCAAGTACATTACACAGTATTTTTGATTTATTTTGTTGCAAGGTCAGGTGCATAAGTAAAAAATATTTACAAAGCAGAGCTTTTACTCTGAGAACACGGCCCAATTTTGACAATTTTTTCACAGGCTTGACTTGGAAGCAAAGATGGCGGGTGGGGGTAGCTCCCAAAAGTGGTCTACTTATTTTTGCCCACCATTGTCATAGCCATCAGTCTTGTGGTGCAATAGGATAGGTGATGATGAAATTCCTACTAATAGCAACCCAGCAGTTACACCAGTCAGAGAAAAGCTAGGAAGCAGAGGCGGTTCAACCACCAGGCCAACTAGGCAGTTGCCTGTGGTGCCATTTTGTTGGGGGCACCATCGAGGCAACTCCTGTCTCCTGCAGCCTGCCTCTGCAAGGTATTTAACTGCTTTTTCTGTTGTTTTGTTGTAAAACATGATGTTTTAGTGCTTAATTTGTAAAATCTTAATGTAATTTGATGTTTAATAGGCTTTTCCTTAATCCCTCCTTATTATCAAACATTTTCACTTGTCCAACGCTTTTATTTTTCAGTGATTGGTTTGTGGGGGGGGGGGGGGGCGGGCGCCAAAATTCTGTTCGCCTACACTTGAAAAATACCTAGGGCCGGCTCTGCTAGGAAGTCAAAACAATTGTGTTGATTTGATAACAGAAAGGGAAAAGAAACTAGCTGAAGGACTTTAGTTCATGTCAGGGAGAGAGCGATAGTGGCCTTTTAGGTTATTTTTACTGCAACTCCCATTGGCCATAGGCAGGAGGAATGGACATAATATTTGAAAATATTTGCTAAGACCTCTCCATTCCCCTACTAAAAAAAAAGGACAATCCACACACAGAATCATAGAAACATAGAGTTGGAAGAGATCACATCCAGTCCAATCCCCTGCCAAGAAGCAGGAAAATTACATTCATAGCACTCCTGACAGATGGCCATCCAGCCTTTGTTTAAAAGCCTCCACCACACTCCAGGGCAGAGAGTTCCACTTCTGTACAATCATCACTCTTCCTTCCCAGTGGGAAGTGGGAAGCCTCCTTAAAATTCCTTGGAAAACTATGTGATGACTTATAGCTATCCTCTGGGCTTCCTTTAAATGCCCTCTCTTTTCTCTTGATTTGCACTGCAGGACCTGCCTGCCTGCCTCCCCCCCCCCCCCCCCCCACACACACACACACCTTTCTGCTTCGGATTTAATGCCTCCTTAAATCTGTTTCTACTTTCTACTCTAGAGGAGAGGTAACTAAATACACTGAAACCAGGATGCAACTGTGATGCCAAATAGGAGAGGAGGAGCTGTGATTGGCCGCCACATGGTCCCATTACAGATGGGAAAATGTGACAGCTGGGCCCTTGCTGAAGTGACATAGCTAAAACGGATCTGTGCACAAGTTATTATGGGGTGCTCCAATAATGATTAATTCTGAATGCTTTTAGTTGTGAGGGGGAGGGATAGAATTGGAAGACACAGCCATTTTAATTTGAAATATCAGTATGCAAACAAACTTGTAGTACAAACTTGGGCCGGGCTGTGGTACAGCTGGCTAGTAACCAGCTGCAATAAATCACTACTCTGACCGAGAGGTCATGAGTTCAAAGCCCGGGTCGGGTTAAGCCCCCGACCATTAAATAGCCCGGCTTGCTGTTGACCTATGCAGCCCCAAAAGACAGTTGCATCTGTCAAGTAGGGAAATTTAGATACACTTTATGCGGGAGGCTAATTTAACTAATTTACAACACCATAAAACTGCCAGCAAAACACGAGGAAAGGAATGAGGAAGTACAGCCACTAGTGGACGGTGAAGCAACAGCTCCCCCTGTGGTCAGAATCGTGAAGCTGGAAAAATGTTAAATGCCTCTGTGTCTGTCTATACTGTATGTTGTTTGTCTGTTGGCATTGAATGTTTGCCATATATGTGTTCATTGTAATCCGCCCTGAGTCCCCTTCGGGGTAAGAAGGGCAGAATATAAATACTGCAAATAAATAAATAAATAAATATCTTAGAGACTAACTTAGTGTTAGTCTCTAAGGTTCAACAAGACCCTTGGAATGCCTTTAAATGGGTTTTAAATAACCTTTGATAGCAGATCTGTAGAACTGTTAGTTTGCTCTGTTTCCCTTCCTCTGAAAGCCAAATAGAGAGTATCTTGGTAGATGAGACAGGCTAGATGGAATTATTGACAAGAGTTGTTCATTTTAAAATATATCAGATATTAGGAGTATAATTGGGAGAGTTTATTGACAGGTTTATAATGGACACTTCAATATTGTTAGGCCCAAGATAACAACAGCAATGAGAATATGCTTGTACATCATGCTAAAAGAAGCTGAGATGATTTTTATAGAGTCTAACTTCTAAAAACAGATGTCATCTCAAATCCAAGCTTCTTCATGATGTTCTGTTTGCCCCAGATGCTGATCAATAATGTTACAAATACAACAAAGCATTACAGCCATTTTTTAAACAGGTCATTGAGTAATCAGGATACTTCCTAAGAAAAATCATTTCTGCACTGGATGCGTAAAATGTAACATCAGCTGAGATGGAATTATGATAGGTTTATCTGACTGTTCTCTGCTACAAGATCACTTCTGCATTTAGTAGGGAAGATCTATGGAACTATGTTATTGGAAGAATTTGAAATAATTCTTCATCATAGTGTTTGTATCAAACACTATTAAAGCCTTCTAGGCTAGTTTGCGTTATTTCTTACACAGTGGAATTGTAAACAGAGCAGACTTGGGAATGTTAATTGGCTTTCAAACCACAGCTCTCAGGATCCCACAGCCTATGTGGCCTGAATGAAAGGTTCTGGCATTTGTAGATTTAAAAAAGTAATGTTTCCAAGTTTTGGAATTGAACCAGGGCAAAAGGACCAAAAATTGGGAGAGTTGGCAAAACTTTGGAAGGGATGCCTATTGTCCTTGGGATTGGAACAGTATTCTAAGTTCTTAAATGAGAACCAAAATGGGTTCTCAAGCAATAAGTCCAACTTATACCATAATTCACCAACAGGATGACAGCCTATGTTTCTTTCTTTTTTTTAAAAAAAATATTAACAACATGACATACTTGTATAATGTAAAATATATGTAAACGTAAAATATATAAGAAGAGCTGGATAGAAATGAAGATAATAATAATAATAATAATAATAATAATAATAATAATAATAATAATAATAACAACAACAACAACAACAACAACAACAACAACAACAACAACCACCTAGGCTCCTTCTACACTGCCATATAATCCAGATTATCAAATCAGATAATCCAGATAATCTTTCAGTTAGGTAAAAAGGTAAAGGTTTCCCCTGACGTTAAGTTCAGTCATGTCTGACTCTGGGGGCTGGTGCTCATCTCCATTTCTAAGCCGAAGAGCCGGCGTTGTCCGTAGACACCTCCAAGGTCATGTGGCCGGCATGACTGCATGGAGCGCTGTTACCTTCCCGCCAGAGCGGTACCTATTGATCTACTCACATTGGCATGTTTTCGAACTGCTAGGTTGGCAGGAGTTGGAGCTAACAGCGGGCGCTCGACCCGCTCCCGGGATTTGAACCTGGGACCTTTCAGTCTGCAAGTTCAGCAGCTCAGCGCTATAACGCACTTCGCCATTGGGGCTCCAGATTATCTTTCAGTTAGTTTTTATAAATTTTGAGACCATTTTATTCATTGTTCTTGACTTGATTTGCTGTTTTGTCTGTTATCGGCCCTGAATGTTTGCCATTTTTGTTACTAATTGGAAACCGCCCTGACTCCTTTGAGGAGATAGGGCGGGCTACAAATAAATTATTATTATTATTATTATTATTATTATTATTATTATTATTATTATTATTATTATCATCATCTGCTTTGAACTGGATTATTTGAGTCTAGACTTCCATATAATCCATTTCAATGCAGATAATCTGGATTTTATATGGTAATATAGAAGGGGCCATAGAGCCCTCCAGAAACCACCTAATACTTCTCTACCTTTCATTCGCTGACCAATCGTTATATCTATTCACATACTCCTGTATGTGGATTAGTGCCCTCTGGCTGGAAAAAAATAACACCTTTTTTTAAAAAGGTAATGTTGGGATGAAGATGGAAAGCAAAGAGAAATGGAAAAAAACTGTTTAAATAATAGCTGCCATGTTCTCCCCAAACAGCTCATTGCTGCAAATGCTCCTTTCAGGGTTGAAATTCCTGCTCACCCATGGAAACCCTCTTAGTGACCTCGGGAAAGTCACACTCTTTCAGCTTCAGAGGAGGCAAAAACAGACCCCCTCTAAACAAATCTAAGCAAGAACACTCCACAATAGGTTCATTTTAGGGCCGCCACATACTGGAAATGACTTGGAGGCACACAACAGCAACAACAATTTCAGGGCTGTTTACAATGTCTTTCTGATTCATCCTTGATCTCCAAGTCACTTCTCAGAGGCAGACAATATGTGATGGTCTGTCAGTTTCTGCATGTATATTTCTCTACATACGATAGATCGCAAGTGTCTCCCATGTTCTGCCACCCAAATCTTTGTGACATTCTTTCTTCTTTTTCACATATGAACTTGAAAAAGTTTTTTTTAGGACAGAAATGCAGGGCACAGCTTGTACGCCACTTGCCAATCAATAGATTCTTTCACCTCACTTAAGAAGGTCCCCCAGCATTTTCCCTTTACTTCCCAAGGATTAAAAATTCCCAAGAAGTAAATTCGATGAGGTCGGTGTGAGGTGAACATTAAAGGACAAAATGCTTTCAGTCCGTATTCGTGCCTGAAACTAAAGGAACCTTGTATATATCTTGGTGTTTTGCTCAACTTCAAAAATGATTACATTTCAAGGGATTGAAGTTTTCATGTTGGAAATGCAGAAACTTGACATTAATGCATCCCCCGACATTTCCTCGGGGTCAGACTGGAGGTCTTGGCTTTATTTCAGTTAGTTTACAACATGCATACCATCACATGAATTAATATGGCTTTTGTCTTTTGCCTAATGACTAAAGAATGTGACAAAGGTTTGTAATGGGAGTAAGGAAATGTTTATTGGTTTAGGCAGCACAAAAGAGAATAATCTTATTCAAAGGGGTTCAAATAATCCTGTCATTATTGTATAAAAAGCATAAGGCACAGGGTGAGAATTGGGAAGCCTGTGAAGCAACACTTGGCACAAATACTGTAAAGGCAGGGCATCTATCTTTGAGCTGCTCTCAGAATCATTAATCTGGGATTTATTTATAGCTGTCAAAATTGCTTATTTGCAAGAAATATTCATGTACAGAGAGATGCCAAGCAAAGGGTGTCAGAAGCACTTTACAAAAATGAGATTAAAGCCTTAAACCAAAGAGATGTTGCAGTGCTGATCTCTTGGATGGCTCTGATGAAGTCTAGTTGTGGCTACACATGAGGACTTCACCAAAGATGCCTTTGATAAAAAGGGTGATTCTAAAATGAAGAAAGTGTTATGATAGATGGTATTTTTATATTGTAAGATGATGTATCATATGTTTCTAGTCCATTCAGTGTGGTTTAGTGGTTTGAGTGTTGGACTACAACTCTGGAAATCAATGTTCAAATCCCTGCTTAGCCACGGACACCTACTGGGTGATCTTGTTCGAGTTATTCTCTCTCAGCTTCAGAATTGAATAAATTCTGCCAAAACACCTCATAGATAGGTAAAGGTAAAGGTTTCCCTTGACGTTAAGTCCAGTCATGTCTGACTCTGGGTGTTGGTGCTCATCTCCATTTCTAAGCTGAAGAGCCGGCGTTGTCTGTAGACACCTCCAAGGTCATGTGGCAGCATGACTTCATGGAGCGCCGTTACCTTCCCGCCGGAGCAGTACCTATTGATCTACTCACATTGGCATGTTTTCGAACTGCTAGGTTGGCAGAAGCTGGAGCAACAGTGGGCGCTCACTCCGCTCCCGGGATTTGAACTTGGGACTTTTCGCTCTGCAAGTTCAGCAGCTCACTGGGGCTCCTCATAGACAGGGTCACAATAACTCAGGAATGACTTGAAGGCACACAGTAGTAATCAGCAATGGTGAACATCTGGCTCTCTTGATATTGTTGGATTTTAATTCCCATCAGTCCAAATCAACATAATTACTAAGAGGAAATAATGGGGATGAAGAATACTTTGACATCCTGGTGATCAAATTCTTTATCCCTGAATTAACAATAACTCCTTAGAAGGAAGGGCTTATTACTATTTAGGTGTATTATATTTTCCTATCAGAATTTTCATAAATATCTCATTGTATGAGAAGCCTGTGGATCAAAGGTCCTGCTGTTTCAGCTTGTTGGTTCATAAGATAATTATTCAATGAGCAGATGGGTAAAATATCCAAGCAAAGTGGGGAAGCAGCAGCTAGAGGGGAGAGCCAATGTTAGTTAGAATGTTGAACTGGGATTTGGAAGATCCATTTGCCAATCAGCTGTGGAACTCACTGGGCAAACCTGAGCCAGGGGCTCAATCTTTGCCTGACCTACCTCTTAATGTGAGATTTGTGTATTGATAGTGTTTAAATGCAATTTGTGCTATGCTTGTATTGCAGCTGATTGCATCATCCAGAATGTACCATAGTGTGGAAAGAGTTAATTGCCAAGAAGCTATGATGACCTTGATGTGTGGCTGGAACTAGGCAGTATCCAGACACAAGTGTTTGTGCATAACGATTGCATCAGTTCAGTTCTGTTCAGTTGAGTTCTGTCTGCCTAGAGTTCGAGTCAAGTTCTGTTGGAGAACGTAACAGTCCTGTGTTCGTCTGTCATCTGTAAGTCTGTTTGTGTTGATTACTGCTGCATATAGTAAAACTTTGTAAATAGATTTACCAACGTCTCTGAATGTCTCTTCATTCTGCGTTCCACTGCTTCCATCCAACTACTGCTGCACTGCAAATACTCTGACACTACCTCACATGATTATTTGTAAAATAAAATAGATATCACCATGATGGCCTTGAGCTTACAGTAAGAAATAAACAACTCTCAGATCCCAGATTCACCTCCAGCAACTAGGATTCAGAGCCAAAGCATACAATTTTTTTCTGTAGCTCTCATGGCTAATGCTCATATTCTTGAAGAGAATTGTGTGGTTTAAGAGTGAACTTCATTGAACCCTGTCCAGAAGTGAATCTCCTCTAGAGCATCCGGGTCATTAAGAATGAACTGGAAGCACTCTCCCTTACCTTTGTCAAGAGAGATGTTGACAAGCTGGAAGGGCAACTATGATCAAGGATCTGGAGAACAAGCTCTAGTGGAGTTAAAGTGCTATGCAACCGGTAGTTGCATAGTGCAAAGGCCCCAGCCTCAGGTCAACAACAGATGTTTTGGCACCCATTGCCTCCTTAGAATATTGTACAATAAATCAAACCAGGCAGTTTGGCTTCAAACTACAGGAAATGAACATTAGGAAAAACTTCCTAACTATGAGAGCTGTTCAGCAGTGGAAACTCTCTGCTCTGGAGTGTGGTGGAGGCTCCTTCTTTGGAGGCTTTTAAGCAGAGCCTGGATGGCCATCTATTGGGGGTGCTTTGAATACGGTTTTCCTGCTTCTTGGCAGGGGGTTGGACTGGGTGGCCCATGATGTCTCTTCCAACTCTATGATTCTAAGGCAGGTGCTGCTGGAACTTGTAACTTTGCAGAGTTTCTTCATGTGAATTGCATTTTTGGCACCTAGGTTGACTGTTACGTGCTCCTGGACCTAGTTGTCAGGAACTTTGATGTGCTCCTGCATCTTTTAGGTTGTCCTCTAGTCCTGCCCCAGAAAGCACCTTTATTCTTTGGTGCTTCCTGACATCAGTCAAACAAAACTATGATATGCCATTTCTTGCCTTAAAAATGTCTGCCAGGCTTGGGAAATCCTTTCTTTAAATGAACAAAATCTGCAGACTGGAGACAATATTAAGCTTTGGATTAGTCCACAGATATTTTGTTATCCTAAAGCAATCCTCCTTAAGTCTCCCCTGCCTCAGTGTCCCAGGCACCTGTATGATATTTGTGTCTATTGATTGCATCTGTTTCTTTCCTGGAAACTTGATGGGAACTGCCATCCCATAGGTTACAAACCAGCACTGATCATGAACTATCACTTTAAGTAGCACTCTTCCAAAGCATGGAAAATCATTTCAATTAGGTTTACAGTATTTCCAAAAAGTGTTCCTAATCAATGCTTCTAGAGATTCACCAGTTTTATCATTGGGGGAGGGGGGCAACCCACACCCGCATGTCCACTTTAGTTGCTCCGTTTATAGTCAAGAGGGTATTTGCCATTTTTAGAATCTCAGCTGAATGGGTTCAAGTGAAAGTTTTGATATTTGGATGAGAATGCTGTGCTTAACAGCGAGCATGTACTGTGTGCACTGGCAGATACCCAGTAGAGGTGTTGTATAACACAAAGTTTGTTATCTTGTATAAGAGAAACCCCATTTAGTGGGGTTGCCTGGTGTTTAAACCATTTTTAGTGTAGATATGTTTTTCTGGTACTAATGACCATGAGTCACAGAAGTTACCTGAGCCTCATGAATCACAATGTCAGTGAGACCTTTGAAACCAATGTCACACTCTAAATCAGATGGGAAAAAAGAATTCTGAGTTACTCACTTTTCTTCTTCTCCTGTTCACAGGAAGCAAGAGTTAAACTGGCTATTTATCTTGTTAATGTGACACATCAGGACTACTATTTTCATTTGTTTGCTTTTCCACATACCTTAACTTAGATATCTTTCCCATTAACCATGTATTTTGTTACCTTCAGCAATCCTCATGTCAGTATTTTTTAAAACTATATATATTATGTGTAGGCAATTAAAAGTGCACTGGAAAGTGAGTTGAAGTAATTGAATGCTTGTAAAACGGAATGCAGTAGAGCCCTGGTTAACCAAGCTCTGGTTAACTGAGGCTCTGGGTTATCCGAGGTGACGCTGGGGGCACCCCTCCCTCTCCCTCTCCTTCTCTCGAGTTCAAGAAAAGGAGAAGGGGCGGGAGGAGGAAGCGTCCGGTGATTGCTGCTGCCTAGCAGCGATGGCAAGGCGCTTCCCAAGGGGCGAGGCCTTGCTCAGGGACTGTTGTAGATCAGCCATCATGTCCTGTATTCCATCAAGGGATGGAGTTGGAAACAGATGAGGCTGAGGATTTTGCAGACACTTCTGCTTCAAGTCAAGGCCCCATGACCTTGCAAATGCCCGAGATGGTGATTTCAGAAGAATCACTAATTGGCAGACATTCCGAAGCCTCTTCATCATTACCCACACCAGATGGTGTTGACCTGGGTAAAGATGAGATGTTTAATCGGAAGGAATTTGTTACTAGAGATAGAAGCAAGAAAGAGGGAGTGAGAAAGTCTCGAAGATTAGCTCACAAGTTGGATACCTAACTTTCCCAAAGGAAGTTTTTGGGGGTCCTGTACTTCTTAATCTTACAGGCTTGCGATTCCTTAAAAATGCCCCTCACTGTATTCTTGTTGCGGTGTCAACTTTGCCTTTCCTTGGAAGAGGTTCCAGTTTCCAGTTCCTTGCCTTGTCTTCTGAATCCATGCCGGGTTTCCAGTTCCAGGAGAGCTGCGCCGAGCCACGACTCCCAAGTAGACCTTGCCTTGTTACCGCGACTTCCTTGTTCCTGAAATGAGATTGACTTCTCTTGGTTTACCTTGTTTCTTTGACTTTGCTACAGGACTTTTCAAGTGGATTTGCAGTGCTTTGTTTCCGCTATTGCTTCATGGACAAACTTTGATTTCTAAAGGAAGCTATCGAGCTTCACTTGTGGATTACAAATTGGACATTGATAAACTCTTTCTGAATTGCAATAGACTATATATTATGGACTATTTCTTACTCTGACTTTTCACCTTAAATGCACATAGATATATAAATTCTTGTGTGTTATATTGGCTCCGGTCTGGTTTTCGGGTGCTCGCGCTGCCTTGGGGTGAAACAGAGACATCCCTGGGTGAGACTTTGGCCCAGGCAAGCCCCTCGCCATCTCTCCTGCCTAGACAGGAGCGATGGCGAGAGGCTTCCCAAGGGGCGGGCCCTCGCTGAGGGACGCCTCCCCGGATCTCCCTCAAGGAAGGCTCGCCCCTTGGGAAGCAGCACATGAGCACTGCTTCCCATGGGGCGGGCCGTTGCTGAGGGATGCCTCCCTAGATCTCCCTCTGGGAGGGCTCGCCCCTTGGGAAGCAGCCCACGAGTTCTGCTTCCCAAGGGGTGAGCCCTCGCCGAGGGACACCTCCCTGGATTTCCCTCAGCCAGGCCCTTGCTGGAGGAAACAAGAGAGTTGGCCTGCCATCTCTGTGGCTGCCCCTCAACCCTGGAACTCCCTACCCAGGGAAGCCAGAATGGCTCCCTCCCTGCTGTCCTTCCAGCAGCAGGCTAAAACCTTTTTATTCGAGCAGGTTTTTAAAAATGAAGGTGTTTTAGACCGTCAAGGGCTGCTGTGATTTTATATGCTTTTAACGATGATTAATGCTGTTTTAATACTTGTATATTGTCTCCATATGGAGAGAAAAGCAGGATGTAAATAAACCTAATAATAATAAATGATAATATCCAGTTCAATGCAGTTAATCTGCATTCTGAATCTGCTTTATATGGCAGTGTAGATCCAGCCTCAGTTGCTATAATGATTTTTGCATTGCTTTTTAAATACTGGGTCCTGACTCCAAATGAGATTCCCTTAGCTTGATGTTGGGGTCCTGAAAAATTTGGCAGCAATAAACGTTTTCTGAGGAACCCCTGGTGGCGCAGTGGGTTAAACCGCTGAGCTGCTGAACTTGCTGACCGAAAAGTTGGCAGTTTGAATCCGGGGAGTGGAGTGAGCTCCCGTTGTTAGCCCTAGCTTCTGCCAACCTAGCAGTTCGAAAACATGTACAGTAGAGTCTTGCTTATCCAATGTAAAAGGGCCGGCAGAATGTTGGATAAGCGAATATGTTGGATAATAAGGAGAGATTAAGGAAAAGCCTATTAAACGTTAAATTAGGTTATGATTTTACAAATTAAGCACCAAAACATCATGTTATACAACATATTTGACAGAAAAAGTAGTTCAATACACAGTAATGCTATGTAGTAATTACTGTATTTACGAATTTAACACCAAAATATCACGATGTATTGAAAACATTTGACTACAAAAATGTGTTGGATAATCCAGAACGTTGGATAAGCGAGTGCTGGATAAGTGAGACTCTACTGTATATGTGAATAGATCAATAGATATCGCTCCGGTGGGAAGGTTACGGCACTCCATGCAGTCATGCTATCCACATGACCTTGGAGGCGTCTACGGACAATGCCGGCTCTTCAGCTTAGAAATGGAAATGAGCCCCAATTCCCAGAGGCTGACACAACTAGACCTAATGTCAGGGGAAAACCTTTACCTTTACTACACGTTTTCTGAACATTACCTAATAGCTGTTTAAGACATTAATATGAATCTGCTGTGCAGTGTTTACAGTGGACTCTGCAGAGTAGGTTTCAGCCATACTTCAGAAAAAGGGGAATCAGCCTGTTTAGTAAGCCTTGCAAATACTGATTTGTTACCACTAAATGTTTGATTTGTATATCTATTCTGTACACCCATATACCGGGGGTGATGTAAATATTTCTTGAGACAAAAGGGGTCATGAGTGGAGGAGTTTAAGAAGCTCTGATTTAGTGTGTATGTGGCTCATCATTGCATATGGGGCATGTTTATGGTCCATGAGATCTTTCTGAACTATGACCCCCATCTGTGTTAGCTAGTACACAGTCAGTAGTGAGGGTCTCAGACAATTCTAATCTAACAACCTATAGAAGTGACTCCCATACTATTATTATGCCTCAGTTCTAAGTCTATCAAACCCATCATTTTTTGGGACACTAAAGGAACTCCACAAAATGCTTCCAGTATGCCCATCATTAATCACAAAAGTGACAATGGTGGAAAAATATATTCTGCTTACAATGCATGCATGAGTGAGGTTGAGATTGTGTTTGTGTGCATGAGAGAGAGAGAGAGAGAGAGAGAGAGAGAGAGACTATCTGTCTATTTTTACCTGAGGGGATCATCATCAGCAACTAGACAAGACGGAACGATATAATACCAATTCAGGTTGGAGGAGGGTGAGGAAGGATGGAGTGACAATGATTTGATCAAACTCTTTTCTTCATTCTCCTGCTGCCATCCTGGATGCAGTAATGGCAAGAAATCAATAAGGGACACCTATCATAAGACACTCAATCATCTTTGTAATGTATTTTAAGATCATTGGGTGAACATATACTGTGTTGGAAACTATCTATCCACATCTGCCACACTGAAAAAAATGATGAAGAATCAGTTGTTTGTAAAGGGGGGGAAACATTGATATATTATTTACCAGAAAACACATAGTGCCAAAAAATAGTATTGAAGTGAAAACCCTGAAGAACAATATTGCTGGGATATAGAACTCATGTATGAGACCAGTACTTTGTACACATAGAGAGCCCTTCTTCACAATCATATAACCCAGATTATCAAGGCAGAAAATCGCCCAATATCTGCTTTGAACTGGGTTATCTGAGTCCACACTGCCACATATTCCAGTTCAAAGCAGATAATGTGGGATTTTATTCAGCTGGGGCCAGAGAAAGAGAGAAAATAGAGAGGGTTTTTAAATGCCCCAAATAAACTTCAAGTAGAAATTAGATGTGATACAGCCAGCCACTAGGTCATTACATTGGGTAGAATGAGATTGGATAGATTCCAAGCAATTAGTTAAAAGCTTCTCTTTAAAACATATCCCCTTTTATCGATGTTTAAATCAGACTACAAATACTCTCAAAACCAAGTCAGGGTTTGATTTGAGGCTTAAGAAATCATACAGAGGAGTAACAGGCAACTACTGATTCATAGGAGGCAGAGGAAGTATTGTCTTCAATTGGAATTAGAACTACTGTGTTTCCCCGAAAATAAGACAGTGTCTTATATTAATTTTTGCTCCCAAAGATGCTCTAGGTCTTATTTTCAGGGGATGTCTTATTTTTCCATGAAGAAGAATTCACATTTGTTGTTGAACAAAAAAAATGATCATTTATTATATGCTGTACAGTAGTTGTCATCACAAACCAGCATAACCAGACAAACTGTGAATCCTATCAAGAATTTCTTGTTACTACCATTATTTCCATGTACAACACTTTATGGTAGGTACATTTACCGATCCTGCATGCTCTGGTGTTCTGTTTGGCGGGCATGCTTCCAAACAAAACCTTTGCTAGGTCTTACTTTCAGGAGAGGCCTTATATTTAGCAATTCAGCAAAACTTCTACTAGATCTTATTTTCTGGGGATGTCTTATTTTAGGGGAAACGGTATAGATTGGTTCAGATGGATATTTTTGAGTGTTAAAACCAGATGCCAAGTTTCTAATCATACTACACAATTCTTGCATTAATTTATTTCATTTTCATTGTCATAGATTCCATCCTATGGAATCCTGGGGCTTACGGTTTGGGGAGGCATTGGAGCTCTCTGGTTGAGAATTCTAACTTCTTCTTCCTAAACTGCAACTCCAGGTTTCCAGAAGTGAACAATAGCAATTACAGTGAAGTAAAAGTGCTAGGCAATAGTTGCATATTGCAAACAGGCCCAGTCTCAGGTCAACAACAGATGTTTTGTCCCCCATTGCCTCCTTAGAATATTGTACAATAAATCAGACTCAGGCAGTTTGGCTTCAAACTACAGGAAAGGAGATTCCACCTAACATTAGGAAGAACTTCCTAACTGTAAGAACTCTTCAGCAGTGGAAGAGGCTCCTTCTCTGGAGACTTTTACTTAATTACTTAGGTGATTCCTTGCAGTTCAAGGATGATGGTCCTTCAAGTGTAGTGTCTTGGCGGTGGATGCGTAGGTGGCTGTGGAGACCTATTCTTGACTTGCATGTCCTTCCACAGTGAAGACATCGGTGTCCAGGTGGAAGGCGGTCCTGGTCAGGGGTGACTTGTCGCACCTTGCTCTTGGCATATTTCTCCCTTAAGCCCCCCATTCATGCCTCTTCGAATTCTGCAGCATTGCTGGTCACAGCTGACTTCCAGCTAGAGCACTCAAGGGCCAGGGCTTCCCAGTTCTCCATTTCTATGCCACAGTTTTTAAGGTTGGCTTTGAGCCCATCTTTAAATCTCTTTTCCTGCCCACCAGCATTCCATTTTCCATTCTTGAGTTGTGAGTATAGTAACTGCTTTGGGAGACGGTGATGAGGCATTCGGACAATGTGGTCAGTCCAGCAGAGTTGATGGCGTAGGAGCATTGCTTCATTGCTGGTGGTCTTTGCTTCTTCCAGCATTCTGACATTTGTCTGCCTATCTTCCCTGAGAAGACAGGAGGCTGTTAAGCAGAAGCTGGATGGCCATCTGTCGGGGGTGCTTTGAATGTAATTTTTCTCCTTCTTGGACTGGATGGCCCATAAGGTCTCTTCCAACTCTATGATTCTATGGTTGAGACACAGAGAAATGGGCATTTTAGTGTCTTGTTTAAAAACCCAAGAAGGCCTGTCTTTGAAAGGTCTGCTTCCTGTCTCCTCAGGTTTATTATCCTAAGTTATTTTGACAGACCATATTATGCCTTACAAGCTTGTCTCTGTCTTAATATAACCAGAAAAAGCAATTTTTTTGATCCAACCACCCCTGGAAGACACAATTGGTGACAGATTGAAAGAAAACTGTCTCCATAGCTGTCCCGTACTTGTCAACATTCAGTCAAGAAAGGCTAAGTTGACCCTCTCCTTGTCCTTTCAGAAGTCGGCAAAGACCTTATTTAAGCAATGCTTTGCCATGTAAGCTGGGTTGTTGCTGCAGGGAGATTTGACAACATGCCTGGTGATATTTTGTATATTGGTGCCTCTATGTAATAGTGTATCGACTTGTTTTTTTAAATTTTCTTATTAATTGTTAACTCTTTTGAATGCTATTTGTTGACAGATGGATGGGTATAAACTTTATTAATACATACATTTTCTTTCTCAGTGTGGAGGCAGTTTGCAAAAACAGTGTGAATAAACCGCTGCTGGTAAATGTAGGATTATTCCATTCATTTACTGAATTTAGTTACTAGGGAGTACATTTACAGAGTTACTGGATATTTTCAGCCTACTAATGGCCTTCTAAGGAATTGACAACAAAATACACATTATTATTATTATTATTATTATTATTATTATTATTATTATTATTATTATAATATAATATAATAGTGTCAAGCTACTCTGGGACTTCCGAATTCAGACAGACAGGTTTTTGGAGCACAATACTCACGATCGTGTTAAAAGACAAAGTATGGATTGTCGATGTTGCAATCCCACGTGATGGCAGGATTGAGGAGAAACAACTGAAAAAGTTGACATGATACGAAGATTTAAAGATCGAACTACAAAGATTCTGGCACAAGTCAGTCAAGGTGGTCCCAGTGGTGATCGGCACACTGGGTGCAGTGCCTAAAGGCCTTGGCCTGCACTTAAACACAATTGGCTTTGACAAAATTATCATCTGCCAGCTGCAGAAAGCCACCTTACTGGGATCTGCTCGCATTATTCGCCGATACATCACACAGTCCTAGACACTTGGGAAGTGTCCGACGTGTGATCCAATTCAATATCCAGCAGAGTGTCTGCTGTGGACTCATCTTATTGTGTTTCTAATAATAATAATAATAATAATAATAATAATAATAATAATAAAGTATTGGAAAATAAGCACACAAAGATACTGTGGGACTTCCGAATCCAGACTGACAAAGTTGTGGAACACAACACACCAGACATCACAGTTGTGGAAAAGAAAAAGGTTTGGATCATTGATGTCGCCATCCCAGGTGACAGTCACATTGACGAAAAACAACAGGAAAAATTCAGCCGCTATCAGGACCTCAAGATTGAACTTCAAAGACTCTGGCAGAAACCAGTGCAGGTGGTCCCGGTGGTGATTGGCACACTGGGTGCCGTGCCAAAAGATATCAGCCGGCATTTGGAAACAATAGACATTGACAAAATCACAATCTGCCAACTGCAAAAGGCCACCCTGCTGGGATCTGCGCACATCATCTGAAAATACATCACACAGTCCTAGACACTTGGGAAGTGTTTGACTTGTGATTTTGTGAAACGAAATCCAGCATATCTATCTTGTTTGCTGTGTCATACAATAATAATAATAATAATAATAATAATAATAATAATAATAATAATAATAATAATAATACTTTATTTGTATTCCACCCTATCTTCTCGAGAAGACTCAGGGCAGATTCTTGCATATACTGTATAAATACAAAAGCAAACATTCAATGCCTAGAAACAACCATAACACAAATAAAGGTAAAAGCTTCCCCTTTCAGCTCTGAGGAATGGTGCTCATCTCCATTTCTAAGCCAAATTGTCTGCGTTGTCACTATTGTGGTACCTATTGATCTACTAACATTTGCATATTTTTGAACTGCTAGTTTGGCAGAAGCTGGGGCTAATAGTGGGAGCTCACCCCGCCTGCGGATTTGAACCGCGAACCTTACGATCATAGCCCATGTGTCCTTTAGGACTTCAAACAGGTTCTGTCCTAATCCTGTTTGTCAATGCCTAAGACTGAACCAGCTACTGAGCTTATTCCCTTCCATGGTAGGAATCTCATTTGACCTTAACAGTGCTGATGATACATTTATGTAAGATGATAGTTAATAAGTACTCAAGCAATTTCAATTTATTTTTGACACTCTAAATGAAAGTGTTGACCTAACTTGTGAATTGACACTGTGGCATTTTTAACATATGGCCCTCCAGCCTGAGTGTAGGACAGTTAAAAGATCATTCAGGAAACAGCAAAGGCTTCAAGAGGGAGTTCCTCAATTCAGCAAAGGCCAAAGCATTTTGTTTCTGATGTCAAATGGTTAAAAGGATATGCCTTGGCAGCTCTAGTTCAAAGCAGGATTAACTTTGAAAATCAAAACAAGATTTTGGAGTGCACTTAGGTCACAGGAATTTGGAATTTTGCCCGCCCCATTGTACAATGGACTAAACACCATTTTGTGGGATTACTGCTTGTATTAAACAGAGCAGGCATTTGTAAAATGGTTTGCCTTCATAAAAATATATTTTTAGATGGACTCCTTCCTTCTTCCCCTGCCCCAAATATTTCCTGATACTTACATTCACTTAAACATCCTGATTCCAAAACTCCTACTGGGTTACTTTGATCCATATTGCCGATTAGTAATTAATTAATTTTGATATGAGAACTTTAATGCTTCAATTGGCCATAATCCAGGCAAGGTGGCCTGTGACCCAGAGAGGTTACTGATTACCAGATGTTATACAGTTTAAGTAATAAGAGCTGGTATTTTTTGTTCAGTGACTCACAAAGGACTAAACATTTACTGTGGAGCAGCAGCTAGAAATCTTATACCATACTAGCTTTGCCCGGCCACGTGTTGCTGTGGCTTATGGGAATCATTTGTTGACCAGGTGCAATAGCAGTGAATAGCCTTGCAGCCTCAAAGCCTGGCCATTTTCTGGAGTAGCTGGAACAGCACCCTCAATCAAATAGCCGCTTTGAAGCCTGGCTACTTCCTTTGTAGGGGAATCATAGTTTGGCCAGATTGAATTGCACTGAATAGTCTTGCAGCTTAAAAGCCTGGATGCTTTCTACATAGGGCATCCTTGCTAGGTTGGGTTGAATGGGACGGAGTAGCCTCGTGGCTTCAAAGCCTGTGGATTTTTCACCTAGGGGAAAGCTTGCTTGGCCAGGTTGAATAGCACTGAATAGCCTTGCTGCTTGTAAGCCTGGCCGCTTTCTACCTTGCAGAATCCTTGGTTAGCCAGTTTGAATAGCAATTAATGGTCTTGGTGTGGCAGGTGTGAATGCTGCAATTGGTATTTAACGGCCTTGCAACTTCAAAGCCTGGCTGCTTCCTGTGTGGGGAAATCCTTTGTTGGGAAGTTGTTAGCTAGCCCTGATTGTTTCCTTTCTGGAATTCTCATTTTCCCTGCTTTCAGAGTGTTGCTCTTTATTTACTGTCCTGGTTTTAGAGATTATATTGTTCTGTATTATTATACCACAGTAATTATTTCATAATATATTTATAATCTTATATTATCTGTTTAGAAGTGGATTATATGAGGCCCCTTCTACACAGCTATATAAAATCCACACTGAAGTGGATTATATGGCAGTGTAGACTCAAGATAATCCAGTTCAAAGCAGCTAATATAAGATTATAAATGGGTAATATAGCTGTAGGAGCCCTGGTGGCGAACTGCGTTAAAGCACTGAGCTGGAGACCGAAAGGTCCCAGGTTCAAACCCCGGGAGCGCCGGGAGTGGCCACTGTTAGCTCCAGCTTCTGCCAACCTAGCAGTTCGAAAACATGCCAATGTGAATAGATCAATAGGCACCGCTCCGGCGGGAAGGTAACGGCGCTCCATGCAGTCATGCCGGCCATGTGACTTTGGAGGTGTCTACGGACAATGCCGGCTCTTCAGCTTAGAAATGGAGATGAGCACCAACGCCTAGAGTCAGACATGACTGGACTTAACGTCAGGGGAAAACCTTTACCTTACACATCATTTTACACATCATTCAGTATTTGAATTTGCTTCTTTAATTGTTTCAAAAGAAGATTCTCATTTTGTTTTTTAGACTGCTTTTAGGAATCTTTAAAGAGCATTTTAAAATGCTTCTATCTTTATATTGTTTAATTGGTTTTCATTTGGCCATTCCTTCAGGGGCCATTATGTGCTGGGAGGTGATATAGAAATGCTTTTAATAAATATTGCTTTAAGCCCTGTTTGTGCACTTCTCATTGGCATAGGACTGGCTGACTTGTAAGCAGAATGTCAGACCAGATAGCCTTTTGATATGAGATACCATGGCTCTTTTTATGTTTTCACATTGTTGTAAATAAATATTGTCCATAGCTGTGAAAGCAAGCTAGAAAAGGAAAGGGAGAAATGGAAAGAACTTCTAATTACTCATACAGGACCAGGCATTTTGCTTCATGAATCATTCAAAGCAAGCCCAGTTGTAATCTGCTTCTTAAATCTCTTGGATGCTGTGCTGGAGTTTCCTTTCTCCTCCAGGTAATTTTCTTGGTGATAAGACTCTTTGTCCTAGACCTGGGATCATATTCCTTTCTGCCCTGATGCATTTGTGTATACTGTGCTTGGCCATATTTTAATCATTACAAATATGAGCCATTCTTTTCCTTGAAGGAAACATGTCTTCTTTGAGGGCCAGATGGCACACATATACACACATTGCTATTGATTCCCCATTACCTAACACTTAGAATTAATTTAGTATGTTTCTATCTGGATATGTGAGCTTGAACTCTTACTGGGCTTAATTTAGTGTCGGTCCAATTATAGAGGTCAATACAGTTAAATAATAGAGGTCAGAAGGGAGGACTGCAGATATCTTTTTCCTGGTTTAGTGACAGAAAACAGTTGCTATAGTCTTCATGTGTCTTCTAGAGCTGACATCTGAATCTATAGCTTTGTGTGCACTTTTCTTTGTAGATGGAGCGTTTATTCCCTCCCCCCAATAAATCATGGCTTTCCTTCAGATTTAATGCTGCTCATATTTTTCATTTTTGTGGAACCCATCCACCACTACTGCCCCTCCTGTAATTTTAAAATTGCCATTTATTTCTCCCAGAATAGAAAGCATGCATCCATGCTGTATGGATGAAGGCCATTCTTTCTTAATTAGGAGCAATGGCACAGCTTTCCATCTTTCTCTCTCTCACTTTGTGAAAGAGGTGAGCAGTTGCTGAGTCACCTTCCTAAATTTCTCTCCTTCACCGAGAGATGGATAAATGTAGTTGTGTTTATAGAAGTACCCGAGATAGATTTCTGTTCATTGATAAATCTTTTAAAAGAGCTGGGGAAGGATGAAAAGCACCAGAAGGATTTGTAACATAAGCCTACTGAAAAGTCAAAAGTATATTTAAAGGTGACCCTGCTTCAATCATTTAATAAAGCATGTTCCACATTGTGAGAGAAGGGCTGATCTCATGCCCATACATCTTACAAATCTCATCATTAATTAACCTATCCTTTGATGACCCTTACAGCCACAGTGAACAGATCTATGCATGCAGTGGAATGAGTTGTCCTGAAGTGATAGGGCATACTCTACTATTTTAAGCAGTGAATGGGGATGGTGGCTTTGAACACTTTCCCTTTAGCACAATGGTTCTCAACCTTCCTAATGCCGCAACTCCTTAAGACATTCCCTCATGTTGTGGTGACCCCCCCCCCCCAACCATAAAATTATTTTCATTGCTACTTCGTAACTGTCATTTTGCTACTGTTATGAATCATAAAGTAAATATCTGATATGCAGGATGTATTTCCATTTACTGGACTAAATTTGGCACAAATACCCGATATACCCACATTTGAATACTGGCGGGGTTGGGGGGAATGATTTTGTCATTTGGCAGTTGTAGTTGCTGGTGTTATGGCTCAGCCATCGCGGCCTATATTTCATCAAGAGTTGGATTTGGAAATAGACTATGCTACAGATCCAGGAGGTATTCCAGGCCCAGAACAAGGCCCCTTGGCCTTGCAGCTGCCTGATATTATTACACCGGAGGATCCGTTAATTGGAGAACATTCCGATGCCTCGGCAATCTTGCCTACACCAGATTGTGCTGTTTTGGGTGAAGATGGGCTTTTCAATTGGAGGGAGTGTTTTACAAGAGATAGGAGCAAGAAGGAGGGGGTTCGAAGAAGCAAGAGGTTAGGTCTTAGGCTCGATAATGACTAAGTGTTTCCTATGTGAAGTTTTGTGGGTCCTACACTCCCTTAATCTCACAACCTTGGAATCTCCTTAAAGGTGTTCCTCATTGCGGTGTCAACTTTGCCTTTCCTTGGAAAAGGTTCCAGTATCCAGCTCCTAGTCTTGTCTCCTGCTTGGAAACTGTACCAGGTTCCCAGTTCCATGCAAGCCGTGCTGGGCCGTGACTCCCGAGTAGACCTCGCCTTGTAACCTTGATTTCCTTGTTCCTGAGTTGAGACTGACTTTACCTTGTTTACTTTGATTTCCTTGTTTGTGACAGGATTATAGTTGCAGTCTGCAGCACTTGGTTCTTGGCTCTTTTTGAAGGCCCATCCTTGACTTTGCAGTGAATTTACTGAGTTTCACTGGTGGATTATAATAAGGACATTGCTGAATTTGTTTTGCATTGCTAGAGACTTCATATTAAGGACTATTACTCTTACTGATTTATTTCGCTAACTGCGCATAGATATATATGCTTCAATAAACCAGTTGTGTATTATACTGGCTCCTGTCTGGTTTTCAGAGTGCTCCCGCAGCCTTGGGGTGCAACCACTGGGATTTATAGTTCACCTACAATCAAAGAGCATTCTGAACACCACCAACATTGTAACTGAACCAAACTTGGCAACATAACTCCCATGACCAACAAAAAATACTGGAAGGGTTTGGTGGGCATTGACCGTGAGTTTGGGAGTTGTAGTTCACCTACATTCAGAGAGCACTGTGGGCTCAAGCAAGGATGGATCTGGACCAAACTTGGCAAAAATACTCAATATGCCCAACTATGAACACTGGTGGAGTTTGGGGGAAAGTAGACCTTGGCATTTAGGAGTTGTAGTTGCTAGGATTTATAATTCACCTACAATCAAATAGCATTCTGAATTCCACTACCAATAGAATTGGGCCAAACATCCCACACAGAACCTCCACGACCAACAGAAAATACTGGCGAGATTTGGGAGGAATTGATAGTGATTTATGGGAGATGTAGTTCAGCTACCTTCAGAGAGCGCTGTGAATTAATATGTGTTTTCTGATGGTCTTTGGCGACCCCTCTGACACTCCCTTGCGACCCCCCCAGGGGTCCTGACCCCCAGGTTGAGAAATGCTTCTTTCTCAGGATGAAATTTTGAATTTTACTGTCACAGGCATTGTACATACAATGGTGCTTGGAAGGAGAAAAGCTAGAAAATATTGTCAATAAAGGTGGTATTTTCCTTTTCCCCTAGTGCTAACTGTGGGAAGGTTTGTCTTAAAAGTCTGTAGAATCCTGATAAAATGGGACCTCAGATAAAATGGGTATGTCACTTCTTGTACTCACCATGCCACTTCCTGTATGACTTCTGTACATTGTGGAGCTGAACAGTGATGGTGGCAGGCATTTTGTGCAAATGCATGCAAAAAAAATTTCTTCTTCTATGAAGATGTGCAGCCAAAGCACCAAAAATACCCTTTTGCTTTTGATTCTGAATTCCCCCCTTGTGGGTAGTTTCATTCCCACAAAAAAAGGACATTTGCATCCCTACTATGAGATAGAGAGGAATGATGAAGCCAACAGGGTTAACTGATCTTCCATACAAAACAGCCGTTAGCTTGCTACCACAAGAACAAGAGAAACAAGAATCTTTTCTTATCAGAAGAGGAGATTTTGCGTGCCACTGATACTTTGGAAGGTGAGTTTTAAAGCCCATTACATACATTACAGATAGTGAAACAAGATAATGTTGAGAAGTATGCAACTTGAAAATACGGAGATTGACAGCACTAATGGTATATATAAGAGCAGCCTTTCAAAATGTCTATGAAACTCACACTTGACTGTTTGCAAGTCCTCGAGGTATAGTCTTGAAGTGCCTAACTCCCCTTGAATCCTGTTCTGCAGAACTCATTACCATGCCAACTCAGTCCAGATTGTTCTTACTTTCTGACAAAGGGAGTACAGACATTTGCATGCCTTTTTTCCTCTTTTCATGGCTTTCCCCGTCATTTGGTATTTTTCACTCTTTATACCAGCTTCCCCAATATAGTTCTACTGGACTATAGCTTTCATCATATGCCAGTACAGCTGGAAGCCACCCAGTTGGGGATGGCCATTTTATATGATTCATCTTTTTCTCTCATCAGGCTAAGCAACAATAAACAGGAGCTCATGATCTTTTTGCATATATGCTATCTTAAAAGCAGTTTAAAGACATCACCCACAAAAGGATCTAATAAGGAAGAGATAAGAACGAATAGGTATGAAGTTATGGATAGTTGATTGTATTGAATAAAACTGTTACAGTAGAGCCTCACTTATCCAACACTCACTTATCCAACATTCTGGATTATCCAAAGCATTTTTGTAGTCAATGTTTTCAATATATCATGATATTTTGGTGCAAAATTCTTAAATACAGTAATTACTACGTAGCATTACTGCATATTGAACTACTTTTTCTGCCAAATTTGTTGTATAACATGATGTTTTGGTGCTTAATTTGTAAAATCATAACCTAATTTAATGTTTAATAGGCTTTTCCGTAATCCCTCCATATTATCCAACATATTCGCTTATCCAACATTCTGCCGGCCCGTTGGATAAGTGAGACTCTACTGTATTTCCTTGTGTCAAAAATCCCTTAGGAGGAGGAGGAGGATAGCCTGGAAATATCATATTTTAATGGATTAAAATAATATGTGTTATTACAGTAGAGTCTCACTTATCCAAGCTAAGTGGGCCAGCAGAAGCTTGGATATGCAGATATCTTGGATAATGAGGGATTAAGGAAAAGCCTATTAAACATCAAATTAGGTTATGATTTTACAAATTAAGCACCAAAACTTCATGTTATACAACAAATTTGACAGAAAAAGTAGTTCAATACGCAGTAATGTTATGTTGTAATTACTGTATTTACGAATTTAGCACTAAAATATCAAGATATATTGAAAACATTGACTACAAAAATGGCTTGGATTATCCAGAGGCTTGGATAAGTGAGACTCTACTGTATTAAAATTACTGTATTATTAATATGGCAGTCATCAGGAGGGATATCTAGATTATTCATGATTCTGAAGGGGGAAATCCCCTACTATTTCAATGATTTGGGAATGCCATGATGATAATGATGATGACGATGATGATGATAATGATGATGATTATTATTATTTTGTAAAATTATTTTTCATATTCCAGATCTATCCTAGCATATCTGCTTTTCCTTCTATACAAGACTGACTGGCCTAGCTATTTGTTTTTTGTTGCTGTTGTAGAATATTACTTGCAAGGAGCCATGAAACTCACTGAATGATTTGAGGTCAGATCAGACTGACCAGATCTCAGTCTGATATGCCATACAGGTTTGTTGTAGGAAGGAGCAGATCCATGTAGACTACCTCAAACTTAGTATCGGAAAGATAGGGTAAAGACAAAATGGAATGAAAATTAATATTGTGCCAGTTTGAAAGAAAAATTTAGATAAAAGAGCAATCTTGCCTTAGATTGTTTGGGTTTCTCTGCAATATGAAGACATAATCTCTCTTACCTGAGCCTTTTCTCTCTTGCCTTATTCTCAGGGTTCATTGGTTTTTAGCAGCCCTTTGGAGGATGTGGTTGAGGAGCTGTCTCAGCCAATTTCTTTCAAGCACTCCAAGTCAAGTTAGTAGAAACTACTAACTTGACTACCTTTTGGCCATCTGTAGTTTCTACTAAGCTGTTGCTTTGTTCTTTGTTGTGAATGTTGAACTACCAATGAGGTAAAATGAGATGAAGGTGTTTAGTACTATAGGTCAATGGATTTCCACAATGATATGTTTATTTTCAAAGAGAAATAGGTACGGACCTCCTGCTTCTGCTGTACTAACATCTACTTCCCAAACTACTGCAGATACTGAAGTTTAGGTTTTGAAATTCCACAGAAAATAATGCACCTCATTGAAAATGGCCATCTCTAGGGTAACTACCTTTCGACCATGAATTTAAGGGAGATTTAGTAATGACAAAGTTCATGCCCTTTTAGTACTGCCACATCACTCCAGCAAATATCCACTTAATATTAAACAAAACAGTCCTTCCAAAATAGCTATACTATGGGAGATCCTGGGAAATACAGGAGAGTTGGTGACTCTAGCCATGGCAGTTCCTCCCTAATGGGATATTTTTTCAGTTGCAATCTGAATTAAATACAACCCTTACCTACAGTAGTTGTGGAGAAGCTGCAGTTCCCAGATATTATCAGGCAACAACTCACTGTGTTCCTCATTTTTGGCTTTGCTGAAAAATGATAGTGAAAATTGTAATCCATCAACACCTGGAAGAAATTCCTTCGGGGAGATAGGGCGGGTTAAAATAAACTTTTATTATTACAGTAGAGTCTCACTTATCCAACATAAACGGGCCAGCAGAATGGTGGATAAGCAAAAATGTTGGATAAGAAGGAGGAATTAAGGAAAAGCCTATTAAACATAAAATTATGTTACGATTTTACAAATTAAGCAACAAAACATCATGTTTTACAATAATTTTGGAGTCTGTATCTTTCTAGGGCAGGCATGGGAGTAGAATTTGACAAAAGACAACAGCTTACAAGAGTGAATTGAAATAACATGCCTTTGAACAGTGTAGTTACACGATCCACATATAGTAACATCCCATGGTGAAATAAAGGACAGCGGGTTAGGGTGCCAGCATTTGATTCAAAATAGTTGGACCTGAAGATTTAGCTCACACCAAAAAGTCTTTGATGCACCAGCTCAGAAGATTCCCTTGGCTAGTAGACAGCATTTAGGTCTGAGAAGCAAACCTTTTGCTGTTGAAAAAGTACAAGAAACAGACTATCTAGGTAAGTCTTAACCAGAGATTCTTGCTCTTATCTTCAGTAAACTATTTGAGAATATTTCAGCTAAGATGAAAATATTTGTAACATATGGGAGAAATCACACTGCTTCACATTCCTGCCATTACAGGCACATGAGGGAGAATCCCCAACAGTGTCGTTGGAATGGTTTATTGTGGTTTAGCATGTTACAGCTCATTAGCTCTCCTTCAGTAATGCCATAAAATAAATATGTGATCCATAAATAGTTTAAGGCAGGGCAAACCCCTTCTGAACAAATTCTGTCCAAAAAAAAACACAAACAAACCTGTGATAGGTTTGCCTTATGGTTGCCAGAAGTCAGAAGTGACTTGAAGGCACATAACAACAAATATATTTAAATAAATCTGATGGGAGGAGGAGGAGGAAGAGGGGGTGGAGGAATGAAATCTGAGGGCACTTCTACAATGACTCTATAATGCAGTTGGAACCAGTTCAGGAGAAACGATTTTGTTTTATGGATGATGATTACACTACCATGCCTAGAAATGGTTTAAGGACAGGATAGTGTTTACATTGAACATGACCTCAAACTGCTGTGCAGATTTCTTTCCCCATTCCACCCTGATTTCTTGCAGTGATGCGCATCAGCACATGGAGGCATATTATAGGCTTTAAAAAGTGAAAGTAACAGTTAAGAGCAGAGGTACTTGATTACCCCCTCCCAGGGGGTCGATTAGGCCCCTGCTTCCCAGCCATGCCTTTGGAGCATTTCCCAGAAGCCCCTCCATCCCCCTGATTCCAATTTCTACAAAGCACATCAGTAACGGTGGGTGTCTACAATGCACTCTGCATTTTTGTGGAGCTGATTTCACCCTGGATCTGGGTTACACTGGAATATGCTACAGTGAATTTTCATGTCTTGATTCAGGACCCTTCCACACAGCCATATAACCCAGAATATCAAGGCAGAAAATCCCACAATATCTGCTTTGAACTGGGTTATCTGAGTCTACACTGCAGTATATTCCAGTTCAAATCAGATAAGGTGGGATTTTAATTAGCGGTTGTAAGGGGCCCCAGACTTTCCTGAAACCCTTTTAATATGTGCTGCAGCATGCAATGGTGGCATGTGTTTTGGGGCTGTTGTGGTTTCAAGTCATCTTGAATGTGCATTAAATGGTCAGTGTAGATGGGTCCTAGGTTTTACTTCTAGGGAACATTAGTACAGTACAGCATTCTTACAATCCAGGTTTTCCCCAATCCCCATAGGGAAAAGTGTGAGATGCCATTTGAGAAATGGTTGTCTTTTCTACTCAGAGAAGCTTGGTAAAGTATTGGACATTGTTTCCTCAAACTATGCAAAAGACTTTTAGGCTGTAGGTCTAATAGCACTCACCCCAACCCACCCTCCAGATTTTCATGCAGGAGTTGGATAGATGAGAAGACTGGTAAAAACAATTTTCAGCACTGATTGTGAACCTCTGAATGTGGAACAGAATGACCAGTGCCAAATATGATGTGCGGTGACATAATAAGAGTTGCTATGTGATACGGAACAATCTCACTATATTCAGGGGTACTGTTGTGACTCAGCCTTTGTGTGACTCTGATGAGGATTCTGGGATGCAGTTTCAAGATGATGGGATTCAGGTTCAGGATGAGTTTCAAGATGACTCTGATGGGAATTATGGGATTCAGGTGCAGAGTGTTCCTGCTGTGGGAGATGAGGAGCAGGGAGGCTTTCCCACAGGAAGAAATGATGTTGTTACTGATGATGCTTTTCAGGTGCAAGAAGCAGAAAGGGAGAGCAGCTCCCAGCCTCAGCCTGATAACACTAATGAGCCCTGTGGCCTTGAAAGCGATGAGGCCGCTTCTCTAGATTGTGCTAGTCGTTTGGAATTGTGGGTTGCGCAGAAGTCTCAGTATAGCAAATAAGAGGGAGGTCAAAGGGCAAAGAAATGCCTTCAAGTTATGCTATTAAAACAATCTGCTGATAGGGAAATCTTCGTCAAAGAATTTCCTCGCTTGAATCAAGTCTGCTTACCTGTATTATCTTGTAGCCTGGATGTATCCTCGTTTCTGGGACTTTGGCTTCATTTTAAGGACCTTGTTTCATGCCTAATGTTTCCATGGATTTGTTCTTACAGCCTTGTTTTTGTAACTATCTTTTGGAACTGAACTTTTATCTTTTATGAACTATCTTTTCCCTATTTCCTAATAAACTACAAAAGACTACGTTTTATGTGCAGCCTGGTGTCTTTAGCGAGGTGAAGCTAACCTGAGGTGCGACAGGTACTTACGACAGGTGATTACCACTGAATGAATTTCATGAAGGGAAGCTCTAATACCATTTTGAAAGATGGCAGAGGAAATATTTATAGAGCTGAGTGAAGAACAAGGTCATGTTGACCAATAGTACCAAGTAAGAAGAGATCAATAACTGGCATTGTTGAAATAGGAAGGAAAATGACTTTTTGACAAATATAGAGAACTACCTTAGGTACCTGGTGTTGCTTGAGTATACTTTTATAATGGCACCATTCATAAAACTGTAAAGCTAACAATGAGTATTTCTAATAATTATCATAAGAAAATGCATACATGAGCAACACTGGATGCATAAGACAGGTATTAATAAATGGTTATCTTGAGTTATCAGAGAAAGTTGCAGACAATCACCTTTTAAATACATTCCTGAATTATTGCCTTAAGCACGTCACACTCTTTTGACCTATTATTATCAAGGTGTGTGCATGAGGGGACAGAATATAGTGGCTTCTTGAAATGATTTATTTACATCACTTTTACCCCGCCTTTCTCTCCGAGGGGACTCAAAGCAGCTTACAGTAAATAGGCAAAAATTCAATGCCTAAAAACAATAATTCATATAAAACAATCTACGAAACAACAATTCATATAAAACAGATACCATTACAAAATAAAATCACATTATATAAAATTTTAAGCATGTCCAAGATTAAAATCCATTCATCCAGAATCCTCAATAAGTCTTCGTACAGGTCATGTAAAGTCCATGTTCTCATTCATTAAAAGCTTGCGTGCACAACCATGTCTTTAAGGCTTTCCTGAAGCCTAGGAGAGTTGGTATCTGCCTTATGTTGCTTCTTGAAATGACTCATGTGGTCCAAATAAGAAGCGAGAGTTCAGTTTGATCAGTAAGTGGTAGTTTGGAATTAATTTGATCCCATGTCTGGCCCTTCAACACATTAAGTACATGACTTATCAATTTAAGCTCACCTTGAAAAAAGAAGTGCACCCATAAAACTTCTAGCCGTTTATTTGCTTGCAATTGTAAAGTATTGGCTCCTTGCAGAGTATGTTCATGTCGCCATTAGCCCAAGAATCTGGGATGGAATATTTGGCATACATTTCAAGCCATGTTCCTTGTCACATGTTCAGTTTCTAATAAGCACATTTCAATAGTATAAGACAAATATTTTCACCAAACACATGTTAACGTATTTTTAACTAATCAGACTTAATTATTGCCTATACTAATTGTAAACACACTGTGTACAGCAATTAAGTTCGAGTTGAATAGTGCATTAATTAGACCTAGGAGTGTTCTAATGTAGGAAATGGCCAGTAATCACCACACAGAGGCAGAACATAGAGAAGTGGGAACATCTCATGTGGATGAAGGGGAGTGGGGAAGTGTAGTTACAGAATTACAAATGAAGAAATAGGTGATGATAGATTCTAGAGGGTTTATACTGATTATTGGGCAGAAGAGATTCAGAAATGGCATTCCATTGGCTAAAGCAGCATTTCTCAACCTGGGGGTCACGAGGGGGGTGTCAGAGGGGTTGCCAAAGACCAGGTTTTTTTGTTGTTCATGTGGGTTCTGTGTGGGAAGTTTGGCCCAATTCGATCGGTGTGGTTCAAGTGGCTCTTTGATTGCAGGTGAACTATAAATCCCAGCAACTACAACTCCCAAATGTCAAGGTCTATTTTCCCCAAACTCCACAAGTGTTCACATTTGGGCATATTGAATATTCGTGCCAAGTTTAGACCAGAAACTTCATTAGTCCACAGTGCTCTCTGGAAGTAGGTGAACTACAAATCCCAAACTCATGGTCACCAAACCCTTCCAGTATTCCTGTTGATCATGGGAGTTCTGTGTGCTAAGTTTGGTTCAATTCCATCATTGGTGGAGTTCAGAATGCTCCTTGATTGTAGGTGAACTATAAATCCCAGAAATTACAATTCACACATGACAAAATCAATCCCTCCTCCCAACCCCACCAGTATTCAAATTTGGGTGTATCAAGTGTTTGTGGCAAATTTGGTCCATTGAATGAAAATACATCCTGCCTATAAGATATTTACATTATGATTCATAACAGTAGCAAAAGTACAGTTATGAAGTAGCAACAAAAATAATTTTATGGTTGGGGGTCACCACAACATGAGGAACTGTATTAAGAGGTCGCGGCATTAGGAAAGTTGAGAACCACTGGGCTAAAGGGACAATTGAGCATCAGCATGAATATGTATTATGGAAGGAAAGCAGCCAATGACAATAATCTGCAAGGGTTTTTTCTTCCATTGCAAATTATTAGTTCTGTGTTCATTCTGAGACTGACATGGAAGCAATGGCTTAAAACCAACTTCCACTTATCGCAGGGCTAAATACTATTTCCATCCTCATCCAAATTAAAAACGAGACATATCATATTAAGGTTGAAGGATAATAATGTTTGATGTGATCTGAAACAGAATGTAGGAAGGAGCAAGGAAGATGGAGACAGGGGCGTGTTTAGGCAGAGTTTTCAATGCCTTAAAATTTACCATGAATGATAATTATAACAAAATACTTGTAGATTAAGGAACCCCGATGGCGAAGTGTGTTAAAGCACTGAGCTGCTGAACTTGCAGACCGAAAGGTCCCAGGTTCAAATCCCAGGAGCGGAATGAGTGCCCACTGTTGCTCCAGCTTCTGCCAACCTAGCAGTTTGAAAACATGCCAATGTGAGTTGATCAATAGGTACCGCTCTGGTGGGAAGGTAACAGCGCTCCATGCAGTCATGCCGGCCATATAAACTTGGAGGTGTCTACGGACAACGCCGGCTCTTCGGCTTAGAAATGGAGATGAGCACCAACCCCCAGAGTCAGACATGACTGGACTTAACGTCAGGGGAAACCTTTACCGTTACTACTTGTAGATTAGAATGTCCTCCTAAAAATGTGCCCCCTTTGTTTCTCTTGTGGTGAGATTCAAGTTTTTTGTCAAAATAGTTTTTACGACATAAAATATGAAAAGTTGGGAAACATGTTTAGTCCAGTTCCCCACTGGTGTAGAAAATCCATTGTTAAAGCAGCCCGGACAGATGGATTCATTATCAGTTTGTTTATAAACCTCCAGAGAAGAGAGAGGTTACTAGCTTTTGAGGCAATCTCTTCCATTGTAGGTCTGTGAAGAGAGCTTTAGGTCTTAGGACCCATCTACACCAATCATTTAATGCAGTTCAAAGCTAGTTTCAAACTGTAGGAGTCAGACAAACTCCCTTAATGTGATGTCGAAGGCTTTCATGGCCGGGATCACAGGGTTGTTGTATGTTTTTCGGGCTGTATGGCCATGTTCCAGAAGTATTCTCTCCTGACGTTTTGCCCACATCTATAGCAGGCATCCTTAGAGGATGCCTGCCATAGATGTGGGCGAAACATCAGGAGAGAATACTTCTGGAACATGGTCATACAGCCTGAAAAACATACAACAATCCCTTAATGTGTATTAGCATTCTGTGGTTTGTATAACCATCCAGGCCACAAACTGGTTCCAGGATTTCCTGTGTAATCATCTGCACAGTGAAATCACTTTCTTCAACACCGGTTTGAACAAGCATTAAATGATCAGTGTAGATGGGGCCTCAGAAAGAGTTCTTAGCACTCACCATTCTGAATTCATTTTAAGATGCTGCGTCATTTGAACTGGCAGAATAGCAAGTTCATAATGTTGATAATGCCCAGTGAATTTTGGTAACATCTCTCCCCTTTTTCAATGAGTACTTTTTATAGAGCATGTTAACATTCTCTTGCTTTGCAATGCAAAAAAAAGGTTAGAACGCAAGAATGGAGATAAGAACAGCTGCTAAGAGATATTGGTGTCAGTTTTAAAGAATTCAAATTACGTGAATTTCCTATTGTTCCTATTTGTTTGTATAGTATTCTTTAACTACTGTTGCATTCCCACATGAAAATATCATAACCTGTTATGATGGGTTTCAGTCCAATCTGGCCAGTATATTAACACTGGATTCCAGGAGAGGATCTGGCAGAAAAGGTTGGGTCAAAAGGAAAGTGCGCTCTGCTTGCTAATAGGAGAATGTCAGGCTGCAGACCCAGTACAAACAAATGTTATTATATGTTTCCGGTTAAGGCTGGATGCTGTGAGACAACTGTGAAACTTTTCTATCAAATGCCATCTTCTCTTTCAGCAATCTTACGTCTTCCCTTGTACAAATCAATCAAGTTAAAAATTGCCTGCTCAAGTTCACCATGACCTTTCTTAGGCATGGAAGCAGCTTGTTTCAGTCACATTTCAGTTATTTCTTGAAGTTTTTTAATTAATCTGCGAGCCAAAAGGGATACATAAGGAAAACCATGTGCAGAAAAAATTATTGCATACATTTATGGAACTATAGCAATGAATGCCTTAATTTTAACATCTGAAACACATAACAGGCTGCCTATAGCATTCTGTAGAGGTTTTCACCACAACAGATCTCATATATTCCAATCAGACATGTGTCAGTATTTTTTTAAATCATTTTAAAGTGTTATATTTCCCCCTTTGTAATGGTGTACCAGACGATCAATGCAGAAATTATTTTAAAATATGTATATTAAGGGAAATTGTGTATTACACCTAGTAAGTAGAACCATAGAATGTTCTTCCATAAATCCTTACATTTTCTTCCTATCTGCTTTTGGAGGCTAACATAAGCTAATCTTTTCCTTTAGAATTTTCTGTCACCTTGGGGTGTTGTGTGCTTTCTGGGCTGTATAGCTGTCTTTTAGTAGCATCTTCTCTTGATGTTTTTCATGTCCTCTACCATCAAGTCACTGACATACATGCCATTAATCCAGAAAAATCAAATGAGAATGGTGCCACTTCCAGAGTAATCTCCACCCTACGTTCAACCCTCCATATATACAGATTCCTAACCCACAGAATCAACCATTCTTGGATTGAAAATATTTTTAAAATCCAAAAAATGCAATCCTTGGTTTTGCTATTTTATATTTATACTAGCTTGGGGACCCGGCAGTGCCCGGGTCATTTGAGAAATTTGTGTGCCAAGTGTGGTCCAGATCCGAATTTGGCTGGGTTCAGTGCTGTGTGTATAAGGGTGAACTACAACTCCCAGAGCCAAAGGGCAATCACCCCGATACCCTGCCTGTATGCTCAGTTGGGCATGATGAGGCAGTGTGCCAAGTTTGGTCCAGATCCGACGTCGGCTGGGTTCAGTGCGGTCTGTATAGGGTGAACTACAACTCCCAGAGCAAGAAGTGAGTGAAGCTACTTGGTCAATCCTCCCTCAACCTGCCCATGGATGGAAAGGGGTTCATGGGGGTTCTGTGTGCCAAGTTTGGTCAAGTTCCGTCAGTGGTGGGCTTCAGAGTGTCCTGTGGGAGTCATAGCGATTGAAAGTACTACAAATCCCATCACCCATGGTCCATCATCCCGCAAACACCACCAGGACGTAAAGTGTGTCATGGGGGTGAAGCGTGTCAAGTTTGGGCCAGGTCCGTCGTTCCTGGTGGTCACAGTGGCCTGTGATAGTGGCGGCCAATCAGAAAGCTGCCACATACACCGCTGTCCACCGCCGCATACACCGCTGCCCGCTGCCACATACAAACATTGACTTTTAGTATATATATATATATATAGATAGATAGATAGATAGATAGATATTTTATATAGCAGTGTAAATTGGCCCTTGAGCCCTCCCTTTTCAATTACCTTCCCCATATGAAGGATCACTATAAGACATTATTATGAATTTTATTTCTCAGGTTACAGCTGGGTAGGGAAATATTAAACATTCCATGTTGAATAAACATAGGAAAGAATCCGTGGGGATTAAACATATCACCCACGTGTACATATTTATAAAATAAACTACTAACAAGGGCCATGTGAATAAGAGTCCAGTAAGGTTGATCCTGTCCTTGGGCATGAATCTACCAACTCAAGTGTACAGAGAAGATGGGGGACCCATTGGTGGTTTTGATAATTGCAAAAACTTTCTCTTGGACAGAACACTGAAATGTGATCTTTACCTGTAAAACTGAAAGCCAGACTAACTTGCTTTGTTGATTATTAAAACAATGTCATCATTTTTCATAGAGCTGACTTAAGACTGAACAGACATGAAAAGGTCCATATTTATTATGAGTGATAGTACATAACCAACATTTCAAGAAGCTTGGCTTGATTCCAAATAAACAAGGCATGTCGATCATTTCTCCAACAATATTTTCCCTATTCAGTACTATAATTTATGTTGTTTGTGTATTATAGACTACATATTATAGCTGGAATGGGCCTTGTTTCTCTTGCTCTTGAAAATGCTAATGTTGTCACATCTCACATCAATGTTCACAGAATATGATTCCTTTTATAAACACCATGCTACTTTTGTTTTCTTTAAGCCTTTGTAGTCTCCTTTTATATTTGAACAGCAGCAAAACAGGTTGATTAAAAGGTTGAATTTACTAGCAGGTGAGCTGCTCAGTTTTAATGCATGCATTACTTCTTCTAAGCAACAGAGAATATGGCTTCATTTTATAGCAGCATAAATATGGCTGTCTTAAATTAAATAGGCCCCTTGCTTCTAACCTGTAACTTTAATGGGCCTGCTTCATACACTTCAACTAGGAGGATGGCTGTCTACTTAATCCACCTCTCTATGAGGCATCCCATCCCACCCCTCTATGAAATACATGATAAATGTTATTTTATAAGGTGGCTGCCTAAACCTGAGTTGTTGCAGTTGTTGCCAGTCTTCCAAAGGGTGAATCTTGGAAAAGTTATTTTCCTGGGAGCTTCCAGAAGCTGTGATTTGAAAAAAGAGATTTTTCCAACCTCTTACATAAATATAAGAGGGCCCCTGGTGGTGGCGCAGTGTGTTAAAGTGCTGATCTTCTGAACTTGCAGACAGAAAGGTCACAGGTTCAAATCCCGGGAGCAGAATAAGCTCCCGCTGTTAGCCCCAGCTCCTGCCAACCTAGCAGTTCGAAAACATGTCAATGTGAGTAGATCAATAGGTACTGCTCCAGCGGGAAGGTAACGGTGCTCCATGCAGTCATGCCAACCACATGACCTTAGAGGTGTCTACGGACAATGCCGGCTCTTCGGCTTAGAAATGGAGATGAACACCAACCCCCAGAGTCAGTCACGACTGGACTTAACATCAGGGGAAAACCTTTACCTTTACCAACCTACATAAATATAAACCTTTAGACAAAGAGCTTATCTTTTCAATGTGGTATTTCACTCCAAATATCCTGGGTTATAATTCCCATCATTCTAAGAAAATGGGCAAGAACAGTGGGAATCACCATTCAGAATAGTCTAGAGATTGGAGAAAGCATGGATGAGGCCAAACTATAGAACAAAGTTACCCTATATATCAATTTTCCACAACATATTTCTCTCTTCATACATCCCTAGTTTTCTATCTAGTAGGCTTGTCCGATCGATGGAAAAAATGTTTCAATTCTCGTTTCTAAAGTAGGGGGTGCCGGCTCTTTGATGTAGAAATTATTTCTAAATGTTCAACCAAAATTTTTGGATATTTCCGAAAATTCGTAATGTTTCTAAAATGTTTCTAAAATGGCGGACGCGCATGCGCAATCGCCAAAAAACAGGAAACAGGGGGGGACTTTTCTGGGGGTCTCCCGCCCTCATTTTTTGAGCTATTCTCATCAAATTTGGTACAGTGGGAGAACACATTCCACACTCTTTGCTCAACAAATTAGAGAATGTTTCCTGTCTCCTATGATTTTTGGTGAATTTTCATAACTTTTTATAATACACTATTTTTCAATATTTGAAGAAACCTGTTCCTGGTTTGAAAGTCTTATTTCCTGTTCAATTGGGTTCTTATCACTGTAAAAGTCCCTCTTCTACTTGTGTAGACTTTGGATTAGAAATGCAGCACACGCCAAGCAATGCCTTGACAGGATTGGCAACGTCCTTTGGAAACTATAAATTGCTGTGGACCCTCTATTGAATCAAATCAATGTCTGACTTTGTGATTGCAGAAATAAAACTCAGCCCAAGGCTTGGGAATAGAAATGGAGCGTGAGGGAAGCAATGCCTTGGTGGGAAGTTCAGCGCTTACAGGGACGCAGATGTGCTTAGAAAACTATAATTTTCAAGCTCCCTCCTTTTAAGGCTTGGAAAGAAAGGCTTATGGGGTGATTGCTTTATTCCAAAAAAGGAAAAACAGAAAGGCAAAAGGTCTACCTCAGGAGAAGGAACCAACCCAAAGCTCAGCACTAGCAGGGAGGGACACAGACTCCTTTGGAAAAAAAATTCCCAACATCCACAGCAAGGACTCTGCCCCAAGCCAATTTCCCCCCAACACAATATCTAAGCAGCAACAACCCTCTACCCCCAGTCACTTTGCCCTCTCAGCTTCACGGCGCGCGCGAACCACCCTCTCTCCTCGGTATCCCAACCCAGAATGGCTTGGCTCCGTGCGGAGGTGATTTAGCCCCCACCTTTTTTAGCCATCGTGGAAGACTCTGATTTGCAGGGAGCAGGAGCCATGTTAGGCTGCGCTAGGCTCCCGTTCATGTTAGCTTGCAGAAACAAATAATAATAATAATAATAATAATAATATTTAAAAAAATATTTAAAAAAATTTGGAGGAAAAAAATTAACAAAAATTTTAAGACACAATTACAGAATGGGCCAACGATGGATCGTATTACATTGCCAGTTGCGCCCAGGAAAACGTTTCAATACTCGTGTCAAAAAACGGGAATGATACGAAATAATTACGGTAGGAGAATTTTTACGAACATATGGACAACCCTACTATCTAGAATAATCTTCTAAAATCAGTTAGGGTTCTGGTGTTTGTTCGACTTCATAGATGGATAGGGATTAATAGAGATTTGAATGTGGATTTTCCATTTTTGTTGGGCTGTATGTTGCAGCAGCCCTATCCAGCACAGCTAATGGTGATGGATGTTGGGTTTGTTAATGTGGGATTTGTGTATTGATAGTGTTTAAATGCAATTTGTGTCTTGGTTTGTATTGCATACTGATTGCATCATCCAGAGTGTACTATAGTCTGGAAAGAGTTAATTGCTGAGAAGCTGTGTTGACCTTGATGTGTGGCTGGAACTGGGGAGTGTCCAGAGACAAGTGTGTATGCATTACTGATTGCATCAGTTCAGTTCTGTTCTGTCTGCCTAGAGTGAGAGTCCTGTGTCTATTGTCTGCAAGTCTGTTTGTCTTGATTATTACTGAAATCAGTAAAACTTTATATATAGTTTTACCAACGTCTCTGATGTCTCTTCGTTCTGCGTTCCACTGATTCCATCCAACTACTGCTGCGCTGCAATTACTCTGACAGGGTTTTCAGTCCAAAAATATTTAGGGGGCTACATGCTTCCCATCCCTTTTCTAGGTAAATACACTAGGGCAGGCATCTTCAAACTGTTTCGGCCACCAACTTCCAGAATTCCTGACCATTGAACAAACTGGCTAAAGCTTCTGGGAGTTGGAGGGCCAAACACCTGAAGGGCTGCAGTTTGATAATGCCTGCATTAGATAGTACATTACACTGGTTCTCCATAAAGAAGCCATTCATGGTCCTGTTCAGGCTTGGAACTGAACTCTAGAGTTGATACCGTATATTTAGAGTGGTTATGGCAGAGGGAGATTGTCCTCAATATATGGTTGAAAAAAGTGATTGCAAGTGAATTCCACACACAAAAGCTTTGAGCTAGGTGGTCCTCCTCCAATCCTGATAGGTCCATGTATTTGAAATAAAATACCTCTACATCACTGTGACAGACCTTCCTGGCCAGCTAGAGTGATGGATAGATGAGCTGAGAAGGTTAATCCTTTTCCATTTTTCACCCTTACATATTTGTTTCAGTAGGGTTTTTTTCATTGCCTCAAGGTGGCCAATTAATCTTGCATTCCTTCATTCTAACAAAAGAACTATTGCAGACAGATCTCATTGTTCTTCACAAAGGTTCTCTATTTTGAAAGTGTACCAAGAAAAAGAGAGCACACAGGCAAAACCGCATTGCTTTATGAAGACTCTTCTGGGAACTGCATTATTCTATCCTCTTCCCCACACCACATCACCTTCTTAAAACTAAAGATTGCAGAGTGGACTTGAAAGAGTGGAATGAAAGACAGTAGGATCTCCTTTAGAAGAAATAATGATCGGCGTATCTTCAACATGGGTGAAGTTCATTGCTTCTAAGATTTAATGCAATGATCTTGTAAATAAAAGTATAGTTCTTTGAAAGGATATTTGGGGTATTTCTGGTGCTACCTGAAATAAAGGATTTTCTGAGTGTGTATGGTGATCCAAACTTTTGATTTAATTATTATTATTATTATTATTATTATTATTATTATTATTTTATTCTTATACCCCGCTCCATCTCCCCGAAGGGACTCGGGGCGGCTTACATGGTGCCAAGACCGGACACAACAATATAAAAGCAAAACAATAAAACAGATCAATCAAACTATAAAACAAGTCATAAAAAACCACATACAAAAATAAAATGATAAAATCATGGATTGGATTCTAAGTATCTGGGCCAAACATAAATCTGAATCTAGCATTTAATAGTTCATTGGTGTAAGTTCATTAATTCATAATTAAGTAAAATATACTGATTATTTATTTTATTTATCTTTCTATTTCCTTCCCTCTATGTCTAAAGGTAGACTGAAGAACAAATAATGAACATTACAGAAATACTAAAGAGTTATGTTTGTTTTCCTCTGGGCGGTTCCCGACAGGGGAAAAGTCTGGACCGACCTGGATTTTAAAAACCCGGATTGGTATTCCAGGCTGATTCAGCCCAGAAAATATGAGAGGGCTGTGCGGACTGCCCCCTTGGAAGACCCAAGACTTCTGAGTGGACAGTCCAGATAGTGGGTTAGATCTGGGTCTTTCAGGAAAACCCGGATTTAATCCACTATCAAATTACTTTGGGACAAAGCAGTTGTTTGGGTACCTCATATAAAAGTGCTGGCACTTGTGCATTTTAGGCGCTGTCTGGATGCGCCCTCTGTCTGAAGCAAAATTCCCAAATGTTTACTCCAACTTCTTGCATTTCGTTAGGCATCTAAGAAACCTTAGTGTTTGCTGGTATTTATTTATTTTTATTTATTTATTTACAACATTTATACCCCACCCTTCTCACCCGAGGGTGTCAGGACCCAGGCTACAGAGCACCAATAACCATGTGCAGAGGCCAGATTCTATCTAATATCTTTATTAAGGGTATATATAAAGTCAATAAAAACAGGTGAAGAATATAGTTCAGAAGTAGACCTTTCAGGAAAGGTCAAATATAGTCCAGGAAAATAATGTCCAATATGTGATATTAGAGTCCAAAGTTATAATCCAATAACCGAAACACACACTTTGCCAAGCAAAGTGTGGGGAGAAGACAAGGTCCTTTAGTCCATAGAAACTTGGCAATTAGGCTGGAAGCAAACTTGATACTTGGCTAGAACAAGACTTGAAGCAAGGCAACAAGAGCAAAAACAAGGTCCGTGGCAAACGCGAAACAAGGCAGACTTGAACTTGATCCGGGAAACAAGGAACTGGAGTCCACACACGATTTCACTCCTCGAGCTGACGAATTGACTCCGCAAAGTTTCCTTTGCGGCAAAACACCTAAATAGGGTCTCGTTTCCCGCCAGAAACACTTTCCCTGGAGAACTAAAAGTGAAACCCAAGCTGTGTCCAGATGCATGACTCCTTAGAATTTCCCAAGGGAAGCAACTTAATCAGCTAATTGTCTGGCAGCGATTCTGGCGCTTCGGTGATTCGCCTCCCTAGCGCCTCTATCTCTATTATAATTATCCTTACGAGAAAACGGGGGAGAATTCTGCCCAAGGCTTGTTTGGCTGACTTCTTGAGGGCAAGCATCCTGCAGGTGCAGGGGCTCCGATTCTGGCTGAATCGGTGGGAAACCCAAGTTTTCCTCTTCGTCCGCCACAATAGTACTAGGAACGGGACTACATGGCCCATGAGACATCACAGAGGGGTCTCAGAGCGGCTTACAAAAATTGGCAAAATTTAATGCCCAAAATGCAATCATAAAAGCAAAACAATATAAACAGATCCATTAATAACATTGTGAAAACACATTATAAAAACCTTAAAAACGTATATATAATTAATCCCATTCGTCCGAGATCCTCATGCTTCATCCTTAAATCAGGCCATGTCAACTTTGTCAAGTCATGGTAGCTTCTGGTCAGTGAGGAAATGATTTTTTTCCATATTTTAGTCCAAATTTTAAAGGAACTATCCATAGTTCCATAGATTCACCCCTTTGAAATTTGCCTTTGCAGTTTTGTCTAAACAACAGAAAAATTAACTGCTAAATTGACACAGGGGCCACCTACATCGATTTGTTGGATGGAAGATGTGCACCATTAAACTGATCCATAATAGATCTTACGGCCTGTTATCATATGATTTCTTGTCAGTTTCTTCATTTCTGTATTGCCTCATTCAATCCAGGAAGTCTCTATGTAGCAGTGTGATTTCCTCACCTACCAATGAAACACAATGATATTAGGCATTCTTTCAGTTAGAAGTCAATAGGAGGGACTTTAATGTGTGGGGTGTGTGTGGGAGAAGAGAAAAAAAATAAAATCCTCTTTTGTGCACATTTAAGATACTTTGTCATAATTATCTGCTCATATCCAAAAAAAATCCACTTACAGCAAATCAGTTTGAAGTTCTCTTTCCAAATTAAAAACAAAAATGATTATCCAATTCACAGTAGTATACAATATGCATTCCACAGCTGTCATTGCTTTGTGGGAAGAGAGATTTTTAATGTTCATGCAGCACACGATTAGGGGCCTTCTGCTGTCAAATTATAATAGCAGCTTTGCAGTTGTGTGGGGGTTTTCCCCATGAGCTGTGTATTGATTGTAAAGTTAACATGATTTTCAAAGGGGTTTTGCATATCTACACACAGTATATATATCGTATCTGTTTGGGTGTACACACATACACAAACATGTTTGGAGGTTACCCTCCTCTGGAAAAACCTATTGCTCCCTTTGTTATCACTCGCAGTCAGCATTCTATTTAACAAGCTGGAAAGAGTTTGAGTTCCTTGTAGCTAAAACATTTGATCAGCTACATCTGTATCTGCCATGTGTTTTGCAGTGTATTGTTATAAATAAATCGGAATCTCTTCATCTATTTTACTGCAATGCAGCTTTTACTGCGAAGTACCACTTAAAAAAATTCTAATGGATGTTCTAACCTACAGAAGAATTCAAAACTTGCTTTTACCCCTGGATTTTGGCTGAGAATTTGCATGACCTGCCCAATTCTTGCTGAACCATTAAAGTTTTTCAGCTTTAGTGCCTCAGAATTAAGAGTGAGACACATAGTTGCCAGAGAGTTGAATGTGTTATAATCTGCTTTGGCATCCTGCTTTCCAAGGATCAATTTACACTGTTGATTACCTAATCTCAGAGAGCCAGCTCTTGGCATTTTACTGCCTGCTGCAATGAACACATATGTTAATGCCTCTCTGCATGCAATAACATTGTGGAAATTAGCTTGTGTAGCCCCGGTGGTGAAGTGCGTTAAAGCATTGAGCTGGAGACCGAAAGGTCCCAGGTTCAAACCCCGGGAGCGGCATGAGCGGCTGCTGTTAGCTCCAGCTCCTGCCAACCTAGCAGTTCGAAAACATGCCAATGTGAGTAGATCAATAGGTACCGCTCTAGCAGGAAGGTAACTGCGCTTCATGCAGTCATGCCGGCCACATGACCTTGGAGGTGTCTAGGAACAACGCCGGCAATTTCGTTCTTCGAGTATATAATTTCAATGTGTCATTATCAATGACGGAGTGGACCTACAGGGAATACATATGAGTGGCTAGAAACACTTGTAGAGAGTTTATGTAGGAGAGTTTGTGTGAGTATACATGCTCCTGTCTTCAATGCTTTTACTATACTTTGTAATTTGTAATTTTTATCCTATACAAGTATTTCTAGCCACTCATATGTATTCCCTGTAGGTCCACTCCATCATTGATAATGATACATTGAAATTATATACTCGAAGAACGAAATTGACTACTCTAGGTTCTCCATACCTGCATAACCACCACTTGAGGAAGACTACACAGTCGAAACTGGTCGTGGATGGTGACTAACCTTGGACTTGTTTAAAACATTGGATTTGATAAAAAGATTCACTTACTTGGACGTTTAAATTTAGACTCACAATTAGTGACTTATACAGTCCTCCATGTGGAACATGAACTCTGGTGGGCATTGGACTCACAAACTCTGAATATAGAGTTTTACTTTCTATGAATGTATGTGTGTTGGTAACACATGGATTATATTTTGGTTTAATCACTGTTTTATAGTTCATATTATTGGATTACATTTCTAGCTATAGTGGCCTCTTGCCTGTGCATTTCAGGGAATCCTTTCTTTGTATTGTTTATTCCACCTTAAAAATCCCCTCGCTTGCCTGCAAGGCTGCAATCTCCTTTCTTCTTGGGGTTTTGCTTCCTTAAAGCTGTTTCTACTTTCTACTTTTGTTTGCTGAGATTACTATTATTAATATTAATCTTTTAAAAGTATTTCCTGAAGTAGTAAGAGGGAAGGAGAAAAAGCGGCTAAAAGGATGAACGCTCCCAAACGTGTGCGCGCACACCCATCCACCTTCCCTCAGATCCCCAACTCTGAGTCAGTCCCACTAAATAAAAAAAAACAGGAAAATAAAGGAAAATCAAAAAGATTCAACTGTGATGCCAAATAGGGGAATAGGAGCCTAGATTGGCTCCTGCTTGCTTTTGTTTTGGGCAGGTTTTCATTTCAGGAGGGTCCTTATCATTACAGGCTCCCGAAGTACCAAAGGTACTGAAGGAAACAGAGGAAATGGAAGAAACCAAATCCACGCACAACCCTAATGGAAATCAATACACTGCCAACAGGACAGCAATTCATTAAAAGTTAAGAGTTAGCTTTGGGCATGCAACCAATGATTATTACTATATTTATTTTAACCTATTTTCAAGTCAGAGTTGAGACTCAAAGCATTTCACCCTTAAAAGACATTACAATTATAGGCTATATATTAAAATGGGAATGCATTTATAGAAGTATTAAACACATAAATTGCAGCAAGGATGCTATATGTACATTATTGGAAGAAGTCAGATCACGAATAGTAGAAGAGTGGATACTAAAACTGTTTAGAATAGTGGAAATTGATAAATTGGCTATGATGAACAAAGAAAACACACAAAAAATCTTTATCAAAGACTGGGAACCAGTTTAAATTTTGTAAAAAGAAAGAAAAGATTTTATAGAAGGCTTTGTAATTTCACCTGTTAGAACTTTTGTGTGGAATTTTTAAATCAGTGGTTCTCAACCTGTGGGTTTCCAGGTGTTTTAGTTTACAACTCCCAGAAATCCCAGCCAGTTTACCAGCTGTTAGCATTTCTAGGAGTTGAAGAAACACCTGGGGACCCACAGGTTGAGAACCACTGTTTTAAATAATACTTGTTATACTAAAATGGACAAATATTTTATTAGGAAGGAAAGATATGACTGTACATGACTGTCTTCAACCCAAAGGATGAGAAGTCACTACAACAGGATAGGTAGGAAGAGGGTATTATTATTATTATGTTTATTATTATGTTTATTTATACCCCACTTTTTCTCTCCACAATGAGACTCTAAGTGACTGGCATAGTTAGGAATAATTATTGTATAGATGTTAGGAAATATTGCTCAGAAATGCATATGTTTTTGTATATGTACAGGCATATAGATTTTCATTGTTGTTTTTGATACATTAGGAAATTTAAAATAAAAGGGTAAAAACTAAAATAAAAGTCCCCTTCGGGGTGAGAAGAGCGGGATATAAATGTTGTAAATAAATAAAGAATATAAACATATCAACTGAATTGCAATTAAGAAAAATAAATAAGCAAAACTTTAAAAACCAATTTTCTAGCCCAAGGCAGGACCCCTGGCCGATTATTTAAGAACTTTCTCTCTTAAAGGCTTACCTGACTGCCTCTGGAAGGAGATGTGGAGGGGACACTCATAATAATAATAATTTATTTGTTTGACCAGTCATATGACCATTTCAAAGTGCAACATAAATAAAAACAAGGCAAAAAGGATGGGAGGACAGGCAGCTGACCTGTTTGCCGTCAAAATCTTATTTTCCTGATTCTTCTTTCAGGAAATGTGCTCTTTTCTTGATAGCTTTCAGGATAAAAAGGCTTATTCTGATTATGGTGGATCTTTCTTGTCCTTGGAAGAGGACTGTCAGAAGATCATTTCTGTTGGGGGACCTAAAATTAGATAGTAATGGATGTAAATAACTGTGTCAAAGTTCAGCATATTCTGGGCAGTCAATCAAAAAATGTTCAATATCTTCCACTAGACATAAAATCTCTCATTTCTTGGGATGTTACAGTAGCGACCAGTTTGCATCATAATACCGAGTTGTTCAAACCTGGCCCTGGTATATATTCATAGAATCATAGAATAGTAGAGTTGGAAGAGACCTCATGGGCCATCCAGTCCAACCCCCTGCCAAGAAGCAGGAAATCGCATTCAAAGCACCCCCGACAGATGGCCATCCAGCCTCTGCTTAAAAGCCTCCAAGGAAGGAGCCTCCACCACAGCCCGTGGGAGAGAGTTCCACTGTCGAACAGCCCTCACAGTGAGGAAGTTCTTCCTGATGTTCAGGTGGAATCTCCTTTCCTGTAGTTTGAAGCCATTGTTCCGTGTCCTAGTCTGCAGGGCAGCAGAAAACAAGCTTGCTCCCTCCTCCCTATGACTTCCCTTCACGTATTTGTACATGGCTATCATGTCTCCTCTCAGCCTTCTCTTCTGCAGGCTAAACATGCCCAGCTCTTTAAGCCGCTCCTCATAGGGCTTGTTCTCCAGACCCTTAATCATTTTAGTCGCCCTCCTCTGGACGCTTTCCAGCTTGTCAACATCTCCCTTCAACTGTGGTGCCCAGAATTGGATGCAGTATTCCAGGTGTGGTCTGACCAAGGCAGAATAGAGGGGGAGCATGACTTCCCTGGATCTAGACACTATACCCCTATTGATGCAGGCCAGAATCCCATTGGCTTTTTTAGCAGCCGCATCACATTGTTGGCTCATGTTTAACTTGTTGTCCACGAGGACTCCAATGTCTTTTTCGCACACACTGCTGTCAAGCCAGGCGTCCCCCATTCTTCTTAAGGGTAACGGAACTGGAATAGTCAAATAGTGTTCTAAATGAATATTCATTTTGTGGGAGGCTAAAAACTTTGTGCTCACCTACAATTCACCACCACTCACTCCCATCTACCCTCAATTGCCCAAGGCAACCACTTACTTTGCAATGTCTTTTACAGCTCAGAGAAATGGCTGTGGTTGTCTTTATATAAAACACAACCTGTTCATCTCCCAGCTATGATTCAGTATGTTCTCTGCCTTGTTTATCTGTCATGCTGCAGCAGCGAGCATTGTCAGAGGGCAGTAGTCTGCCACCAACAGATCCGTCTTTCACTGGGTTCGCCTTTCCTCCCACAAGCAGAGAGTTCAAAGTGTCAGCAATGTCCAGTTCGTCTCTCTGGCACAAAGTCCTGAGTCTACCTCAGTAATATGTTATAGCTGGAGTCCCATTCTTATACAGACAGATGAAGCTCAACTGTCTAGACAGAGGATATTTCATCATGTGTAGACTGGAGGTTGAATTATTGGAATCGTCAGACAAGGCATTGCCAGGCTATTAGAAGCAGTAAACCACTCAGCTGACGGAATGGCTTTCTTCAGAGGTGCAAATCATGATCCGCTCCAGGCCTGCAAGACTGCTGTTCTCTCTCAAGGGTCTATGTGTTCTCTTCTTTAGTAGACTACTCCCTCTCCAAATGGCTAACAGTATCCCTTTTGCAATGATTTTTGCTCTGCCTCACTTTTGTAAGTCCTGTACACTCCCCCCAAGAAAACCAAACATTTTCAGATACATAGCAAAATGTCAAACAGTGCCATCACAAGGTTTGGGACATTATATGGACCATTTGTAGCCAAAAAAATAAAGTAAGTAAGTGAGTGAGTACTGTATATTCTCATGTAAGTTGACTTCATTTAGGCAAGTTTGGGGGCCACAGTTATAAATTTTGAGATGACCCATGGATAAGTTGGGGGTCATTCTGTGTACAGGGAAAAGCAGCAATGCCACCTTAAAGGGCAAACTGCCCCATAGCAGACAGAGTGGAAGGAATTGCACCATCTTCTAGGTTCTCTGTGGACAAATTAAGTTCTTGCCTTTTGCCACTTTATTCAGAGAAGTGAATGGTTCCTTTTTGGGGGGATAAGATTTATGGTACATTGACCCATCAGTAAATGGACCCAGATTTTTGAGGTTGATTTTTTTGACTAAAATTTCTAGATTTCTATATGACTGTGTGTGTGTGTATGTGTGTGTATATGTGGGCCCCTGGTGGCACAGTGTGTTAAAGCGTTGAGCTGCTGAACTTGCAGACCAAAAGGTCCCAGGTTCAAATCCCAGAAGCAGAATGAGCGCCCGCCGTTAGCCCCAGCTCCTGCCAACCTAGCAGTTCGAAAACATGCCAATGTGAGTAGATCAATAGGTACTGCTCCGGCAGGAAGGTAACGGCGCTTCATGCAGTCATGCTGGCCAAATGACCTTGGAGGTGTGTATGGATAATGCCGGCTCTTCGGCTTAGAAATGGAGATGAGCACCAACCCCCAGAGTCAGACATGACTGGACTTAACATCAGGGGAAACCTTTACCTTTACCTTTTAGTGTGTGTGTGTGTGTGTATATATATATAAGAGATAAATGGTCTCACAAATTTGAAGATACAGGAAAAAGGAATAACAGTGGCTTAGATCAGTGTTTCCTCAAACTGTGCTCCTCCAGGTGTTTTGGACTTCAGCTCGCAGAAATCCCATCCAATTTACCATCTGTGAGGAATTGTGGGAGCTGAAGTCCAAAACATTTGGAGGAGCAAATGTATCTGGTAGGCTTGCTCAAATAATTCGTTTTCCCCGTTAACCGTTATTAATTCGTTATTTTCGTTGTTTTGAAGCAATTTTGAAGCATTGGTTGTCCACACGTCTGGATATCGCGGTTTCGAATCGCGAGAGGCCGTTTTTCGTTATGTCGTCGTTTTCTTCGTTAGGAAAAAAAAGCTTTTGCAAATCACCCAAACCATTCAGGCCCTTTCCTTTTGCCCCTCAGCAAAAGGGGCGTCACGGGCTCAGCCAATGGGAGGGGGCGAGGGGGAAGGAGGCCGAGGAGGAGGAGGAAGACGGAGGGGGGAAATGGCCGCCGCCGCCTCGCCTCAGCTCAGGCCTGGTGTCTCTCTGAGGCGGGAAGGCGGCGGATGGAGCCGAGACCGAGAGAGACAGAGAGGGGCCCGGCGGTGAGGTTTTGACGTCTGTGCGAAGCTAGGCAAGTGGGGTTTATATATCTGTGGAAGGTCCAGGGTGGGAGAAAGAACTCTTGTCTGTGGGAGGCAAGTGTGAATGTTGCAATTGGTCACCTTGATTAGCATTGAATAGCCTTGCAGCTTCAAAGCCTGGCTGCTTCCTACCTGGGGGAATCCTTTGTTGGGAGGTATTAGCTGGCCCTGATTGTTTCCTGTCTGGAATTCCCATTTTCTGGGTGTTGTTCTTTTACTGTCCTGATTTTAGCTTTTCTGTAGCTAAAAATGCATATAAAATTGATTCTATAGGGAGGATAAATGATTGGATTTCAACTCCTACAGCTTGGCTTTCTCTGCCAATAATGGTACCCATCTTGGATATTGTAAGGGATTTATTATTATTATTATTATTATTATTAGACCTTGCTCCCAGGAAGGTGCCTTCGCTGTGGCTCCCAACTTATCTATCTATCTACCTTTCCACATATTCTCCACATTGTGTGTATGTGTATGTATATTATATATACATGAGCCCCGATGGCGAAGTGTGTTAAAGCACTGAGCTGCTGAACTTGCAGACCGAAAGGTCCCAGGTTCAAATCCCGGGAGCAGAGTGAGTGCCCGCTGTTAGCTCCAGCTTCTGCCAACCTAGCAGCTTGAAAACATGCCAATGTGAGTAGATCAATAGGTACCGCTCTGGCGGGAAGGTAATGGCACTCCATGTAGTCATGCCGGCCACATGACCTTGGAGGTGTCTATGGACAACACTGGCTCTTGGGCTTAGAAATGGAGATGAGCACCAACCCCCAGAGTCAGACATGACTGAACTTAACGTCAAGGGATACCTTTACCTTTACCTATACACACACACACACACACACACACACACACGCACATTATGCAGGGACTATATACACAGTATATATCACACACACACCAATTTAACAAAGTTTCAGCCACAAAAACAAAGTTTCTGAAGTAGAACAATGACTTTCACAGTAAAGACAACCCAATTTAACAGGAAATAAGACTTTCAAAGCAGGAACAGATTTCTGCAATTATTAAAAAATGGTTTATTATAAAAGCTATGAAAATTCGCCAAAAATCAGAGGATAAGGGAAACGTTCCAAATTTTGGTGAGCTATCAGTGTTAAATGTGTTCTACCACTGTACCAAGTTTGAAGAAGATCACTCAAAAAATGAGGGTGGGAGAGTCCTGTAAAGTCCTCTCCCTCTGTGCTGTTTTTGGGAATTGCGCATGCGCGTCCGCCATTAACGAATTAATTTAGAAAATAACGAATTTTCGTTAATTTCGAATTTTTTGGGAGGCCAAATTCGGAAATACCATCAGAAACGAAAAGCTGCCCCCCTCTAGTTTTGAAACGAGTTTAGAATCAAATTTTTCGTGGATCGATCAAGCCTAGTATCTGGTTTACATAATTGCTTTTTAAGCTGTGTGTCCTGACCCCAAACGTTAGCTCAGTGTTGGGGGTAAAGTTTCTGACCTAGTGGCTGTTTTAGACATTGCACGAATCTGTTAGCAACAACCTGTGATGTTTACATTGGACTTTGCAGAAAATGCTTCAGCTGTATTTTTAAAAAATGGAAAATCAACCTGTTCAGCAAGCCGTGCAAATTATTTATTATCAGTAAATGTTTGATTTTTATACTGTTTAATGTACAGTAGTCTCACTTATCCAACACTCACTTATCCAACGTTCTGGATTATCCAACACATTTTTCTAGTCAATGTTTTCAATACATCGTGATATTTTGGTGCTAAATTCGTAAATACAGTAATTAGTACATAGCATTACTGTGTATTGAACTACTTTTTCTGTCAAATTTGTTGTATAACATGATGTTTTGGTGCTTAATTTGTAAAATCATAACCTAATTTGATGTTTAATAGGCTTTTCCTTAATGCTTCCTTATTATCCAACATATTCGCTTATCCAACATTCTGCTGGCCCGTTTATGTTGGATAAGTGAGACTCTACTGTACTTTTATACCTGGGGTTGCACAAACATTTCTCAAGCAAAATGAGATCACAAAGACTGTTCTAAGGCAGAAACGGGTTGCCCACCACGTGCTGGAAAGCGTACCTTTTCGGATTGGTCTTGCGCCGTCTCCAGTATTTCCAATTGTGTAGTCTCCCATGTTCAGATTTCCCCATTGTAGAACTTTTTGCTGACACAGCTGACATGGGCCCCCCACCGGAAATAGCTGTGCCTCCTGCGATGAGATCTGCCGGACTCCATGCTGGTTGTGTCGACGATTCAGAGAGTGTAACGTCTGCTTGCGACACAGTAGAATCCATGCATATTGTGTCATTCTTTGATGCCAATATATTTTAAATTGCTGCTTAGAATGCAATTATTACCTTATTTGGTTTTAATTAAATGTGAAGCCATGCATATTAGAAACTCAATTTGAAGATTACTTTTCTGTCTGTAATGGCTATTAGATGACAAGATTGGGTGTTCCCATTTTGGTTCATACATAGGGACAAGACTTGCTGCTGTTTTTGTTTTTGGCATTGAACTCGGCTAGAGAATAATACGCTTTTATTCTGCACCCCTTTCCCATTCCTCTCTCCCTCTCTTTAACTTCCTACATAGTCGGATTTGTGAGTTTATAACCAGATTGAATTGTCAGGCTTGGCTACTCTGAAACAGTGCCAGGCTCCATTCTATAATCCCAGGAGAATTAGGGGGAAGGGGGATGGACCATGTCATATTCACTCACATCATCTAAGCTTGTCATCAGGTCACAGGCTAAAGAGAACAATTACATAACTGCTCAGGCAGAGAGGCATGGTCCACATAGTCATTAAGGAACTCTGAGTCAAACAGACTGTTCTGCTTTGTAGATTCACTGCCCAGGGTCTACCGCTGGCCTGAAGGAAAGTCATTTGTACATGTCAGCAGTAGATCTGTTGTTATCTCCGCTCCTGTGGTGCCATTGCCATGATCCTAAGCTTTTTTCTGTGAGCAAAAAAATTAATACACTGTACTGGTTTATGTCAAAACAACAAAATAGCTTGAATTAAGAGGTAATGTAGAAAAGCAAATAAAGAGACCCACTTGATAAGGAGATTAATGGGTTTATTTCCTTACCTTATTGCATATTTGTCCTGTTTTTTTCCCCAACTTGTTTGTGAAAACTCAGAGAAAGGTTGGAGGCTTTCTTAGGGTTCTTCAGATAGACTTGCACATAGAATTGGTCAACTCAACAGTGTCCACCAATAGTCTTCCATTACTGACTTACAAAGATAGGTGTTAACTGCGTTGAACTGCATATGTGAGTCTATACTGCAGCTTCAAACGGCATTTTATGGCAGTGTAGATGGCAGCTTTGTGTTCTCTACTAAATATATCCTTTTAGACCCAATACAGTAGAGTCTCACTTATCCAACATAAACAGGCTGTCAGAACACTGGATAAGCGAATATGTTGGATAATAAGGAGGGATTAAGGAAAAGCCTATTAAACATCAAATTAGGTTATGCTTCTACAAATTAAGCACCAAAACATCATGTTATACGGCAAATTTGACAGAAAAAGTTGTTCAATACACAGTAATGCTATGTAGAAATTACTGTATTTACAAACTTGGCACCAAAATATCACGATGTATTGAAAACATTGACTACAAAAATGCGTTGGATAATTCAGAATGTTGGACAAGCGAGTGTTGGATAAGTGAGACTCTACTGTACTATGAAGCCTATCTTTGTAGGTCAGTAACGGAAGACTATTGATGGACATTGTTGAGTTGACCAAGTCTATGTACAAGGCCTGGACACTCTAATGGAGCATCTATTACTGCTAAGTCACATAGGAAATGTAGTTCCCATGTTACCATCACAAAGGATTGGGCTAAGAGACCCCAGAAGCTGCATTTCATAATTTGGTTTTTCCACTTTTGTTCAAATATCCTCATGATGATATATCACGTCTCTAATGTAGCTCAAAAACGCAGTTTAATATTATTACTTTAAAATATTCAATGCAGTTTATTTTCTTTAAAGCCATAAAATAGCATGAGTAACAGCAACAGTCAGTAAAACAAAGCAATAAAATAGCAGTCAAATAAAACAAATGGAACAGCAGGTACAATTTGTATTTAAAAACCTTAGAGAAACACGCACACATATATATCAGAAGAGATTGAAAGTGGAAGGAGAGGAAGAGACATAGTCCCCAGAAGTATTTGGGTAAGGCACCCATTTGGGAAGGAGACACCAACCGTGGATCAAAAGCTGTATGAACCTACTTTAAGTTATGCTTGAATGTCAGTTAGTTGGGATGAACAGGTGATGGACTAAGAGCTTCCAATCTAGTTATCCTGGCTAGTAGACACTGATATATCCATTCTCAATGGATTTATCTAATCCACTTTTAATGCCAACCAGAGTGATATCCATTGTAACATCTTGGGCACTATGAGTTTCACTACCACTGTATGAAAAATGTATTATCGACTGTACATCTTCCATCGGTTATTTCCATGGATGACCCTGAATTCTAGTATAATGAAAGAAGGAGGATAAAACAAAGAATGTAGAGCAGGTTAAAACTCTGTTTTGTTCACATGGCACAACTGTTTAACACCTCTGAAACATCCCTCAACTGGCCTTTTTTTCTCAGCCAAATAGCCCTAAAAGTTGTAACCCATCAAAATAGAAATTATGGAAAATGTGAAGGTCATTGAAAGAAAATAATAATCCCAGGATGCATTTTGGAAAAAGCTTTTAAGTAGTCTCTAGAAAATTCAAAATGCTTTTGTTTAGTTATGCAAGGCTTACCTGACCTGGTTGTTTCATTTCGCATGTACATGTTAGGTTTGAATAAAAAGCTTTCTGATTTTTGAACTGCTCCTTTTTTGTTTTCCCTATTCTTACCATGTTATTTCTACCTCTGATACCAAAAAAAGCAATGTGCTGTGTGACTGATTTTTTAAAATTGCATCAGAAGGGACTTGAGAACATACTCTAAGTTGCTTCTGGTGTGAGAGAATTGGCCTTCTACAGAGACGTTGCCCAGGGGATGCCTGGATATGTTACCATCCTTCTCTCATATCCCCGCAAGCTATTGCTGACAGACGGGAGCTCAGCCTGACTTACAGATTCGAACCGACAACCTTCAGGCCAGCATTTCAGCCGGCACAAGGGTGTAACCCATTGCACAACCATGGCTCCTTGTATGTGACTGATATGTGTGTGTCTATCACATACATGACTAAGATAGAGAAGTACCTGTAATCAAAAGCTGAAACTGATAGGGCAAGTAGATAGTTAAGAGGTAGAGTCACAAATTCATGTCTTAAAATTGTATCAAAATCAGACAGTAATAAAGAGGTACAGTAGAGTCTCAGTTATCCAACATAAACGGGCCGGCAGAACGTTGGATAACTGAATATGTTGGATAATAAGGAGGGATTAAGGAAAAGCCTATTGCACATCAAATTAGGTTTAACAATAAATTATGTTTAAATTACGTTAAACATCATGTTTAACAATAAATTTGACAGAAAAAGTAGTTCAATACGCCATAATGCTATGTAGTAATTACTGTATTTATGAATTTAGCACCGAAATATCACGATGTATTGAAAACATTGACTACAAAAATGTGTTGGATAATCCAGAACATTGGATAAGTGAGACTCTACTGTAGTTGTCTAGACCACTGCTTCTTAAACTGTGCAATGTGCATCTTGTCTCCAAATGGAGTCCCCTTAGCTCAGTGTTCAGGTCACAAAAATTTTGACAGCAGTAAAGTGTTTGTGAATGCTACCCATTTCCACAAATCTGTTAGGAACAATGTGCACTGTTTGCAATGGACTCTGCAGACATTGCTGTAGCTGTACTCCACAAAAAGGAAAATCATTGTTTAGAAAGCTTTGCAAAAGCTGATTTATTATCAGTAAATGTTTGATTTTAATACCTATTTTATATACCTATATACCCAAGGTCATGTAAAAATTTCTCAAGCTGAAAGGGGTTACAAGTGGAAAAAGTTTAAGAAATCCTGGTCTAGAGGAGGGGATGAAATGTTGATTGTTCCTGACCTTTTCTGTTTCAGTGTAAAACACATATAGATGCTTGATATGAATATATTGTTTTGGATTCACTTTCTTTCATGCTCCACTGGGATGTATATGAGAAGTTTGTTGAGATGAAAATAAACCTTTTAGAATTCAGTTGATCTGTTTTAAGCATGATTAGGGCTGGATTCAACCCATTTTATATTATCCTTTCTCCAGAAAACAGTAACAAATACAATAAGTCTCCCACCTGTACCTTCATAACAAGATTGTGGTGTAGGTTGGGCTGATGTTCCCCTAAACAGGACTGATTTCTGGCTAGTTTGGGGAATGGGGTGAAGGGACAAAATCTTAACAGGGACAGTTCCAGATGCTTCTAATGTTGTGGTAATCTCTGAGCGGTTAGACTCAATTTAACCCTCTCTGGGGGAGATTCCACCAAAAAGCAGCAGAGTAGCAAAAGCAAAAGCTTTCCAATGCAACAGTTACTTACACGGAGCGAGCAAAGAGAAGCCTTTGACCATTTAGGATTGCAATGGACTGCAGAGTCTCAATAAAAGTTCAAAAAGTATTTATTCAGGTAAAAAGAACTCAATTGTAGATAGAAAGGCTTGGGAGCTGTCTAGTCTACTCTAGACTGGTTACTAAGGAAAAATAAGAAAAGAAAAATAGCAAACATCTAAATAGTTACATCTTGCCAGGAGAGATGGTTGGGACGTGTTGTTAGCTTGAAGAACAAAGGGAGAAGAGAGAACCAAAATGGTTCCAACCTCATGGTCCAGTTTATTGGGGCCATAAAAGACATTCTAACCAATGAGAAGTTAGTGTCCCTGGAGATTCACATTTCTACTAACTTCAAAGTAAGGGATGTGACGTAATCAGGATAGAGTGAAACACACTAAAACCTGTCTAAGCATGTTTTGGAAACAGGGAAAGGATTCCCTCAATCTAACTCTATCATCTATGTAACTACATTTAGACTTGAGTAGTCCAGGATGATTCCCAACATCTAATTCATTACATCAAAACTTGAAATTCCTTTTGTATGCCCATTGACAGCAGCATCTCTCCTAAAACATAAATATTCTCTCAATTATGTAGTTCAACTCTTTTTTTCTTGTTTCTTTGAAATACTTTCAGCCCGTGTTTTAATGAAAACCTCAATGCAAACCCCGGGGAGCCCAACCGGACAGGTCATATTTTGCATTAACATAAGTGTAGTACAGTAGAGTCTCACTCATCCAACACTCACTTATCCAACGTTCTGGATTATCCAACACATTTTTGTAGTCAATGTTTTCGATACATCATGATATTTTGGTGCTAAATTCGTAAATAAAGTACATAGCATTACTACATAGCATTACTACATAGCATTACTACATAGCATTACTGCGTATTGAACTATTTTTTCTGTCAAATTTGTTGTACAACATGATGTTTTGGTGCTTAATTTGTAAAATCATAACCTAATTTGATTTTTAATAGGCTTTTCCTTAATCCCTCCTTATTATCCAACATATTCTCTTATCCAACGTTCTGCCGGCCCGTTTATGTTGGATAAGTGAGACTCTACTGTACTTGGTTGTATATTTTCACTTTTCTACTTATGAATAATAATTTGTATAAGGAGAAAGTTCCCATTCACCTAGCATTTGTGTTGTCGAAGGCTTTCATGGCCGGAATCACATGGTTTCTGTGTGTTTTCTGGGCTGTCTGGCCATGTTCCAGAAGCATTTTCTCCTGACATTTTGCCCACATCTATGGCAGGCATCCTCAGAGGTTGCGAGATATATATGCCCCTCTCCTTAGTAGTTATCTAACCCTTCCAGAAGATGGCAAAATTGAGAGGTAGAGCAGCAGCATCAGTGAATAATAGCAGTAAACGCACAACACCCACCATTGTTTTATATGAGAGGGGGTATGAAAACCTTTAACAGTAACTTATGGTGGCAGAGTCAACTTATAAATATTCACACAGAGAGTGTAAGAAAATAAATAAATGGTTTCTGATGCCTTAGGTTTGTGTTACTGAAGATTCTGAGCTTCTTAAAACAATAACAAGACTACATTTATATTGTTTAGAGTATTCAGTAATGACCCTCAGCTCCAACAGCAATATTTTATTCTTATCCAAAAGGCAATTTTATTTTGTTTTTAAAAAATTCAGGGGATGGTTGGATCGATAGAAAAATCTCAAGGACTTGTAGTGTTCAATACTTGCAGTTCATACTGTATTCCTTGGACATTCTTCCTTCTTCTTGCTGTGGGGCTGGAAGAGTATAGACATTCTCTTACAGTTTGCATAAAGGATTTAAAAAACTGTTCCTATGAAAAAGAAAACATACCCATAGTGGGTGTGAAAGCAGAACCAAGAATGAACAAAGGGATCTGAATGACAACTTAGCCAAGTTGCCTCCAATGCCATACAACTCCCTTGATCATCTCCCTTACTACAGTAGAGTCTCACTTATCCAACATAAACGGGCCAGCAGACTGTTAAATAAGCAAATATGTTGGATAATAAGGAGAGATCAGGGAGAAGCCTATTAAACATCAAATTAGGTTATGATTTTACAAATTAAGCACCAAAACATCATGTTAAGCAAAAAATTTGAAAAAGTAGTTCAATACGCAGTAATGTTATGTTGTAATTACTGTATTTACGAATTTAGCACCAACATTTCATGATATATTGAAAACATTGACTACAAAAATGCGTTGGATAATCCAGAACGTTGGATAAGCAAGTGTTGGATAAGTGAGACTCTACTGTATTGGCTTCTGCAGATATTAGCAGTGCTGGAGAAGTTCTAAGTTGATATAGAAACACTACCAAGAGTTTGCGAGAGCTCTGGTTCCTTTGCTCTAGTCTCAATAAACCCATTGTAAGGAATGTTTTAACTGAAATATATTTTCCAGCAACTTTGCCCCTTTGGTTTTTGCTTCTAGTCTGGAGCTGTAGATAGCTAGAGTACATCCCAAGTTACAAAGGTGACAAGAGTGCCACAAACAGTTGAATCTGTCATGAACTGCCCTTGTTTTTATTGTCTCCTTGTTTTATTTTGTAATGGATATTATTTACTGTATTGCTTATTGTATTGTGTTGTGCTGTTCTTTTATATGCTGTTTACATTGTATTGTTTTGGGCATGGCCCCATGTAAGCCGCCCCGAGTCCCCGTTGGGGAGATGGTGGCGGGGTATAAATAAAGTTTTATTATTTATTATTATTATGAACTCAAACCCACTTTAGTTAAAAAATATTGGAAAATATTTAGGATTTCTTTGCGCTACCTGTGCTCTAGCATCATGGCTAGGTAAGTCTAAATTAAAATGAATAATTTGATCAATTTTCATATTTGAAAATTGTGCAACTTTTGGGAAACATTCCCATAGGGGGAGAAAGTCTCCCTTCCAGATTTATCTTTTTCATACCTTTCCCCAGTATAATGAAGTAGTGACCAAGGGGAGGGCAAGAGTCAGCTGAAGATTGCTAGCACACAATGGCAATGTCTTCCTTTGGAACCTTCAAAGGATTCTTGGAGAGGTCTCCAAGGATACCAGCAACATTATATCAAAACATTCCTTGCTGTTGGTAACAGCTGACCTCCAGTTAGAATGCTCAAGTGCTGTGGAATTAGAAGAGGCATGACTGGAGAGCGAAAAGGAGAAAAATGTCAAGAGGAAGGTGTGTCAAGCCAACCCTGGTCAGGACTGCCCTCCATCTGGAAATCCATGCCCTCACTGCGAAAGAACATGCAGACCAAGAATAGGTCTCTACAGTCAAGACCCTACACTTGGAAGGCAATCATACTCAGACATGAGCAGTGCCGGTTCAATATGGAGGCCAATGAAGCCCCCGCTTGGGGCGCAGGTCCCCAGGGGCGCCATCGAGCGCCCCCCGCCCCCCCGCGGGGACCACTGGCTCCGTCGACGGCTAATGCGATAGGCCTCAGTTGAAGCCTTCCATGTTCGGCAGCGGCAGGCATGGCTTTTTCTTCCCTTCTCTCTCCTCTCTCCCCCCTCCCTGCTTCTCTCTCTCTCTCTCTCTCTCTCTCTCTCTCTCTCTCTCTCTCTCTCTCTCCAAACTCTGAGGCCTGGATCCGCCCTCCTGGGCCTTCTCCCGGCCTCCGAGGCCTGGATCCACCCAACGGGGCCTTCTCCCGGCCTCCAGGCCCTTCGCTCGCCCTCAGGGGCCTGTGGCAGGCATCCTCAGAGGTTTTGAGGTCTGTTGGAAGCTAAGTAAGTGGGGTTTATATATCTGTAGAAGGTCCAGAGTGGGAGAAAGAAGTTGGATGGCCATCTATAGGGAATTGTATCTCCTTGCCTGGGAGTCTGCTTATCTACTTATCTGGTGCTTTTTTTTAAAGCAGAGGCTGGATGGCCATCTATTGGGAGGGTTCTAATTGTATCTCCTTGCCTGGGAGTATGCTTATTTGCTCATCTGGTGTTTTTTTAAAGCAGAGGCTGGATGGCCATCTATTGGGAGGGTTCTAATTGTATCTCCTTGCCTGGGAGTCTGAGGAAATTTCCTTCCCTGGTGTTTTTTTAAAGCAGAGGCTGGATGGCCATCTATTGGGAGGGGTCTAATTGTATCTCCTTGCCTGGGAGTCTGCTTATCTGCTTATCTGGTGCTTTTCTTTAAAGCAGAGGCTGGATGGCCATCTATTGGGAGGGTTCTAATTGTATCTCCTTGCCTGGGAGTCTCCTTATTTGCTCATCTGGTGTTTTTTTAAAGCAGAGGCTGGATGGCCATCTATTGGGAGGGTTCTAATTGTATCTCCTTGCCTGGGAGTCTGAGGAAATTTCCTTCCCTGGTGCTTTTTTAAAGCAGAGGCTGGATGGCCATCTATTGGGAGGGGTCTAATTGTATCTCCTTGCCTGGGAGTCTGAGGAAATTTCCTTCCCTGGTGCTTTTTTAAAGCAGAGGCTGGATGGCCATCTATTGGGAGGGGTCTAATTGTATCTCCTTGCCTGGGAGTCTGCTTATCTGCTTATCTGGTGCTTTTTTAAAGCAGAGGCTGGATGGCCATCTATTGGGAGGGTTCTAATTGTATCTCCTTGCTTGGGAATCTGGGGAAGTTTGCTTATCTGGTGTTTTTTTAAAGCAGAGGCTGGATGGCCATCTGTCGGGAGGGTTTTAATTGTATCTCCTTGCCTGGGAGTCTGCTTATCTGCCTATCTGGTGCTTTTTTAAAGCAGAGGCTGGATAGTCATCTGTTAGGACAGGTCCTTTTTTCTCTCTCAAGTCTCTCCTCTTTTTTTCTTTCAATCATCCTGCATAAAGGTAACTATCATGTCTCCAGTGGGTTAGTGAAATGATGTCCTTTTGGATTGAAAAAATATTTTCAAGCTATTGATGGTTGAATATGTGGGTACAGAGTTGGTTCAGATAACTTCATATAGCTTTATCAAACCACTTCTTCTTCTTCTTTTAAAATATTTATTCAGGTTTTACATATATATGATAAAAGAAACATGGCAATGCCAAAAGACAAAAGAAAAAGAGAAAAAATAAAAAGGGGGGAAATGTAAAAATAAAATAAAATCAAAAAATAAAGTTCCCTACTTCTGGTCTGTAGGATTCAGGAAGAAAGGCAAGTGGGGTTTATTTATCTGTGGAATAATGTCCAGGGTGGGAGAAAGAGTTCTTGTCTGTTTGAGGCAAGTGTGAATGTAGCAATACAGTAGAGTCTCACTTATCCAACATAAACAGGCCGGCAGAAGCTTGGATAAGCGAATATCTTGGATAATAAGGAGGGATTAAGGAAAGGCCTATTAAAAATCAATTTAGGTTATGATTTTACAAATTAAGCACCAAAACATCATGTTATACAACAAATTTGACAGAAAAAAGTAGTTCAATACGCAGTAATGCTATGTAGTAATTACTGTATTTACGAATTTAGCACCAAAATATCACGATATATTGAAAACATTGACTACAAAAATGTGTTGGATAATCCAGAACGTTGGATAAGTGAGACTCTGCTATACTTTTATTTTTGAGCTATTGGTTTTTTTGGGGGGTGGCAAAATTCGGGGGGGGGGATGGCAAAATTCGGGAGGGGGCACCAAAATTCTGTTCGCTTACACTTGAAAATTATCTAGGGCCGGCTCTGGACATGAGGGATCGCCTAAGTAAGTAAATAAGTCGTCACTGGTTCAGTCGTTTTCGACTCTTCATGACCTCATGGACCAGTCCACGCCACAGCTCCCTGTCGGCCGTTGCCTCCCCCAGTTCCTTCAAGGTCGAGCCAGTCACTTCAAGGATACCGTCCATCCATCTCACCCTTTGTCGGCCTCTCTTCCTTTTTCCTTCCATTTTCCCCAGCATAGTGCTCTTCTCCAGGCTTTCCTGTCTTCTCATGATGTGGCCAAAATACTTCAACTTTGCTTCTAATATCCTTCCCTCCAGTGAGCAGTCGGGCATTATTTCTTGGAGGATGGACTGGTTGGATCTTCTTTTGCTCAGCCTTCCTTATGGTCCCACTCTCGCAGCCATAGGTGACTATGGGGAATATCATTGCTTTCACTATGCGGACCTTCATTGCCAGTGTGATGCCTCTGCTTTTCAGTATTTCATCGAGGTTGGCCATTGCTCTCCTCCCAAGAAGTAAACATACATTCCTTGTTTGTCTGACTCACCTGGCACAGCTGAGGATTGAACAGATCACAGCCAAACAAGGATCAATAATGTCAGAGCAATAGGTAACAAAAACTGTTTTTGTGGTTATAGTTAACCAGAGGGACTTTTTAATTTTAAAAGTATACATTTCTAAAAATTATAGCTATTTTGGTGTCACCTCCTCTGATGATGTTATCCAATGCAGTTCCCACCCTTGTCTAATGATATCACTGACAAAGATGAAAGTATCATTTGGGACTTCCTTATTACTCCTGCAATATTTTGGAGGGTGTCATTGTTCTCATTGGTATTGGAAAACAATTGATATTGATCAACTGCCCTTTCTTAGGATGCTCATGACTGTGTAGGAGCAGGAAAGGGGTGGCAGAAGTACAAAAGTGATTCTAGAGTCTATTCAAAGATGCATGATAAAAGAAAAGGAGCTTCAAGAAGTTTCTCATCTTTGAAGTTCTCAATGGAGCAAAGTGTCTACATTGTTTCCCCCCTCACATCTTTCTCCATCTCTAATATTTGCTTGGCTTACATTGGTGTCTCACCTCCCCCCTCTCTTCCACTTTTTGACTCTTCTGTTGGCTGACCTTAGCTGGCAAAGCAGTTCTACAGTTCAACTGGCCCATTTTCAACCCTCTACATCTGGCATATAATTGAGTTAGGACTGTATTGCTACCCTGTGTACTCATGTCTCTTTTGTGGTGCCACTTCTATTTTTAGTTTTGTTTTTTTTTTGTAATGTCTGGGATAGGAATTTTGTGTGTTTGTGTGTGTGTGTCAGGAGCAACCGGAGTTGCTTCTGGAGTGAGAGAATTGGCCGTCTGCAAGGACGTTGCCCAGGGGATGCCCGGATGTTTTTGATGTTTTACCATCCTTGTGGGAGGCTTCTCTCATGTCCCATCATGGAGCTGGAGCTGATAGAGGGAACTCATCCGCGCTCTCCCCGGGTGGAGTTTGAACCTGGCAGCTTTCAGGTCAGCAACCCGACTTTCAAGTCACGAGGCTTTTATCCTCTGAGGATGCCTGCCATAGATGTGGGCAAAATGTCAGGAGAGAATACTTCTGGAACATGGCCATACAACCTGGAAAACATACAACAACCTTTTAAATTAAAATTAAAATAAATCAATTTTAGCTGAAATAAAAGTTTAATTTAAGTTTGTCTTTGTCTAAATTTGCTTCTAATTACTCTATTTCAATATTACTATAAAGTCAATACAGAGTTTATGGTATGTTTAACAGAATCTACTGCATATTGTAGTCTGCCCTATCTTCTGAGTGACATCCCATTGAAAACAGCTGTTTTGACTCCCATTTTATCTCATATCCAGCTCTTTCAACCATTCCTTTCCAGATGTGTTTCCCTCTCCACTTTGCCATTGTCCTAAATTATGATGCCCAGAACTAGACAAAGTATGCAACATGTAACCCAAATATTGCAGAACTTAAATTATTACTTTCAAGTGTGTCCCAAATGTTAGCTATCTCTGGGAGTTGTAATGGCAGCATCTGCATTTTGAAAAACATTTCATTACAAGCTGTCACTTAATGCTGCCCTTTTTGTACTAGGTAAACAGCTTTGAAAGACTCCTCTTATCTCTCTTCCCAAACAAAGATCTTTGTATAAAAGGAAGAAAGGGATGAAAACACAACAGTGTATGTGAGCAATTCTAATGATGCCAAGGACAACTTGTATAATCAAAATTAGGAGTGCATTCCATTGTAATCCTGAAACAATTTATTTATATTTGTCCTGTGTTAGTCTTTGAGATACGTCTGTTAATTGCTCTTTTCTACAGTGAGTAATTTCTAACTCTTTGACTGATACATTTCCACTAGCAATTGAATAGCATGCTATTTAGTTCCTCCATCTCCAGGTTTGGCTAAACCTGCAGTGAGTGATTTATGTCCCTCAAGATGATCTTGGATTGCAACTCTCATCAGTGTTAGTCTGCATAGACTACAATGAAGAATGCCAAAAATTACATTCTAATGACAACTAGATGGTTGCACTTTTCCCTTCTTGGTAATAAACATTTGCTGTGAGATTGGACTCAGAGGATAACAGAATAGTTGTGAAAAAAGATAACAGTTTTACTCAAACAATTCTGGTTGGTATTCCCTTTGGAGGCAAACCTGCCACTGTATTCCTCAAAAGAAGGTATTATAATAAAGCACTTCTAATAGAATGGAGCCTCTGGTGTGGCAGTGGGCTAAACCGCTGAGCTGTTGAATGTGCAGACCAAAAGGTTGCTGGTTAAAATCCGGGAGCGGGGTGAGCTCCTGCTGTTAGCCCCAGCTTCTGCCAAACTAGCAGTTCGAAAACATGCAAATGTGAGTAGATCAATAGGTACTGCTCCGGTGGAAGGTAGCTGCACTCCATGCAGTCATGCCAGCCACATGACCTTGGAAGTGCCTATGAACAACACTGACTCTTCGGCTTAGAAATGGAGATGAGCACCAACCCCCAGAGTCAGACATGGCTAGACTTTGGGGAAAACTTTTACCTAATAGAACAACAAAAGCAAGGCTCAGAAGAGTTATCTTTCAAGACTATGGGTCTCACAGTGCCCTGAGCCAGTAACCATGCCAAATGGTGGGATTTTGAGAGTTACTGTTGAAAAAGTCATCTTTCTCAACCTCTGCAAAGAGTCATGTGGCACTTTAAAGATCAACACTTTAAAGACTAAAAGCACTGGATCTTTTTTTTTCATCCTGAAGTGGACTAGGGACCTCGTCTCACATGGCCCTTCCAGGCTGTGCGTTGCACCTGCAATCGCTGGTGAAAAGGAAGGTGTGAGGGGCGTCTCGTTGTGCCCTGTGTGCCCTCCCTCCTCCCCTCATCACATGGAGGGAATGGGAGAGGATGCTTTAACACCCTTTCCCTCCCCTGGTCAGATGGCAGAAAGGTCAGCAACATGCCATCACACGGAAATTAAAGGAAACGTGCAGGTAGCACTTTTCCGTAGTGGAGGAGTGTAAGGGAGCTATTAACAACTGCCACCAATTTGTAAAGATGCAGCCACCAAAGACTCAGAGAGGAGACCTTTTACTTTTTTTTCTTTCTTCTTCTTCACCTTAGATGGTAGCGTAACTTAGTTTATAATATATGCGATAGAGTCTTAGATGTTGGAGGAACAATAACAAGTTTATTCAGGCACAGAGCTTAGTGGTTACAATTCTCACTTAGAGGCACTTTCATTAACAGTTACAATGTTAGAATAAGATGAGTCAAACTCCCTAAAGTGTCACTTCTTTAACTTAAAGTAGTCAGAATTCCATCCTCTGCCACTTTTAAACCGTAGTCACCCCTGTGGTATACGATCACAGATTCTCTGTTCCTTACTAGGACATAGACTACATAAAATAAGTCACCAAACTTATTTTAATCCGACTCAAAATGAACAATTGAGTCTCCCTTGATCCCCTCAACTTAGGATCAATCTTCACTGTGCCTCATCAGAGCACAGACTGAATTCCTTTTTTAAAACTCTGCACTTCTTCATCAAACCGGCAGTTGGCTTCGCCTACTTCATGGCAACCAGCCTCTGAGTGCAGAGAAGCAATAACTGCAATACTCACCCTTTTAAAACACAAACACAAAATTAAACATGACATCTGTAAACCACAAATTCATACTTCATTACAAGGGGAAAGCATCTTTCAGCACTATTTCTTCACTTTGTGGGGAAAGTGGACGGGGCCTGCTGTGTGTCATATGATGGCGCAGAGCAAACCCCATCCTTGCCACAATTAAAAGTGGCAAAATGGCACAAAATGTCCCATGTGAAGAGGTCTTAGGACACCTCCCCCTTTTGGCTTCTGAATAGCCTGTTTCTGATTTTTTTGTGTTAATATTGTCATATACCAGACCACATAGCCACATAGATTTTTTTTTTCATACAGTGAAACATAGTTCAAAATGTCACATGGAACCCTGCCTTATATGGTGAGAGGCATTTAGTTGGCCTGTCTAACCTGGAGTTTTCTCTCTTACTCTGGACAATGATTCTCTGTGCTTTTGTACTGGAGTCTCTATAGGAGATTGAAGCAAAGGCCTTTTGACAGACAAACATGCTTTCCTATTGAGCTATGGCCCGTTTGAGCAAGTCTAACCAGCAAGTCAGTGAAGAGGAATAATGGGAGCTAAAATCCCACAAAACTTGGAAGGTCATTTAAGTCCATCTCTGGATGAAATGGTCCTTCTGAACTATTGCTTGCCATGCTTTCAGATCCTGCCAGCTGTTTTGTATTTTACTAGTCACCTGTGGAAAATGTGAGAGTGTGGGCTGAATGCCTCTACCTCATATGCATATTAATGTGAAGCATAATTTTGCAACATGATGACCTTGAAAAGATTAAACCTGTGTATGTGAACGTTGCACTGAGTACATCTAAAATATATTTTAGGTGAACTTCTGGCTCACATTTGATATGTCTGAAATAGCTCTCTATTGACTTGACTAATTTCTTACTTTCTGGATTAACCTTTTTAAAATCATATTTTATATTTTAAAAATGTACTTATAGCTGTGCAATTGTACCTTATAAACTTAGAGGAACTCTATGAAGCTGCCTTGGAGAGTATGGAGAAGTTTGGCAGAACTTGTAAACACCTTGTTTAAAAGATTCAATTTATAATTTGTTACCAGCACTTAACTCATAGGCATCTAAGTCCAGTTGGTGCTTGTTGTTCGTATTGGTCCAACAACCTCATCAGACAGGGCTTGGGAAGCATCCTAGGATACTTTCCCATCAGTCCAGCAATGGATGGGCACACTGCCCATCCCATGACGTTGCTGGACCTCCGGCAGAGGCCCTGCCTACAACTGGAGTGGAAGCATCATACAACACTTCCCTCCCAACATGGGCACCTGCCTGTTTTGTTCTGGTTCCAATGGAGCCAGCATGGATCTTCACCTCTCAGGTGACTTTTCCCATGTATGATGTGAGAAGTGTCACCATGAGGGAGTGCTGAGTGGGGTGACGGATTTGCTCTGCTGCTCCTCTGTTTTTTCGGTGAAGCCAGGAGAAGCAGGATCATGTAATATAAGGTCATATATTTTTTTCTGCTGGAGGTAGGAAATTGATTTGCTAAATTTGTCATGGATCTAAACCAGACATTCAGTAGTTTGGTACGATTCTTTAACAAAAAGACTCAATTATATTTATATAGGGGGGGAGGGGACGCTGATGGTGGCGCAGGGTGTTAAAGCGCTGAGCTGCTGAACTTGGAGACCGAAAGGTCCCAGGTTCAAATCCCGGGAGCGGAATAAGCGCCCGGTGCTAGCCCCAGCTCCTGTCAACCTAGCAGTTCGAAAACATGCAAATGTGAGTAGATAAATAAGTACCGCTCCGGCGGGAAGGTAACGGCACTCCATGCGGTCATGCCGGCCACATGACCTTGGAGGTGTCTACGGACAACACTGGCTCTTCGGCTTAAAAATGGAGATGAGCACCAACCCCCAGAGTCAGACATTACTGGACTTAACGTCAGGGGAAAACCTTTACCTTTTTATATTTATATAGGGAAAGACTCAAGTATATCTAGAGGTTACAACTACAAATGATGCTGTTGACAGTGACAATGACATTCTTGTCTGCTATCTAGGACATAAGGCAGTTTGCAAAGATAAAAATAGACACAGCTTCAAAAACAAACAAAAGTCCAAAAGCCATTAAACTATTAATAAAATTTAACTAATTCAAAATGATAATTAAAAACAACAAATAAAATACAAATAGACAAGTGTACTGCAATTATGAAATGAACATTAAATGGGAACTGCAGTCATCAGTGCCTATGCATCAGGATGTTTATATACCACCTCCATTATGAGACAGTATTCTCCTGTATATCAGTTGTTGGAGGACTTGGGGCAGAAGATGCCATTGCACTCAAGTCTTACTGGTGAGCCTCCCATGTGTAAGAGGTTATTCATCTGAAATTGCCCAATAATCTCATGATCTTAAGCTCAATTATCCTTAGACTGTGTAACTGTTTGTGTTGACCTTGCCCCTTGGCTAATAGCAATAGCTTGTATGTATGATTTACTTCTTCAAGCCTTGACTTTGGCCCATTCTTGCTTTTAATTTACTGTCTATACCAAGTACTCCTTCACCCCAAGGGAACTAACCCTGACACCAACAGTTAAAAAACTACCCCCCAGAGCTGGACATGCAAGAAGGTGACTTCTGGAATTTCCTACTGCCTGTGATAGTGGAGAACATGAATCAGATGCCATTGGCTGTCCAAGAGCCATGCCCGGCAACTTTGCTAGAGTGACTTAGACTTTACAAAGTTTCTTTCTGTGGTGTCTGAAAAACACCAAGAACATTTCTCTGGTATAGAATAAAGGGGATTTTAAATATATGTGTTCCATTCCAAATGGTCTCCTTGCTATCTCTTTGGACTGTCCTTAAATTGGGGCAATAGCACAATGAAACTGTATAAATATTTTTGAAATCTATGAAGCTGCTCAAAGTATGTACAGTTATTTACTTAATAGGCACATGCCACAATCACTTTATCTTTTATTCTTCCACTGTACATTTCAATTAACTTGATTGTAACATTTCACATTGTTTAGGGATGACATATATGTGCGACGTAGCGTCTGCACTTATCAATACCCATTAGTTTCACTGTTTCCCTTTATCTCTTGCACAGGGACTCTCTTCCTTGTCATTGCCTGGCAACTGGACTGCCAGACTTGATTGGATTGTTTGTTATTGTTGCTGCTTCTACATAAATAATATATTCAGTCCTCTGCTGCATTATCTACTTAAGTTAAATTTAACCTACAGGGGAAATTTGAATTGGTTGAGGGGTGAAGGCCTTTGGAGTCAGCCTATATTAAGTTAGACCCTTTTTCGTCCAACAGAAGTGGGAGAAGTTGAGTAAATGGAATTAACAGAATGCTTTATATATTAAAATTAAATTTGTTAACCAAAACTAATAGATACCTGGAAACTGACTGCAACAGGATGAACTGGGTTGCTCCAGAAGACTAAATGAATCAAACAGCTATGCTTAACTTTTTCAGTTGTCTTTTTCTTTTCTTATTTTTGAAATGATTATGACAGTTTTTCTCATTTGAGTGTAAAGGGAGAATCCACAAGAAATAATTAGTGTTCTGAACTATGCTCTCCTGTTGGGAAGAATCTTTATCCTAATTTTAAGCAAAGCAACTCAATTTGGTTGAATGAGGAGAGAAGTTAGACCTGACCTTCCTTACCTTTTCTGCTTTTTTCATTTTTACCCCTAGAGGAGGAAGTTAAAGTATTGCTGGGATTTGCATATTATGAAAATGTAAGAGTGATTAAAATGCTTGCAAGCAGTCGAGGGAAATGTGAATATATTTCCCCAAGTTTCTGTTCTAATTCAGACTTTCAAAATGATTTCACCCAGTTATTGGTTTTGACCCCATCCTCTATTTTTAGTTTTTAGTGGTGGTTGGTTGATCTTTATATAAAGTACTAGCTGTGCCCAGCCACACGTTGCTGTGGGGTTGTCTGGTGGTGTTGGTGAGAAATTGTTGAGGTAGTGGTGGTATTGAATGTCTGTTGTATGGTAGTCTTTATGTTTAGTATGCACACTGAAGTGGATTATATGGCAGTGTGGAGTCAAGATAATCCAGTTCAAAGCAGATAATATAAGATTCTAAATGAGTTATATAGCTGTGTGGAAGGGTCTTGAGTCTATACTGTCATATAATCCAGTTAAAATCTGATAATCTGTGGAAGAGGCCTAAGTGAGGCCTAACTGTGCCTGTCCCCTGGGCTGAGTAGGTTGCTAGGAGACCAAGTGGGTGGAGCTTAGCCTTCAAACTGGCAGCAATTGGATAAAAACTATTATTCCTCTCCCTGTAATTAGGACTTTATTTTTCTTTTCTTTTTGTTGTATCAACCTAGAGCCGTGAATGATGGGTTGTGTTGTCAAATTTCGAGGTTGGGGGGCCTGTAGTTTTGTTGTTTTGTCCGCTGCCCTGATGCCATCACTCTTTTTTATATATAGAAGAATAGGGGATGTTGTTGGTCAGCAACTATCGTGGTTTCTGGGCAGCTTAGTTAGTAATGGGTCAGTGAAAATGTAGTCCAATGGCATCTGGAGAGCTTGGTTATTATTTTCTATCTCTGGTACAGTAGAGTCTCACTTATCCAAGACTCACTTATCCAAGGTTCTGGATTATCCAAGGCATTTTTTTAGTCAATGTTTTCAATATATCATGATATTTTGGTGCTAAATTCTTAAATACAGTAATTACAACATAACATTACTGCGTATTGAACTACTTTTTCTGTCAAATTTGTTGTATAACATGATGTTTTGGTGCTTAATTTGTAAAATCATAACCTAATTTGATGTTGAATAGGCTTTTCCTTAATCCCTCCTTATTATCCAAGATATTCGCTTATCCAAGGTTCTGCCGGCCCGTTTAGCTTGGATAAGTGAGACTCTACTGTATATTGAGAAGGATACCAGATGGTTTGTGTGTTATATTCAGTTTGTTATGAGTGAGTGGGAGAGGTAATCGAGGGGATCAAAAGTAAATCCCAATATATGGAATAATAACAATGAACTATTAGCAGATGAAAGACCTTTCCAATTGCCACTGCCATGGCCTCAGAAGGAGAGAAGGAGAGGCAGTATCTGTTGAACCTAATTGTCTTCTACTCTGCCATTCCTTTTCCTTGTGTGTCTTGTCATAATCACATTGTAAGTCTGAGGGCAGCAGACCATTTTGATGCCAATGATAGAAACAAGTACTGTATATTGACAATATAGATTGAAAAAAGCTAGTACTCTTCCTCTCCATAGACATCATCTCAATTGGCCATGTCAATTGTTTTCCTTTTATTATAACAATAGCTGTGCCCAGCCACGCGTTGCTGTGGCAAAGTATGGTGGTATGGGAAATAAAGTATTGAGGAATTGGTGGTAGTTAAGGTAAAGGGTAAAAGTTTTCTCCTGACATTAAGTCCAGTTGTGTCCGACTGCACACTGAAGTGGATCATATGGCAGTGTGGAGTCAAGATAATCCAGTTCAAAGCAGATAATATAAGATTATAAATGGGTTATATAGCTGTGTGGAAGGGCCTTGAGTCTACACTGCCATATAATCCAGTTCAAATCTGATAAATCTGTATTTTATAGGCAGTGGGGAAGAGCCCTAAGTGAGGCCTAACTCTGCCTGTCCCCTGGGCTGTGTGGGTTGCTAGGAGACCAAGTGGGTGGAGCTTAGCCTTCTAACTGGCAGCAATTGGATAAAAACAATTATTCCTCTCCCTCTAATTAGGATTTTATTTTTCTTTTCTTTTTGTTGTATGAACGTAGAGGCATGGATGAGGGGTTGTGCTGCTAAGTTTAGTGTTTCTAGGATGTGTAGTTTTGTTGTTTTGTCCTAGGCCAAAATTTCATTACCCTTTTATATATATAGATGCTTTGTTCTCAGAATCATCTTGTTTCAGTAATTCAGTTATGATTAACCATATCGTTGATGGCAGAAAAATATAATTTTCCGACTTCTCTGGTAGTCTGCTGTGGAATATAGTGTCCTTCCCGCACATTATTTTCCTGATTTTCTCCATCCCCAAAAAGCTGTGGAGAAATACTTCCTTTATAAAGAGATCATCAGTAGGAAGATCTGGAGTCTGGGAGTTGCAGATTCTTCAGAGTTGTACTCACAAGAAGAAACCTTTCAAAGATTTTGAAAAAAAAACTCTGAAGGGAGAGAAAAAGTAGATGAGTCGACCTTCTTCTGTTTTCATGGAATTTTCCTGAGTTTCACATTGGGAGGATACACACTGTCCAAAACAGTCTTTATTAACCTGTCACTTCACACATTTCTGAAGTCATAACTCAGGTCATCCTTAATTAACATAATCATTTTGGGCGAATTATTTATTTATTTATTTATTTATTTACAGCATTTATATTCCGCCCTTCTCACCCCGAAAGGGACTCAGGGCGGATCACATTACACATATAGGCAAACATTCAATGCCTTTTAACATAGAACAAAGACAAGACAAACATAGGCTCTGAGCGGGCCTCAAACTCATGACCTCCTGGTCAGAGTGATTCATTGCAGCTGTTTGCAGCTGGCTTGCTCTCCAGCCTGCGCCACAGCCCGGGCCCGGATGGAAAATGCAATACCAAATATCTGGAAGAAACAATACTAGAGAATTTGATCTGTAGAGCCACTTAACTAAAAATATTAGTCTCTGCAGTGAGTTGAACTGGAGCTCTCAATAGCTAAGCTCCAGTGCAGGATCTTCAGTACAATCTCGGCTGAATTTATGCCACATGGTTTGTTAACAAAATTTTGTTCCCTGTATCAGTATTTAGGTTGCAATAAAAGTGGACCTAGAAGTCAATCATTTTCCCACCCCAACCCAACTTACAACAATATAAGCTTCAGTCAGTGCTAGTCTTGCAACCTCATAAGATGGGCTTATTTGCCTGTCATACACTACTTCCTCTCCACTTTTGACATGAAAACCATTATGTGATTCACAGGGACTTCCAACCGGGTTTTGTGCCAAAAAAGGAAAGCAACCGTCATACACGGTGGCAACACGGGAGGCTTCTCATGTTGCCTAAGGAGCAATTGGGGGGAGGGGAGCTAGGTGGGATGGGGGTCAAGGTAAGGTGGGCAATGTGGGGCGTAAAGCGAAGTATTCTCCATGCCCTATCATGGAACCCCAAGGATTGGCTACAATACGTTCGTAATGAGATCATTTACATAGATCATTTGTAATGGCAGCTCTGGGGCCATGTGTTGAACACCCAGGACCTTTTCCACATCACTTGATCACTCTGGATGGGTGTTCAAACAGCATAAATTGCCTATCTTAACAGCTTCCAGAAATGGCAGCTCATCTTTAAAATAGGTTGCAGAACCATTTCTCACTGTTCCACATTTTTTTTTAAGCAAACCCTCATTTTTAAAATGAAAACTAAACTTCAGACCATGCATTTTGGGAATGCATGTGTGATTCTTGGTGTGTCCCAGGGGCAGACATTTATCTCCTCGCCACAGTTACTCATCCATGATTTATGTTATAACCATACTCTTACCTCTTGTTGCCCAGTAAAAACTCATTTCTATTGACCCGCTTTTATGATTTTTCATTTCATAATCTTAGCCAAGAAATTGGGTGCTACAAGACAATGAATTAGCAGATGGTATCTCATTTTACGGATAAGCAAATGATAACATTGCTCAAGGTCGCAATCTGTAATTTATACTGTAAAATACCATATACGTCTGCTCCAAATTCTGGATTGCTTCATTTAACTTTTACTTTATTGTTATAATTGATGAAAAGAAGAAGAGAGAAATTAATGTGGAGGGAGAAGCTGTTCTGTGGGGGTTGGGTGAGCTCAGAAAAAGTTTATTTCTTTTGACGCTGTAAAAAGGGGAATTGGATGATTTCTTCAGCCAACATGACTCTTGAAATTTAGTATCAAAGCATTACTTCTACACATTTTTCAAGGTCTGGTACAAAGTTATACACCCTAAAAGTCAGCCCTGCAAAAAAAAAACACTGCATTGTGTCCAACCAGCAATAATATGAGTAGGGGGTCCCGGGTCTCAGAGCTTTGTACAGTAGAGTCTCACTTATGCAACATAAATGGGCCAGCAGAACGTTGGATAAGAGAATATGTTGGATAATAAGGAGAGATTAAGGAAAAACCTATTAAAAATCAAATTAGATTATGATTTTACAAATTAAGCACCAAAACATCATGTTATACAACAAATTTGACAGAAAAGGTAGTTCAATACGCAGTAATGCTATGTAGTAATAACTGTATTTACAAATTTAGCACCAAAATATCACAATGTATTGAAAACATTGACTACAAAAATGCGTTGGATAATCCAGAACGTTGGATAAGCGAATGTTGGATAAGTGAGACTCTACTGTACTTTTATGTGATCTTCAGGACAAGGGCAAAGAATCCTAGAGCAGAGGTATGGCTTTGAAGTATGTACATATAAACACCTTTCATTTGTTAAGACTTAATGTTTTCTTTAAGACTATATAGCTATGATTGGTGCTTAATATACCATACTTAATGACATCACACCTTGACAAGGGATCTTGCAACCTGACCTGCCACTTATGACGTCAATGCCATAACCTAGGCCTTAGGTTATGGAATGGAAATCACAAGCTGGAGATAGTCTTCACTTTGCAATCTTCAATGAATCATGCCTCAGTAACATTATCACATCAGTCCTACACATCAATCCATGTCAGTGACCTGACATGGACTGTACGTGATGGGGTGAACAGAATCTGTATGATAAGCTATCTGATCTAGCCATCCAGGCCTCATCTACACTGATGACTTAAAGCAGTTGGAAGCTAAATGTGTTGTTAAAGGTTTTCATGGTTGTTGAAGGTTGTTGTGTGTTTTCTGGGCTGCATGGCCATGTTCCAGAATTATTCTCTCCTGATGTTTCGCCCACATCTATGGCAGGCATCCTCAGAGGTTGTGAGGTATATTGGAAAAACTAGGAAAGGAAGGTATATATATACACACACACACACACATACACACCCTGTTTCCCCTAAAATAAGACATCCCCAGAAAATAAGACCTAGTAGAAGTTTTGCTGAATTGCTAAATATAAGGCCTTCCCCGAAAGTAAGACCTAGCAAAGGTTTTGTTTGGAAACATGCCCACCGAACAGAACACCAGAGCATGCAGGATCGGTAAATGTACGTACCATAGAGTGTTGTACATGGAAATAATGGTAGTAACAAGAAATTCTTGATAAGATTCACAGTTTGTCTGGTTATGCTGGTTTGTGATGACAACTACTGTACAGTATATAATAAATGTTCATTTTTTTGTTCAACAATAAATGTGAATTCTTCTTCATGGAAAAATAAGACATCCCTTGAAAATAAGACCTAGAGCATCTTTGGGAGCAAAAATTAATATAAGACACTGTCTTATTTTCGGGGAAACACGGTATATATATATATGAGTTCTTTCTCCTACCCTGGATCTTCCATATATATATATATGGAAGATCCAGGGTAAGAGAAAGAACTCTTGTCTGTTGGAGGCCAGTGTGAATGTTGTAATTAATCACCTTGATTAGCATTAATGGCCTTGCCAGTTTCATATCCTGACTTCCTCCTGCCTGGAGGAATCTTTTGTTTGGAGGTGTTAGCTGCCCCTGATGGAATCATGTCTGGAATTCCCCTGTTTCCAGAGAATTCTTTTTTATTTACTGTTCTGATTTTAGAGTTTTTAAAAATACTGGTAAATAAAGGAGTACTTCAATCAGGATAACAGAATTGGCTTTGAGGAAAACGAAACAATATGGGATAGAATAATGAAATCAGATAAGAAAATAATATCGAAATTATACAATAAACTTTTGGAATGGTCAACGTCAACGGAAGGAGTAAAAGACTGTATGAGCTTGTGGGCAAAGGATGTAGGCCACACGATAATGTTAGAAGACTGGGAAAAAATGTGGAAAATTAAAAATAAATGGACATATGCACAGGATTTAAAGGAAAATTGGATCAAGATGATGTATAGGTGGTACATTACACCCCAAAAATTGGCGAAAATGTACCCAAAACTGAGTGACAAATGTTGGAAATGCGAAGAAAAAATGGGGACATTTATACACATGTGGTGGAACTGCAGAATGGCTAAGAAATATTGGTCAGAGATTCATGAAGAGATACAGAAAATCTTAAAGGTAAAAATTCGATTGAAGCCAGAATACTACTTGCTGGGTATAATCGATGATAAAATGGCAGAAAACAAAGAGAAACTCTTTCACTTCTTATCAACGGCGGCCAGGATCAATTACGCCAAGGTGTGGAGATCAAAGGAGAAACCAACAATAGATCAATGGATTTTGAAGATAATGGATATTATGAACATGGACGTACTGACTCAAACACTAAAACACTTCCAAGGAATGAAATGCAAAAAAACAGACTGGTCATCATTAAAGAAATATATGTTGCAAAGGAAAAGGAAAATGATAATAACGATCTAGAAGAGAAAGTAAGAATGATATAAAGCAAGGTCTAGACAAGAGTAGGGGAAGCCACAGTGAATATTAACGATGCGAAAAGTATAGACCGCAAAGGAGGAGATTGGAAGTTGACGAAACCCCTCACCCCCCCCCCCCAGTTCCCCGTACCCCATTATCCCTGGAAACAGACACATAGTACAGAGTAGATAGACCCATAGAGTAGTTCTATCCATTCCTACTTTCCTATCCCTATGATTGTTCCCCCACTTTTTAATGTATTTTTTTTTTGAAAAGAGGTTTCACAATAAAAATTTACTTGAAAAAAAAAATATTGGTAGCCAGATTTTGTTCATTTTCTTAACTTGTTGTATGTTTTCTATTGTATTGGAAACTGCCCTCAGCCCCTTGAGGAGATAGGGCGGTATATAAATGAAGTTTTATTTATTTATTTATTTATTATTTTCATGGTTTCCTCCTTTCTGTTGAAATTGTCCACATGCTTGTGAATTTCAGTGGCTTCTCTCTGTGTTGTGACATTATAGTTGTCAGAATGGTCCAGCATTTCTATGTTCTCAAATAATATACTGTGTCCAGGTTGGTTCATCAAGTGCTCTGCTATGGCTGACTTCTCTGGTTGAGTTAGTCTGCAGTACCTTTCATGTTCCTTGAATCATGTTTGGGCAATGCTGTGTTTGGTGGTCCCTATGTAGACTTGTCCACAGCTGCATGGTATACGGTAGACTCCTGCAGAGGTGAGAGGATCCTTAGTTGGAAGCTAGCTTCAAACTGTGGTGGTCAGATAACAAACTCCTGAAAAAGTGCATGAAAGATAGCCCTGAATGTGCATTAGTTCTCAGTGGTTAGTATAATCACCATTTGGGCCTCAAATTGGTTCCATGATTTTCAGTATAATTATATTTACAGCAAAACAACATTCTTCAATATTGGTTTGAAACTGGTCAGTGTAGATGGGCCCCCCAGTTACTATTAGAATGGTTTGAGGCATGCATATATTCTCCTGCTTTCAGAATAAATCCCCTGGGCTATGCTTCTCACCAGTTCTGTGTTGGTTTAATGAGGTTGTCCCTGACTTCTGTCAAAGAATGGGCTCAAGGCATTTTCCACTTGGATCTAGATAGCAAGCTGAAAGAAAATGTTATACAATCATTCAAGCATAGCAATGAAATTCAAAGTTACATTTTAAAAGCAATTAAATCTTGTTGCTTACATTGATTGATGATTGAGTGATTGAAGAATATCCCGCAGTGGTTGTTTGCTGCAGTGCTGAACAATGTAATTTGTTACATTACTCATTGGTTTCCTGTCTTCTATTAATAAAATAACGTCTCTCTTATTCATTACAGTATTTTCAAAATGTAACTTTGTTGAGCCTCAAAGTATATAGGTAGCTATAGCTAGTTATGTCTTGGAGTTTTAACTCAAATTTCAGTTAAAAAATGTTGGGCTTATAGGAGCCCCGGTGGCGAAGTGCGTTAAAGCACTGAGCTGGAGACCGAAAGGTCCCAGGTTTAAACCCCAGGAGCAGCATGAGCGGCCGCTGTTAGCTCCAGCTCCTGCCAACCTAGCAGTTCAAAAACATGCAAATGTGAGTAGATCAATAGGTACCGATCCGGCGGGAAGGTAACGGCGTTCCATGCAGTCATGCCAGCCACATAACCTTGGAGGTGTCTATGGACAATGCCGGCTCTTTGGCTTAGAAATGGAGATGAGCACCAACCCCCAGAGTCAGACATGACTGGACTTAACTTCAGAGGAAACCTTTACCTTTTTATAGGAGAACTAGCTGTACCCGGCAACGCGTTGCTGTGGCAAAGTATGGTGGTATGGGAGATAAAGTATTGAGGAATTGGTGGTAGTTAAGGTATAGGGTAAAGGTTTTCTCCTGACATTAAGTCCAGTTGTGTCTGACTGCACACTGAAGTGGATTATATGGCAGTGTGGAGTCAAGATAATCCAGTTCAAAGCAGATAATATAAGATTATAAATGTGTTATATAGCTGTGTGGAAGGGCCTTGAGTCTACACTGCCATATAATCCAGTGCCAATTAGATAATCTGTGGAAGAGGCCTAAGTGAGACCTAACTCTGCCTGTCCCCTGGGCTGAGTGGGTTGTTAGGAGACCAAGTGGGTGGAGCTTAGCCTTTTAACTGGCAGCAATTGGATAAAAACAATTATTCCTCTCCCTCTAATTAGGACTTTATTTTTCTTTTCTTTTTGTTGTATGAACGTAGAGGCATGGATGAAGGGTTGTGCTGCCAAGTTTAGTGTTTCTGGGATGTGTAGTTTTGTTGTTTTGTCCTAGGCCAAAATTTCATTACCCTTTTATATATATAGATGAGATTCAGCATCTGGGACAGCTTTTTTCAGTTCAGACTAAAACATGAAATCGGTCAATTGTCCCATTAACAAGGAAGCCTGCTGTACAGATGACTTTAATACTGTCTCATTACTTCTAAACACTGTTTGTTCCATGGGTCAGCTCATTCACACTCATCAGCCCAGAGCACAGAAAAAATGAACTTTTCCAAGCTCTGCAGCAATCTACAAATGTTTCTATAATTGAATCTGGATAATGCTTTGGTGCCCAAATATAACTAAATCCTCTGCTGTTTTGATGTCTCCACTTTGCCTGGTTTCTCGATATATCATATAATAGCCTCTGTCAACTGAAAGATAATTTAAGATCAAAACCTGAATTTGGCTCATTTTAGCCAAGCTGCATAGAGCATGTGGCATCACCAGCCCACTCTGCCTGGTGGCTTTGTTTTACTGAGCCAGCAGGGGCTTGACCTCAAACGAACATCTTGCTCCAGGGCACTTGTAAATTGCTACCCCCTGCTTCCTGAAACAAGCTGATATGGCATATAGGACAGAGGGCAGGAGCTGACACATGGTGAGAATAGATAGCATAGGACAAGCCAATAAAATGCAGGCCAAATGGGCTCTGCTGTCTATTCCCACTTAGGCCTACTCCAGTCTTGCTAATGAAATCTGAATTGCATGTGATGGGTGCAGAATAGAGCGAAGTCGTGATGATGTTTAGTACTGAGAAGCTCACCATAGGGAATCATGGAGTGCTCATTAATTTGAGGACCATGCTGAGCACCAAGCAGTAAACCTCTAAACAGTTCCATTTGTCAAGTTAAGGCTCATTTCAGATAAATACCTGGAAGTATAAATGCTTGCTCTATAGAGCTGATGCTGCAAACATTTGCTCGCAAGCAAAGGTTTTCCTTCAAATGCAGTAGTGTTGGTGTTTACTGATATAAGAAGCATTTCTATGTTAGAGTTTGGATACTTACTTTTTGGAACTTCCAAAATGTTCTAGTCAGCTTAACTAGCAAAACACTCATATTGAGCTGGGAGGAGACCAAGGACCCTTCCACACAGCCATAGGTAAAGGTAAAGGTTTCCCCTGACGTTAAGTCCAGTCATGTCTGACTCTGGGGGTTGGTGCTCATCTCCATTTCTTATATATATAATGTTTATTTATTTTCATTCATTCAAATATACATACATTGCAAGTGTTTGTTGCATACAGTGCAATACGTTCATCTATTAGTCTTTCATAATCATTTCTCAGACAATATATTTTCAATAAGGGGTAGTGCTCATCTCCATTTCTAAGCCGAAGAGCCGGCGTTGTTCATAGACATCTCCAGATCATGTGGTCGGCATGACTGCATGGAGCGCCGTTACCTTCCCACCAAAGCGGTACCTATTCATCTACTCACATTTGCATGTTTTCGAACTGTTAGGTTGGCAGGAGCTGAGGCTAACAGCGGGTGCTCATTCCGCTCCCGGCATTTGAATCTGGGACCTTTTGGTCCGCAAGTTCAGCAGCTCAGCGCTTTAACACACTGTGCCACCGGGGGCATATAACCCAGAATATCCAGGCAGAAAATCCCACAATATCTGCTTTAATAATAATAATAATAATAAGTTTATTTGTATCCCGCCTCCATCTCCCCCAAAGGGGACTCGGGGCGGCTTACAGCAAAATCAAAATACAAACAATGATAAAATATAAAACATCAGGAAAAAACAAAACCAATAAAAAATAATAATAATAATAATAATATACACAATAAGTTAAAAACACAACACAGAATTAAAACATCAGGTTAAAAACAATGAGGTTGCAATAGTGGAAAAGCAAAGTGTACGGTGCACATTATGGGTAACAAATTCATAAATAGATAAAGTGCATTAGAATCATTTAAGGTCACATTAGGTACGGTAGGGAGGAGTCCTGAGTAATATCAATCAATCAGGAATCGGGAAGAGCGACCAGTGCAAAAGGTCGAGGAGCATAATAATTGTGATGGAAAAAAGATGATCTTAACCAAAGGCCTGAGTGAAAAGCTAAGTTTTCAGACTCTTCCGAAATGCCATCAAGGTGGGGACTTGCCCTGATCTCCCTAGGCAGCGAATTCCATAACCGGGGGGCCACTACAGAGAAGGCCCTGTTCCTCGTCCCCACCAACCGTGCTTGCGATGCTGGCGGAAGCGAGAGGAAGGCCTCCCCCGAAGACCAAAGAGACCGTACAGGTTCGTAGGGGGAGAGACGATCCCGAAGGTAGATGGGTCCCAAACTGTTTTGATCTTTATCACCAGCACTTTGAATTGGGTCCGGAAAATAAGCGGCAGCCAGTGGAGCTCCTTAAACAGGAGGGTTGACCGCAAACTGTATTGGGCTCCTGTTAGAACCAAGGCTGCCGAGCGCTGAACTAATTGAAGTTTCCAGGCCGTCTTCAAAGGCAGCCCCACGTAGAGCGCATTGCAATAATCCAATCTAGACGTAACTAAGGTGTGAACCACCATGGCCAAGTCAGACTTCACGAGGTATGGTCGCAGCTGGCGCACAAGTTTTAGTTGTGCAAAGGCCCTCCCGGCCACCGCCGACACCTGAGCTTCAAGTGTCAGCGATGAGTCCAGGAGGACCCCCAAGCTACGGACCTGCGCCTTCAGGGGGAGTGAGACCCCGTCAAGCACAGGTTGCCACCCAATACCCCGATCAGACATGCGACTGACCTGGAGGACCTCTGTCTTGTCGGGATTAAGCTTCAGCTTATTCACCCTCATCCAGCCCATCACAGCTGCCAAGCACTGGTTCAGTATCTGGGGGGCTTCCTTGGAGTTTGGTGGAAAAGAGTAGTAGAGTTGGGTGTCATCTGCGTAGAGATGGCACCGCACTCCAAAACTCCGGATGACCTCCGGATGCTTTGAACTGGGTTTTCTGAATCCACACTGCCATATATTCTAGTTTAAAGCAGATAATGTGGGATTTTATTCAGCTGTGTGGAAGGGACCCAATAGTTACGAACATATATTGCCCTCCAGATGTGTTCAACTACAGATCCCACTAAATTGGCTGGTTTGATTCAAATGGGAACCCACTATATCTAGAGCAGGGTTTCTCAACCTGGGGGTCAGGACCCCTGGGGGGGGTGCAAGGGGGCTACAGAGGGGTTGCCAAAGACCATCAGAAAACAAATATTTCTGATGGTCTTAGGCCACCCCTTTGGCAGAGAAGGCTGAAGATCTTTCCACCTGTCCTTTGGCCCAATTCTATTGTTGGTGAGGTCCAAGGGGCTCTTTGATTGTAGGTGAATTATAAATCCTAGCAACTACAACTCCTAAATGCCAAGGTCTACTTTCCCCCAAAATCCACCAGTGTTCATAGTTGGGCATATTAAGTATTTATGCCAAGTTTGGTCTAGATCCATCATTGATTGAGTCTAGAGTTCTCTCTGGATGTAGGTGAACTACAACCCCAAAACTCAAGGTCAATGTCCACCAAACCCTTCTAATATTTTCTGTTGGTCATGGGAGTTCTGTGTGCCAAGTTTGGTTCAATTCCATTGTAGGTGGATTTCAGAATTCTCTTTGATTGTAGGTGAACTATAAATCCCAGCAAGTACAACTCCCAAATAGCAAAATCAATCCCCCTCAACTCAACCAGTATTCAAATTTGGGTGTATCAGGTATCTGTGCCAAATTTGATCCAGTGAATGAGAATACATCCTGCATATCAGATATTTACATTATGGTTCATAACAATAGCAACATTACAGTTATGAAGTAGCAATGAAAATAATGTTATGGTTGGGGGTCACCACAACATGAGGAACTGTATTAGGGGGTCATGGCATTAGGTGGAGGACCACTGATCTTGGGGATCCCAGATTGCAGATTAGTTTGTAATATTGAAAAAAAAATCTGCACTACTCTGTTGCCTTCTCGGTATCCCAGAACACAAATAGTTGCCAAATGAGTAAATGTTGCACACAGGGAATCCTGTTCAAATGTATTCCATTGCTTTTTTTCAATATGAGTAAAATCTGTTCTGACAAAATGTACTAACTTTGTTTTTGGGGGTTCATTGATAGAATCAGAGAAGCAAATGAAATAACGTGTTGTCAAAGGCTTTCATAGCCGGGATCACAGGGTTGTTGTATGTCTTTCGGACTGTGTGGCCATGTTCCAGAAGTATTCTCTCCTGACGTTTCGCCCACATCTATGGCAGGCATCCTCAGAGGTTGTGAGGTATGGATGAACCCTATCCATACCTCACAACCTCTGAGGATGCCTGCCATAGATGTGGGCGAAACATCAGGAGAGAATACTTCTGGAACATGGCCACACAGCCCGAAAGACGTACAACAATCAAATGAAATAAGATGGAGAAATCAGAAAGTAGAATACTGTTGTCCTCCAAAACTACAACAGATTATAATTTTAATTTTAACAGATTATACTTTTAACAGACAATAATTTTAAGGGCAACCTGTGATCATTTATAATGCTCCAAAACTACAACAGATTATAATTTTAATTTAACAGGTTATAATTTTAACAGAAAATAATTTTAAGGGCAACCTGTGATCATTTATAATGCTCCTGAGCACTATGAATTATAATATAATATCCCCCTGAATCTTCCAGGAGAACTCAGGGAGATGTAATCTAAATAAATAATTTCAAAACTCCAGACATGCGTATTAGAAGCTGGTAATTCTAGACTTGTGGGACATAGGTTAAAAACTCTGGTGAGTCCTCATTAGGGGAGAGAGAATGGGAAATGTAGGGCTGCTGTTCTTTGGGAAGGTTCATCTGTCAGCACTGATAATCTAACCAGGGAACCCTTCTGAACTTGTACAGAACCTTGCGACTTACCTGACCGTGAATTGAAAACAAGGGCAAATGTATGACATCAATTCAATAGGATAAATTAATATGCAGCACGATGAATGCAGGAAGCCTACTAGCCCTATCCTTCTACCCTATGCACTCCCAAACACTGATGGGACCCCATTCACTCTCCCTGAAAGTCTAACTGACCAGAACACAATTTTGCTGTCTCGGGGCTCACAAATCTGTGTCCTCTGATTTAGCATAATTTAAGATACCCAAAAGGAAACACTCTATGGTAGGCAACATTTCAGCCTATATAACGTGACTTCCAGTTAGCATTTATTATCTACTTCTGAATTTGCATTTAATATTGAAATATGGCCGCTGGGAAGCATTGCGTGTCACTGTGGAAATTTTCTGCTGCCGTTGCATTTCTACTCCATGGATTATGAACTCCATTAAAGGTCAGGGAAAGAAAACTAATTTATGTCTCATTAATTAGCAACATGGAAATAGGAAATATTTCTTAAGGCCCACCTCCCAAAATTCACTGCAAAGGCAGTACAATTAGCCATAATTTAGCAGACTCGCCTCTTAATCTGGCTGTACGATAAAGAGTTGCCTCCCAGCAGTTAGTATAATTCTATGATGAAATTCAGATTTTTCTGGCATATTAATACATATTCTGGACTTTCTAAAGTTTGCACTATGAGGAGATGATCTGGACAACCAAGCCAAGGAGAGAAGGGGAGAGGGGAGGAGGAGGAGAAGAAACACCAGAAGAACCACTAGCTCCCTTTTATGGATTGGTTTTAAGTCAATATTTTATATTGCTTTCTTTGAGGGGGGGTGTAACACCCCTAGGCAGCACGAACACTGGGAACCAACACGGAGGCCAATAAACAATCTAATATCTTTATTAAAGCAATAAAAGTTTCAAACAAAAATAAGCAGAATAGATAGTCAAACAGTTGACCTTTTTAGAAAAGATCAGAATTAGTCCAAAGAATGAAAGTTTTATGTCCAATATTAGAGTCCAAAATCCAATAACCGAAACACCGAAAAGTTTGAGTGGGGAAAGGAGCAAAGTTCCTCAGGAAAGTACTTGAAATAATAGTCCAGAACAAGGTTTCAAGGCAAGGCAAGGCTGTTCATGGTGGATCTGAAATGCAGTCCAAACTTGGCAAGGGATGAGCCGCTACACCCGGTCTACTCAAGAGTAAGCGCGCCAACAGGCTGCTTAGAAGCTCAGGATCAAGAGACGATGTATTCTTCCATTAGAAGTCCAGTTGACACCGCAACAGAGATTCTCTGCGCAGAACTTTTATTGAAGTCCAAAAGCTTCCCCTAAGCAGGTGTGTGACTCCTCAAATGTTCCCAAGAGAACGAGCTGCTAACAATAAGGCGCCAGATGCCTGCCTCCTCAATTCTTCCCAGGAGAACTGGCTTAGCCACAATCTCCTCGCTCCGCTAATCTCATACTTCTCCTTAAACTTTGTCTTCGAGAGTGATCTGTTTGGAAAGTAGCCCTTCTATCAAATTCTAAACTCTCCGGAGATCCGGGAAGAGCCGGCAACATTTCAAGGGCATTCCTAATTGGCTCTGGCTCAGCAGTGTCAACAGGAGACATTTGGAAAGGGATTGAATCTTGCTGAGGTGGGAAAAAAACCCAAATTCTCTTCATTTTGATCCGCAATGGCTGCTGGATCAGGGGCCAAAGGTACCTGAGACATCACAAGGGGGGATCTGCCTTTTGAGCGCTTTTCAACTTTTTCCTCCTATTTGCCTTAAAAACAACAACAAAGATGTAATTTTTGTTGTTAAAAGAATAATGCAACGTAGTTATCATAGGGATGGCATTTGCTTTGCTGCATTGGCTGCACATCCCAAGGCAAATTGAAGCAGTTTTGGCTGGACAATTAATATAAAGCACCTGCAACATAACAAATGAATCTTCTTCACATATTCTTAAATCCTCAAAACTTTCTGCCTCCATTTTTCAAAGCATGCATTAATAATAAGGTGAAGGGCGGATACATGCATGCTGCACAGATAAAACACCACAAAGCCCCTTTTACTGGACAGATTGCATGACACACAAGGGAGAAACAAAGCTGGTGGCAAATCAGCATTCTGCTTGCTTACATGTCTGTTTCTGCATCTCCCAGCAGACACACTTTCACACTGGGTGAGACCTTGACTTACTTTCACGATCATAAAGCCTGCTTTTCTTAAGAAAACAGGCAAGTTTTTAGGCCTGAGTTTGCAAAATGATATGTGAGAAGGTGATGCCAGTTGCTTTGAGCAATTAATTTCTTGAGTAACTTTAGTAGATGTGGGGACTGTAATTTCATTCTCTGTGGATCTCAAATTAATCCCCAATTCCAAGGCAGATAAGAGAACCTGTTTACTTCAGTCCTAGATATAATTATGCTGTAAAGTTGGCCCTCTGTGTCCATGGATTCAACCATTGATGGCCTGAATAATTTTTAAAAATCCCAAAAGCAAAGCTTGATTTGCCATTTTATACAAAGAACATAATTTTACTGTTTTATTGTATATGGTATAACATCGATTTGGGGTCCTGGAACACAATCCCTGCAGATACAAAGGGCCTGCCGTGTAGGACCATCCAATTCTACCCAATCCACTTTATGTAAAGCCATCCAATATTTTATTTTATGGTATATTTGATGGGAATAACCTCCCTTCACACAGCCCAAAAGACATACAACAACCCTGAGATCCCGGCCATGAAAGCCTTCGACAACACAACCTGCCTTCACATTTGCTCTTTAAAGCTCCCAAGTCAAATTATGAGTTCTACTTATGGAGATAAATGCTTTTGTTTCGATCTTAAGAATAAGTGTCTCTGACACTCAATATGTTTGGCACATTTTTTTAGAAGAGCTATTTGTAGTGTTATGGCCTGTTCAGTGGAAAACGTGTTTTATTTATTGGGAGAAATAAGGTAAGGATCGTTCTGGAAGGAATGAGATCATTTCACAGATCCAAAGACTCTCATTTGGGTTTTCTTGCTGTTGAAAAAGAGAGAGAGAGATGCTATTTTACAATGCCATTGCATATAATGGCACTTAAGTGTCCATAGATTTTTGATATCCATGAGCAGTCCCAAAACCAATCCCACTGCAGTTTGAATCTGGATGTATGCAAAGTATGCTTTGGCTCATATTGCTCACTTTTACTTCATGGCCCTGTTCATAAACCATGAAATGCAGAAGTATCAGGGGAGAGATATTACTAGAAGGTTACATATAAAACTGAACAATATAACAGAAACATACTTTGAAGTGTGTGTTGTATAGACATATATTTCCAGTATGGGGTGACTAAAGTTGTCTGTTGTATATACAATCATTGGCAAATCCAAGTTTTTTGTTGCATGATATATGCAATGGTTTTTAACCCATGTCTATATCTGACTCTTCTCCTGCCAACCTAGCAGTTCGAAAACATGCAAATGTGAGTAGATCAATAGGTACTGCTCCAGCAGGAAGGTAACGGTGCTCCATGCAGTCATGCCGGCCACATGACCTTGGAGGTGTCTACGGACAACGCCGGCTCTTCACCTTAGAAATGGAGATGAGCACCAACCCCCAGAGTCGGTCACGACTGGACTTATCGTCAGGGGAAAACCTTTACCTAACCATATCTGACTCTTGCTGAGTTTCAGGGCCATACGTGCACATTTCTGAACATCAAATGTGATCCTGCTAAACATATTAACATTTTCCAGCAGTTCAGTTTGGATCTGACAACAGCAGAACTAGGAAAAGCTACCAGAAAACTAAATAGGGACTGTTTGTATATCTCAGATCTAACTATAACAGCTAACTTCCATCTCTAGCTTTGTTAAAACGGATGCGATAAACAAGGCCCAGCTTATTGTTACTGCAGTGAATGCTTGTAAAATAAAAATTAATGGCCTTGAGACAATTGTTCCATTATATGAATAGAAGAAATCCATGTAGTAAAACTGTTTGGTTTCTTCCACTTGACAGCTGTGTCTGAATAACTCCTAAGTGAGTGAAAGGAAAAAGAACACAGCTCTTGTTATGAGCAGACAAGAGCAATTCACATCTGCAAAATTGATAGTTATTATAAAGTGTTTTACGTATAAGCTTGTGATCCAGTGACAGACTTAGTAGTGAATTGTAGCATTGCTGTTTTGAATGGATTTGGTGCTGGTTCATGCATTAGGTCCTCAATGGAGTATCATGTCTTTGAAAGCCTTTATGTTTCTATTCAGACTGTTGGTTCAGAGGGCCACTACAGTTGCTCCCTCTGGGAAGTGCCTCCTTCTTCCACCCACTTGCTTTGCCTTCTTTTTGTCCCTGGCTTCTCTTCTCTTCCTTGCTGTTGGGAGGGGAAGGAACTCAGAAACCAATGCCAGGGAGAACAAGAAAGGCAAACAATCAGCCATTCACATCCGTGTTCCTTCTATCGGCTAAAAAACCTGTTGCTTGGTAACGATGTTCAGTGAGTAGCAGTGGTAGATTTCTCTTTGTGTTAAGTGCAGGGCAAAGGAGAGCAGAAAGAGTTGCTCTAACCACCTTACAGTTGTAGCAAATGCCTATACCAGTGACTAGTGGCTCTCATATCAACAAGGCAATGAAGCCATTCCGTTTTTTCTTCTGAACGTTAATGGAGCTATCAAAGGTGCCCAACCAATTTTAAGGGATAGGGTTCAGCACTTGGGATAGCTCCTTTAATTTTTGGCCTGAAACCCATGGTGAAGTCACTACCAAATTGATATTGAAGCAGTCAGCCATCACTAGCTGTCTGACTGAACGGAGGCTTTTGTAAAAGAGCTGGGGACTGGTTTCTTTCATTTTTTTACTACAGCTCCCAACATCCCCAAGATGGCATGGCCACAGTTGTAGTGCAAGGGTCATTTCTTGTAGAATCTCTGTTCTGTACCTGTAATACTTCATTAAGAAGTTGGTGTAGAAAGTACATAATTTGTGATGAGGTGGTGAAATTCTCACCCTGAAATGCTGACCATAGGTAGCTGAATCCACCCAATGGAATAATTTTGAATCAGGTTTTTAATCTTTAATTTTAAATGAGTATATTGTGTTAATAGTACAACAACAGTTTATTGATTAGCCAGTTGGCCTTATCAAGAACAGACAGGACAAACACAACAACAAACATCTCGTTGTCGTCTCACTTGTTCAGTCGTTTTTTACTCTTCGTGACCTCATGGACCAGCCCACGCCAGAGCTCCCTGTCGCCTGTTGCCACCCCCAGTTCCTTCGAGGTCGAGCCAATCACTTCAAGGATACCGTCCATCCATCTCACCCTTGGTCGGCCTCTCTTCCTTTTTCCTTCCATTTTCCCCAGCATCATGATCTTCTCCAAGCTTTCCTGTCTTCTCATGATGTGGCCAAAATACTTCAACTTTGCCTCTAGTATCCTTTCCTCCAGTGAGCAGTCAGGCATTATTTCCTGGATGATAGACTGGTTGGATCTTCTTGCGGTCCAAGGCACTCTCAGGATTTTCCTCCAGCACCAAAGTTCAAAAGCGTCTATCTTTGCCAGCTTGGTGCCAATGTAGCTTAGCCATAGATGTATGCATCAGCTATCCTCATCTCCCATACACTGCACCTCAATCTGATCTATGTACTCCTATCTCCTTTTAGCAGCTTTAATAGTGATAATAGTAATTATGTTTATGTTTTTACTATGTTGTGATGCATGTTTTTTATGTTGATATTGAGTGAATCACCTATATTGGCAACCGCCCAGAGTCCCTTTGGGAAGATAAAGCGGTATATAAATAAAGATTATTATTATTTATTGTGTGATTGTTAATGAGTTGAATGTAAAACAAATGTCCAGGCCTCTAAAACACCATTTGTGCCTATAAATTTGGAAAATTATTTTCACCCCATATTTTCTCATTCCTGTTCACTCAAGGAGAGAATACAAGGATTTGTCTGTGTGATGTTTTGTGGGAAATTTTGACTGGGAACTCCTTTGGGATGGAAGAAGAAACCTGCAGAAATAGCACACATTGTGGTATGATTGTACTAGAATAATATAATCAAAGGATTATAGACTTGGAAGGGGGCCATGGGCCATTGAGTCCAGTGCACGAACTCCAGTTAAAGCATGCCCAGGAGGTAGTCATCCAACCTCTTTTTGAAGACCCCCAGAGGAGGAGACCTTACTGTATTATTTATATGTTTGCTATGGTAATGGCCTGTGCAGAATTCTGAACTCTGGGTGAATTGGGAATGAGCTATGTTGTGACAACTTAAACAAATTCCCACAACACAGGCATGACAGGGAAACATGGAAATGATTTTTTCAGACATTAAAGGGGTGTATATTAGAGTACTACCCACACATTCTTTACCAGCTGTTTACTTATTTTCCTTCTGAGTTGATGGAGTCTGAAACAGCAATGGGATGGGACTAATTAGTTAATGCTATGACTTTTGTGGAGTCCAGATCTCAAAGTGGCTGATAAAAACCAGCTATTTTTTAAATAAAAATTAAAAAACAGTGAAAACACTATTCAAACACATAGTCTTTTAATAGAGTGTATTAACTGTTTTTTAAAGACATAATCAGTGATGGGTCTATGGACCATAATAAATACTGTTGTTGTTGTTGTTGTTGTAAACAATACATATAGTCAAACAAAGCTGAAACCCATACTGAAAATATTATTCCGTGTAATACAATATTTCCCGCCTTCCTAGCAAAGTTCCTGCACCTCAAACAGATGCACAATCGCATGTAGATTTTCATCTGCACATGTATGTGAAATGTATGTGAAGTGCCTTAGCAGGCACTTATGTTTAGATATGTGAATAAAAGATAACCCTTACAAGAAATTTGGCAGAAAACATTACATTATAACTCAAGAGCCTCAATCATGGAAAATGTATTCTTAAAGTTGATCACTATTGAGAAAGTGAAACAAGGTAATGGACTACACTGTAAAATATATTCAACATAAAGCATAGTTGTATCTATGTGGGAAATAAAAAAGCTGGCCTGGGATAAAGTGTCAAGAATTATTAAGTATAAAAGTCCCCCCAAATGCAATACAAATAGTGAAACTACAGCATACTTGCAGCAGCATACTTGACAGCAGCGAGGAAAATTTTAGTCTTTCAAGATACCCAGTTAAAAAGTATTTTCCCGCTAGTTAAGAGAAAATATTGTTTAGATGCTGTCAAAATAAAGCCTACTGCTGTGTAGACTACACAACTCCCCCCCCCCCCGAGTAAAAACCAAAAAAAACAACAACAAAATGAATTGGAAGACATATTTTATAGCTTTATAGCTTTCATTCAATATATTATATTCACAAAATATAATATTTTTACCTTTTATTAATTACTTCTTACAAGGAGAAAAAAGGATGCAAAACAAGACTGGAACACAGCTCATTAATTGTTATACTGAATAAAAGTTATGAGTTTTTAAGTTGCATAAGATTCTTTGCTATTTAGAGGCCTTTTACGACATTGCAAGTGCAATTATTCATATACAGCCAGACAATTATAAACTTATGCATAAAATAACAAGAAAGTCTCATAACATCTTAAAGACTTTGTAGATTAGAGTCCACTTCATCAGATACAGTAAATGTTGGTCCTTAGTTGGCAGCATTGGTAGCTGGTGGCTTTAATGTCAGGAGGGTGGCAAATCTACTCTGGGTTTCAGTTCAGACTTTAAAGTAGTCACCCATAGTGCCGAACCATATCCTCAGACTAGGTTTTCTCGGATACTTTATTTAGTTCAGACTAAAACCTAGAGTATAGTCAGCTATCACTGGTTAGAAGTTGTACATTTATTATTTTATTTATTCATTTACAGTATTTATATTCTGCCCTTCTCACCCTGAAGGGGACTCAGGGTGGATCACAATGTACACATACATGGCAAACATTCAATGCCATATGAACATAGAGACAGAGACAGAGACAGAGACACAGAGGCAATTTAACCTTCTCCAGCTTCCAGCTTCCTTGAGGGTATGCTCGATTCTGGCTACAGCAGTACTTCATTATCCACTGTGACACCTTGATGGATACTTCCTCATTCCAAACATTGCTGGACAATTTTTATGATGTCATAAATTAGTTAAATTAGCCTCCCCACATAAGTGGTCCCTAAATTTCCTACTTGATAGATGCAACTACCATTCGGGTTGCTTAGGTCAACAACAAGCAGGGCTATTTTTTATTTTAATGGTCAAGTGCTCATTCCGACACGGGCTGGCCTCAAACTCATGACCTCTTGGTCATAGTGATTTATTGCAGCTGGCTACTAACCAGCCTGCGCCACAGCCCGGCCATGAGCATCTATGTTGAAAAGAATAAATATAGAGTTGTTGTATGTTTTCCGGGCTGTATGGCCATGTTCTAGAAGTACTCTCTCCTGACGTTTTGCCCACATCTATGACAGGCATCCTCAAAGGTTGTGAGGTATGGAGAAACTCAGCAAGGAAGGTTTATATATATCTGTGGGAAGTCCAGGGTGAGGGAAGAACTCTTGTCAGTTGGAGGCCAGCATGAATGTTGCAGTTAATCACCCTAATTTGCATTGAATGGCTTATTCTACTGGCTACTTTCTGCCTGGGGGCATCCTTTGTTAGCTGCCCCTAGTTCCCATGTCTCAGAGTGTTGCTTCTTATTTACTGTTCTGATTTTGAGTTTTTTAATACTGGTAGCCAGATTTTGTTCATTTTCATGGTTTCTTCCTTTCTGTTGAAGTTGTCCACATGCTTGTGAATTTCAATGGCTTCTCTGTGTAGTCTGACATGATAGTTATTGAAGTGGTTAAGCATTTCTGTGTTCTCAAATAATATACTATGCCCAGGTTGGTTCATCAGGTGCTCTGCGATGGCTGATTTTTCTGGTTGAGTTAGTCTGCAGTGCCTTTCATGTTCTTTGACTCGTGTTTGGATGCTACATTTGGTGGTCTGGCTACCAGTATTAAAAAACTCAAAAATCAGAACAAAATCAAGAGTTCTTCCCTCACCCTGGACTTCCCACAGATATATATAAACCTTCCTTGCTGGGTTTCTCCATACCTCACAACCTCTGAGGATGCCTGCCATAGATGTGGGCGAAACGTCAGGTGAGAATACTTCTAGAACATGGCCATACAGCCTGGAAAACATACAACAACCCTGTGATCCCGGCCATGAAAGCCTTCGACAACACAATAAATATAGAGTTTAATGATGATTTAATGCATGAAGTGCAGTTTGCAATGGTTTCATTGAACCTCAATAAGTATGTAACACAAGAGTGTGTTTTAAGGGGAAAAGGTTTAAGGTGTCAGAAATCTTAAATGGGAAACTTGACTATCTTCCCAGATGGCTTATAGCAGACTGCAGCAACATCAGTGCAGATCAGCAGAGGGTGTAGTGCACTTTCCAAAGTAAGCAACAACACTTAACTAGAAGAGCCAATAAAGTTCTATGTCTATTTGATATCTTATGTGGCTTTTCCTCATTCAGTTTTAGTTGGGTGTCTTGTAAGCCTGCTGCACAAATGGTGTATCTCATGACTTGCCATTCTAGCTGCTAGCCTTGACAAGAGACCCAGATGTGAACTCTGTGGCTGCAGTCTAATCCAGTCTGAATCTTTCCATTATGTCTGCAAATGTTTTAATTCATGGAGCAGAATGTTCGGATGCAGATAAAATCTCTGCTTAGCCCAGATTGTCTCTTGATGTATTGTACCCCCACACTCTTAAGTCTTGAACTGACAGCAGGAAGCGGATAACTTCTACTCTGTGCTTAACGTCACCTACGGATCATGGGCTCATGGCCTTTTTGGTGTGATCTCATAGCCTTTGCTTTAATAATTGGATTTTGTAATGTCAAATTGATGGCTAAAAATGACTAGTCCTTACCTATTTATAGTATGATTTTTTTTTAAAAAAAATTCTTGCATGGAAGTCTAAAAGATTGAGAGGGATTATTAAGTGGCAGTAATCATTGGCTCACTAAGACTCAGATAAGTATAAATAAAGATTTCCTCTTCCCTGTCTCCACAATCCCGTACATTTGATAAATGGCAAGAGTCTGATTCTTAGCAGTCAGATTCCTGTAAATGCAGCTTTGCTTTGAGTGGTTGTTATTATCCAGCAAGTACTATTCATGTTTATATTGCATTGATTTCAGTGTAGGCAATTAAGGATGTTTTAAAATATCTCCCACTGAAATCCGTAGCATTTGAATGTGTTTATCACTGATTGATTCATGCCCTCTGTGCTTGCATCTCTAGTTAGCTGTGTTTATGAACTAAAACAAATGAATAAATATATGGAGAAGAAGTGTATTGAGTACCAGTGAAGCATAATACTTTGCCAGCAAGAATAGAGGAAGCAATGGGAGTACAGTGAAGCTACTGCTGAGTTGTGTCTGAGTACAGATCAGAAGGTATTCCAGCTCTTGCCAAAGAACTCTTTGTGATCAGAAGCAATGAAAGCTCAGAGGAAGTACAACTACCAAGACAACCAGAAGTTACACTGGTGTAATGCTCCAGGAAGATTGTGACCTCTTTGCCTAGGCAGCCGAGCTTCTGCACCAAAAATTGAATAGAATGAAATGAAAAATCTGGAGTCTGTGCTGTTTGCCTTAGGCCAATTTGCACAATGTATTCTCTACTTACTATTTTGTATTTAGTTTGCAAAATTTGTCCCTATCCTTCTAATCATAGGAAGGACAAGGATGTCAAATTTCTGCAGATCCTAAAAATTATCTAGCTAGTTTCTTCAATTTTATCAGCCAAATGGCCACACACCTTCTGATAATTCTTAACCAATAGGACTGGAAAGTTGCTTTTCAGCAGTCAGAAAACCTGATTGTCATTGGTTGTGTATCATTCTGTGAATCCTCTCTGATTCCATGGCCCTGCAATATGCACATACTGATTTCTATTGTGGACAGGCTATTTCTTCTGAAAATAATAATAATAATAATAATAATAATAATAATAATAATAATAATAATAATAATAATAGAAGGCCTGATCCTTGCAGCTCAGGAGCAAGCCATCAGAACAAATGCAATTAAGGCCAAGATCGAAAAATCAGCTGATAACCCAAAATGCAGACTGTGCAAGGAAACCGACGAAACCATTGATTATCTCCACAGCTGCTGTAAGAAAATTGCACAGACAGACTACAAACAGAGGCACAACTACGTGGCCCAAATGATTCATTGGAACTTATGCCTCAAGTACCACCTTCAAGCAGCAAAGAACTGGTGGAATCACAAACCTGCAAAAGTATTGGAAAATGAACATGCAAAGATATTGTGGGACTTCCGAATCCAGACTGACAAAGTTCTGGAACACAACACACCAGACATCACAGTTGTGGAAAAGAAAAGGTTTGGATCATTGATGTTGCCATCCCAGGTGACAGTCGCATTGACGAAAAACAACAGGAAAAACTCAGCTGCTATCAGGACCTCAAGATTGAACTTCAAAGACTCTGGCAGAAACCAGTGCAGGTGGTCCCAGTGGTGATGGGCACACTGGATGCCGTGCCAAAAGATCTCAGCCGGCATTTGGAAACAATAGACATTGACAAAATTATGATCTGCCAACTGCAAAAGGCCACCCTGCTGGGATCTGCACGCATCATCCGAAAATACATCACACAGTCCTAGACACTCGGGAAGTGTTCGATTTCTGATTTTGTGATATGAAATCCAGCATATCTATCTTGTTTGCTCTGTCATAATAAAATAATAATAATAATAATAATAATAATAATAATAATAATAATAATAATAATACAACAACAACAACAACAACAACAACAACAACAACAACAACAACAACAACAACAACAACGAGTCTTGCTCATCCAACAGAAATGGGCTGGCAGAACGTTGTATAAGCGAAAATGTTGGATAATAAGGGGGGATTAGGGAAAAGCCTATTAATCATCAAATTATGTTATGATTTTACAAATTAAAAACCAGAACATCATGTTTTACAACCAGTCTGCCACTTGTTTGGAAGCGTGGCTGCACTTGTGTGGTGGTTCGGCGTGTTGGCCCGCTGCACGTTGCTACCTAGAGAAACAGCTGTAGATCCGGGCAGGAGGCAGACTGCGTTGGATAATACAGAATGTTGGATGAGTGAAGGTTGGATAAGCGAGACTCTAAATTATTATTATTATTATTATTATTATTATTATTATTATTATTATTCTATTTTCAGCTGAAGGGACTCAGGGTGGCTTCCAAAAACAAAGGCAAATATTCAGTGCCATATACAATCATAAAAACACAGCACAATAAAATAACAAATAAATCATAATTAAAAACACACATAAAATAGACTCTGTTAGGAGAATAAACTATCAGGCCTCATAAAGCGCAATAGCAATAAATACTGTTTAAGTATACAATCTAGAAATATAAAATATGTAAATGTAAAAGTCACTGTGCGAATGTGTAAACCCTTGACAGGACATTAGTAAAGAAGGAAGGGGGTTTCATTACTCATCAACCTTTTCATAAGCTATGCAGCATAGATGAATTTTTAGGTGTTTTCTGAAGGACGGCAGCGAATGGGCAGTTCTAACTTAGAATGCACAATCCAGTGGAATGATCACCTCCATAATAATATTCATTTTGTATGCATTTAGCAGGTGACAACCCATGTAGTGCTGCAGCTGGAACTCAGTTGTGTGCATGGAGTTACTCAGTACAAGTTGTTTCTCAAATGCAGAGTTGAAGCCAATTATGAAAATTACATGTGATGTAATAGCTCATGAAACCAGTATAGCAAACATAGTGAATGATACTGATGGCTAGGAACATCTTGCTTTCACACAGTACTTATATAATTGTCATAGAAAATACTTTGAGAATATTTGTTGGCCAGACAGTTCCAGTTTGCTTTCATTTTCTCCCAAATTGTTATTTACACTATTTGCAGTATTAATAAGAGATGGGTTTGTGCCATTTAGTACTTGATTTCATGTCTGGGAAGATTGCAATAGCCTCTATGAGCATCTCTAAGAAGTCAGTGACACATTTTTTAACCTCTGTGTATCAAAGTCTGCTTGTTGGTGATTTGCCAACATCATGTTGGCTGATAGTTATGCTTGTAAAAGGAAGCAGAGCTGGGAAAACAATTTTTTAGACTACAATTCCCAGAATTTCCCATTCAGCAGGTTACCATGGCAGTTGGGAAAGTCTGTGAATTCTTGACAAAAGAATAAGCTTCCCATGCTCAGCAAAGATGTAACTTGAAAAAACAACAACCAAGTGATACAGAAATGCTCTGCACATTGGTGGCAATCAACAAGACAATCAAAAGTGATATTCAAGGAACAAGATACAGTGTTCCCTCACTACTTTGCGGTTCACTTTTCGTGGATTCTCTGTTTCGCGGTTTTTCAATAAACTCTAAAAGACTATTATAAATCATAAAAAATTGCAATTTACAGCCTAAGGAAGGGAGGAAGGAGAAACCAAAGGGAGAGAAAAGGAGCCCAAGTGGCAACGGGAGGAGAAGGAGGCGATTTATCAACACACAATTGGTTGACAAAGACTTAAAATAGTGTATAACTACTAAAATAATGTATAAATATTAAAATAAATATAGTGTCCCTACTTCACAGATTTTCACTTATTGTGGGTGGTCCTGGAACCTAACCCCAGCAATAAGTGAGGGAACACTGTATTTCTCAACTGAAGATATTGTTGTGCTTTGATTTCCAGAAATCACTGTCATTGCTCATCATGGCTGGGGTTTCTGTGAGTTAGTCCTCTCCCTGGTTAAGATCAACTACTCTAGAATAATAAAATGAATATAACTCCGTGGGCCTAATATGCTACTACCATCCAACAAATCTGGATGTTGCCTTTGTCTTAAGGTGGTTCCAGACAGCAGAAAAATCTGCACTGACTTGAGTTTAAAAAACCCAGAACAGGGCAGACTGTAGTCCGCACACCAGTCCCAAAAGCCTGCGCTTTTCGCAAGGGGTGTCTAGATGTTCTCCCAGTACCTTTCAGGAGGACAGGGAGACACCAAGGTTTTTTGCATGTCAGGAGCGACTTGAGAAACTGCACACTCATCCACACTCTTCCCGGGTTGGATTTGAACTGGCGGCAATCTTCAAGTTAGCAACCCAACCTTCAAGTCAGCAGTCTGCTGGCGTAAAAGTTTAACCCATTGTGCCACAGGGGGTTCTGGGGAATCCAGTAGAAGGAGCAAAAGGATGTCACCAGTGATCTAGCATTTGTTCCTAATGATAAGAACATCTCTAATCACTTGGTCTCGAATTTCCATTCACTGATTGTTTTAAAGTTGTTGCCCCCCATATCAACAGATCCATGGATTCAACCATCCAGTTTTTAAAATACCACTCCCCCCCCCACAAAAAGGCACCTTGTTTTTCCTATTTTATATAAAGAACACCATTTTGCTACATCTTTGAATGTAATGGGACTTAAGCATTTTGGTATCTAACAAACCCCAGCGGATTCCAAGGGCTCATTGTATTTCCAATATAAAGCCAATGATATCTGTCTTTACCTGACCTCTATCCTGGCATTTCTCATGCCACTTCCTTCAACCCTCTCCTTGTTCTTCCCTCGCCTTGCATCTGTTTGCAGTTCCTAATACATTATTAGGCAGGAGAATGTCATTATTTTTCTTATTAGAAAAAGTTGTTTCCATTGTTTGTTAGATCAAAGCAAGAGGCTTAATTTGTAGCAGAGTCATACAGAGGGTAGGAATGAGAGCCACTCCACCTTCTGCAGCATTAGATAGTTCATTGTGCAAAGAACAGGATTTCAAGGGTGAAATCCTGGCTTGGCTTTATGACAGTAAAATACGCTTAAAAGGGCAAATCACTCTATTCACAGTTAGTGTCTAAATGGGGATTTGTCTGATTGCAGAATAGTAGAAGAAGATTGCAAGCTACTGAACCTATTTTTGCTAGCTAAATCTCATCTCGTCCAGTTTTGTGGAAATGGTCTGATAACAAATGCTTAGTCTGAGGCTCAGAAAACTAAGGTTGCAAGTTAACAGGCTTGCTGAAGATTCCACAGAGAATTTGAGGAGATTTATAAAGTTCAGCGAAGAGAGTAGGAGGATTGAGGCTATCTCAGAGTGGATGTATTGGCTAAGAAAGCCAAAAAGATATGGTCTAGAGAATTTTACTGTATGTGGGATGAAGAAGATTTGAATGCACAATACTATTATCCACTTTAGTATTGTAAGAAACATTTTGTACCACAAGTATTTGAGAACCAGTATGTGCTGTGTTTCTCTTCTTAGTTAATTAGAGGGAAAATAGACAAGATTATCCTTTTAAAGTATCTACTACATAAATGTGAAAGATAATAAAATTGCATATGTCCTATGAAATTGAGACATGATAAATGCTTTAAATAAACAAATACAGTAATAATATAATCTGTGCTCTTGATGCTGTACAGATTATATTCACTATCACAACTTTAACTGTCTACATTGTCTACTGCATGTGTATTAGTGATTACATTCTTGCATGGAAAACTGAAATCATTCAGCGTCTTACTTCCCACTAGGTGAGAATGCAAATGGTTTGTGTATTTTTAATGATTTTTAGATTTTTCTTGTGGAGGGGAACGTTTATGGAGAATTTATTTGTGCATTCTTTTTGTACAAAATGAAACATTTTTGTATGAAATCAAAGGTGCAAAACAAAAAGCCTTCTTTATTGAACCAGGATGAAATGCCTTTGCAGTGGTTGGTATGATTTTCAATTAGTGTCTTGAGATATGGAAACATGTTTTCTAATTAAGAATGAGAAAAACGTGAATGTTCTTTGCCTCTTTAACACGTATACTGAACGGGCATGGAGTCACATTGTGCTTTTCTTTGAACAATTAATTGTGCCTTTTTCTCTCTCTAGTGGAAACCTTTAAGAAGGCAACAAGCCTTCTGTAGGTAGTGAGGTTGTTTGGAAGTCTTACTGGAAAGGTCTGAGGTAACATTTCTAGAAACTGCCCCTGGTGTTGCTGTCCTTCTCAGTGTGGCCTACAAGAAATTGTTCCTTCACCAGCAGACATTAATTTGGGCAGCGTCAGTGACAAAAAAAAGTCTATTAGACTGATGTTTCTGGTTCAGAATGATTATTAAAAGGGCATGGATAGTATACATTAGTATACATGGATACATTAGCAACCATGGGCAAATAATTTTGAATACAATTAAAAGGTGGTCAGAGATTGAGTCACATGTTTCTTCTCCCTGAACAGAAAAGTAGACAAATAACATCTGAACTTTGTGTTGGGTCCCAAAACACCTTGCTTAGAATAAGTAGCTAAACTGCACAATTATTTGCAGCCACTTATGATACCATTTCATGGAATCCTGGGATTTGTATTTTGATCATTATTTAAAATTTTCTACAGATAGATTATGTGATCTTCTCAAATGACAAATCCCAGAATGTGATATCAACGAAGTTATAAACTGCAAAATGTAGATACATTCTCAGGCATTTCCATTCATCCATTTGATGTTCGCACAAGTGACTACGTCATCAAATGTGCCTCTGGAAACGTCACAGGTTGTGGCAATTCTGGTGGTGCTCATCCAGGGACATGGGGAATTCATCACCCTGTTCTGTCACGCGCTGGGCCTGTAACTATTGTCTTTGTATAGGACGCATATTTTATGCCCAGCGGGAAGCCAGGGTGCCTCGAAAGAGAGGTTGTTGAGAATTTTCATGAACAAGGATAGTCGTTTGGATCTTTAATGTGATAACAAAGTCTTTATTAATGAACAAATAATAAATCTTCAAGGAGTCAAATAACACTTCAAACTTTCCTTAATAAACTGTTGGCCCTTTCAGTCTTGTCCCCAGGGGGCAGGCAATTGGCTTTGGATAACTGTGAAAACCCTCTTATAACCTCTCCCAGGCTGTCTATCAAAATGGGCCTAGCTGATGTGGGACCCACTACCAATTCCAAATGTGTCTGGGTATCGAGTGGACCTACTAACCAAGGCTTGCAGATGTTTCAGCTGGGGTTCCGTGGATCTGTGATGCTGTTCTTTCTTTGAGTCTTTAGAAACTTAGGGCTGTTTCCCTCAGGAGCTGTGAGGTTGAGAGGCTGTAAGCTCTCAGCCAGAGCTTTTGGGACTTTCCCCCTGGAATTTCTGTTTCTGGTTTCTCGGATGTTCTATATCCCCGGATGTGCTTGAGATATGAAGCTTTTCTACAGGACGAACTGGTCTACGTCCTATAGCTTAGCTTCCTAAGTGAGACAGACTTAAAAATGGCTCCTTCCCTCCCAGAGCCCTGAACAAGGGGTGGAACCAAACTTAATGATGATTGACAGGCGGCCTGTCCTATGATTGCAAACATTAGCAGCAAGAAAATAAAGTTGGAGTATCTGGTACAACTGTACCAGCACAACCCCATGACCCTCATTGCCCAACTCACCCAAGTCCCCATCCCATGGGGGAAAGCACCCATCAGCTGGTTTCCCCCATTGATCCAAGGCAACCTTTGTTGCCATTGTGACAGTAAGTGCTGGTTTGCCTTCCCTTTTACAATGGAGCTCTGCCGAAAGGTGCAGTGTGTCATGGGAGCCGGCGGTCTTTGTCGTAAAAGGATAGGTGAATTGGTGAATGTTACTGAATTTGCCCCTGTTTGATGAGGTTGTGAAAGGAGTTTTCGGGTATCTATAGCTCTTCAAAAGACTCGGACTATAATACCCATATTTTCTTATCACTAACCACACCCTATAGGGATTGAAGCCCAAGGTATACGAACAGTCACAGTCTCTCTGCAGCTGAGTTAAAGGGACCTATAACCATTTGGCTTCAATTTCAGATTCTTATGCTAGTGAGATAAAGCTTCTGTCTGAACCAATGCAGTGTTAGGATATCTATTTTCAACCCGAATGCTAATGAGGATGACAGGAGTATCAGAAGGTGATGTCAAATAATGGTGCATGAAAAAGGAAATGAAATAACGAGAAGTAGGATTTTTGTATTATTGTGAGTTCTGCTGAGTCAGGGCCTCCTGTGCTTATAAGAGTGTCCCTCTTTTCCTTGCCATTGTAATGAGAATGTTTAAAGAAGCTATGGTCATGTTTTGCTTCATTAGGCAGGCCTTGATGCAATTTTTAAAACCTCAAGTGATAAAAATAAAGATGCTAAAAACATGGTTGCAGTATATAGTTGTTTGGATGGCTATCCACACTCATTGTAAGATATCTGAACATAATTATTTGGCTTGATATCTACTGTAAAGTTTTTGCATAGGAAAACTAGGCCTTATAGCAGAAACTACAAAATTTTAACTACCTAGAAGTAACATGAGATGCATTTGAAACCGGTCCCTTTCAGTTGATTTCAAAGGAAAGCATGAAAAGAAGTCTGCCTAACCCAAAGGTCAGAATAATCAAATTTTGACAGTTTTCATATGTTCATCTTTTTCTGTACTAGATTTCTGACAGTCTGTCCAAGATGTCTTTTCATTTTCTTTGTATTTGTAGTTTGTGGATGCTATCTAATGAACACAGATGTTAATGTATGGCATACTTGTAATCTTGGAAGTTCAACCCTATTTCCCCTGTCCTCATTCTCCAAAAATGACATTTCTAAAATTCACACATGCATCTTGGCTTGAGTGTACCCCAATACATGTTGTTGAGATTAATTTGGAATAGTCATTTTAAATTATAATAATTTGTATGATAATGTTTTTCTAGCATCTATACACATAATAAAAATGAAAATCTGTATGTGTATGTGGCTGGGTGCCCACTTTCACAGACAGGCTCCCACTTCCACAAACAGCTATAACCCCCACCTATGAGGAGCCACCAATGGCCCTTCTCCAATGACATTGCAGGTTATAGTGAGCGCCACATGTTCCTTTCTCTCTCCATTGGTGTGGAATTTGCATGACCCTGCCCACTATCTCTCCCTTTACCCTTTCCTATCTTTCCCATGGCTCACAGCAAACAGAGAGGAATTGATCAGCAACTGAACATATTGGAGGGGTTTGGGGGACTGACTCAACAGGATGGAAGTTGTAGTTCACCCTGCATCAAGACACAGCACTTTGACGCCCACTGATAATAGACCTAGACCACGTTTGGCACACAGAACTCCTATGACCAACAGAACATACTGGAGGGCTTTGGGGGAAATTCACTTTGAGTTATAGGAGTTGTAGTTCACTTACAACCAGAGAAACTGTGAACCCCACCGACAATGGACCTGGATAAAATTTGACACACAGAACCTCCATGAGCAACTGAACCTACTGGAGGGGTTTGGCAGGAACTGACCTTCATTTATGGGAGTTGTAGTTCATCTACATCCAAAGACACCGTGAGCACCACCGACAATAGACTGGGACCAAATTTGGCACACAGAACCCTCATGATCAACTGAACCTACTGGAGGAGTTTGAGGGAAACTGACCAACAATGGTGGGAGCTATAGTTCACCCTGCAACCAGAGCCCACACGGACCCCACCAATTATGCATCTAGAGAGCAAACTTGCCTAACTTGACAAACTTTCACAAGGGAAAGGACACATCAAAATTGATGAACCTAAATAGATGGGAACTACAGTATGAATCCCGGGGGACAAATAAGGCAAGAGGAGTGGCAATATTAATAAAGGATATACATAAATTTGAGTTAGAGAAACAAATAGTAGATAGGGAAGGATGTTTTGTGATAATTAGGGGAAAAATTAAATAATAAAGAGACTACTATAGTAAGTACCTTCGCCCCCAATAAAAATCAGTTAGGATTTATACAAAAGTATAAAAGGCCGGGCTGTGGTGCAGGCTGGAAAGCAAGCCAGCTGCAACAAATCACTCTGACCAAGAGGTCATGAGTTTGAGGCCAGCCCATGCCTGCGTTTTGTCTCTGTCTCTGTTCTATGTTATGGCATTGAATGTTTGCCTTTATGTGTGCAATGTGATCTGCCTTGAGTCCCCTTCGGGGTGAGAAGGGCGGAATATAAATGCTGTAAATAAATAAAATAAATAAATAAACTTTAACCACTGATGGAATTTCAGGGGGTTAACCTGGCATGATGAAAGTTGTAGTCCATTCACAATATTATGCATTATATTAAAAAATGACTTTTTCAAATAACTCAGGCAATGCTGGTTACCCAAGCTAGTATTTCACTAAAAAGAACAGAAGCACTCCCCAAGTTTGATTTTGTGAGATTAACCCCATTTGTCAATGTACAGAGGGCTATCTAAACACAAGATGCCAATGCATTTATGTTCTTCATCCCAACATCATAACTGTCTATCGTGACAATATATCCTGTTTCTGGCATATCTAATTAGCCTCAGATGTGTATTTCCATTGGAAAATATATCCAGAGCTTTTGGTGTACAACTCATTAGATGCTGCAATCAACCTGGCCAATGATAAGGGATTGTGGTCACCATAGTTCAAATGATATGGACATTCCCAGCCCTGTTTTGAGCAGCTAAGATATGAACTGAAATTCTAAAATATTAAGGAAGATATTTTGATACCCAATTTGAAACCCCTGCCAGACTGGAGGATTCTGGGAGCAAAAACATACAAACAAGTAACATTTCCTCTTACAGTAATATATAAAGTGGGAAGTCATATTTATGGCTGCCATCACTTTAACTGTTTTCAAAGTGCTGATATTATTCCTAGATTCATGCCAGCTATATGTTTCCCATTAGGATCATTCATACTGCCATTTATCTGGAAATGGTCAGAACAGTTGGAGCAGAGAAGTGCAAAACATTGTGTTGTTTCACACCTTGCTGTGTATCCCATTAGCCAAACCTGGTCTTCATTTGGCTATACAGAGTGTCATTGTAAAGCCGGCTCCCAGTTTCTATAGCTGCAACAAAAATAATTTCTAAGAAATGCCTTGCTGCAAATTTTATTGTTATCTCAGGTCATTAATGACATTTGCTCCATACTCTGCAACCGGCTCATCTCCTTCTATTTGCAATCATAGCAAACGTTTTGTTCTGAATTCAGTATAATTTTGCATCATAGTTAGCATTTCATAGGTGTTGCCACAGAGCTTTAGGTTGTGTTTGCAAACATATTACACATATTATTATCACTTGTTTTCTGTACAAAGTTACTGTACATGAAGCGCCCAAAGAAAACATTTCTCAATCTCTCTCCCTTCCTTTGTTTTGTTTTATTTTACTGGTTGCTTGATGCCAAATTCAGCATGAAATTACTGCAATGATAATTTTTACTATTTTTCCAATATTTTACATTAAACCAGAGACACCTCCGGGACTTGAATATTATCTCTGGGAATAAGAAAAATATGTAAATATACACTTGGCAACAAAGGACTCTGTGACAGATTAGGCTATGTAATTTTGTTACCCTCAAAAGCAAATCCAGCTGAAAAACACTGCCTTCTTTTTATGTGTGTATTTTTTGTCTGCAAAATGATGTTCCACCCAACTTCCTTCTGACTGATCTGCACTTATCCTGCTCTCCCATCAAAAAAGAAACAAAAAAATGAGGAATGAAGAAATTGGTTTTTTTGGGGGGGGGGGGGGGAGTGGTGATGAGATAGTGGCTGGGAACACTTATTGAGGTATGATGGGACAGAGAAACTGATGGGTTTAGAAAAAAAATTCAGTTAAAGAAGTTGACCATAGAGTCACACCAGAGGTCTCAGAGTTTCTACAGAAGTGTTCTTCCTGGTAAAAAAAAAAAGATATAATTTTTAAATTTAAGTTTTCCCACTTTTGTGAGCATCTTGTGTGCCTACTTCCAGTAAAGTGGATAGATTACTTTAATTTGTTTCTGCAATGACAGCTCTTCCTCAGAACTAATCTTGATAAGGTTGTCTTGGGCTGGATCTACACTGCCATGTAATGCAGTTTCAGAATAAGGATTAAATTATCTCACTTATCCAACATAAATGGGCTGGCAGAACGTTGGATAAGTGAACATGTTGGATAATAAGGAGGGATTA